>NC_137469.1:129522498-130087655 GCF_964235325.1 Thermobia domestica | reverse complement strand
GATCCGGTTCTGGAACCGGGTTTTCGGATCCAGGTCCGGAACCGGTTCTGAAAACCGGATCTCCGAGAACCGGTTCCGCCGGAACCGGAACTTTGTGGCCATCCCTATTCTAGACAATATGAGTCATTTTGCCCAGAAAATGCATTTGCAGCAATAATAATTGTGCTCCCAATTCAAACTTGCCGTTATAAAATGCAACTTCTCAAGGTACTAACAATACAGTTTAATCAAACCCAGGGTATATATGTAATTACTTTTTATATGCCTTCTTCACTGGTCAAATGGCTCAATGCACACCTTTAGTGCACATGTTCCTCGGTTCGACTTGCGATAGAAGTACATTCAATGAGTTGAGTTGATTTTCTGCTTAACTCCCGTGCAGCAGCGAGGCTACATGAGACGTTGACATATTGATTAACGTGGAATCCAAACCACATGAGCTCCCGCCTGAAATTGAATCCTAGTCTTCCAGGAAGTACATTGAAATATAAAAGCATTACGATGGTTCAAATTCCACCTTAAATTGAAGGTCTGAATCTCATATAGTTTCAGTACTGAAAGGACACTAAAGTATAATTCAACTAAACGAAGATTTTAGATTGGTTCACCTATTCTTAATCTGTACATGAAGGTGTAACAGGACTCATTTTGTAGTTCCACAGCTTTTTTTTGGTTAAATTTACACTTATCTTTCACTCTGCTCTTATACAAACATGTTAAGTATTGCTAAATTTATGTATATATAACGAAAAAAGTTCAGTCAGCCATATATAGGCCTACGTGTATCTTTGCTACTCAATTACTTCGTTAAACACACAGAACCTAAATCCAACAAAATTTTAATTTTAGATAAAAGTTAGTAAAACTATTATTTGTGAATATTGATATTCGAACACTGAAACTTTTAACTATTTACCCTATAATGTTATAATGTAACAAACCTATTTTCTGGAAAATACTAAAACATGTAGCAGCATTTCTTTCCAATCGGTAATGACACAGCCGCAATGAAGTCATCCATACTGCTTTAAAGAATGTCATATATATAATACAACAAGCAACATATTATAAAATAAGCGGATATTTAATTATAAATATGAAATCAATTGTAAACACATTGAAACAAGACGGCTCAAGATATACAAATATTACTTCTCACCAAAAGATCTATCTTGGAATCGGTTCTTATCAGAAAAGATGGACACATTCTTAAACAAGTGAGTATTAGCATGCGAGACGGAGCGACACTATCGACATTGCTCTCGCTCTCGCAGTGAAAGTTATGAACTAAAACAGTGTACTTCCGGATTCCGTTTGACTGTCATGGGCCTATTTCCTTAAGTCTCGGGGGAACAAAACACTAACGATGAGAAATTGTTTACGAGACGTAAGATAGCGTTGAAGTATAAAATTAAACTTTGTACTACTAAACACACTTTATACAATATGAAAGGTAACTATGCGCTGTATATTATGTAATAACAGTAGAGAATTACGGTAAATTTGCACTACAGACTAATTTACTTATTAGAACGGACCGAAAGAGATGAATAATCAAAAGTCAACAATACGCTGTCCTTAAATAAATAAATCATACTTTCATACTGTTGCGTAATGAAATACACATGTATCC
Source organism: Thermobia domestica (assembly GCF_964235325.1). Lineage (NCBI taxonomy): Eukaryota > Metazoa > Arthropoda > Insecta > Zygentoma > Lepismatidae > Thermobia > Thermobia domestica. Next base: position 130,086,022 of record NC_137469.1, on the reverse strand, counting down.
GCCAATTCCCAGTTCTAGCTGTGTTATCCAGTAGGAATATAAATAGCATTAAATTTCTTTAATGCAAAATAATTCCCGAAAATAAAACAACCAGTACTGACAATTAACGTCCACACATTGAGTGAGCGCGATAGTTACCATAGAAGAGTAGAATAGGTTATCATCTGTTCCAAATCACTGCAAATCCCAATTTCAAATAACAACTAACAAACTTTTTTGTGTAATTCTGTAACAAATAACGTACGAAATTTAATAACGAAAGTCCTCCTTTGAAGTAAATCAATTCTCAAATATAACATCCACTGTGAAAAGTATCACACATTAACTTTTTTCAAGGTTTTATTTAACACTCGAATATTTAGATATAAAATCCCCACTTTAAACGCAATAAAGTACTTCTTACCGAAACTTTAAATAATATAGGAATTCTTTACCCAATATGAATGACCAAGGTTAGCTACTGAATATTTAAATCTATAGTTAAAGCAAACAACATCAAAAAGTTTCACGCAGATAGTCCATCCAAGGCAATTACTGGTTACGTAAGATGACCAATTCAAAATTTCTTTCCTTTATTTCTTTTTTTCTTTTCTCATACGAGACAATAAGGAAAGTGAAATGGAAGTTACTAATTCTAATATGACAAATTACCATACATACCAGAAACTGTTTCATTCATTTTCTTTCCCCTCTTATTTTTCTTTTCGTTTTTTCCCTCCAAACCTGTTTTTCTTCCTGAGCAATTTAATGGTCAGATTTCTGCTTCAGTCTCCTTACAGCCATAATCCAATGGTTTCCTGTCTTCGTAATTTAAATATCACCACCTCCATTTCACAATTCCCATTATTATGTTTTGAAATCTACTCCTTCAGTACCTAGGTGAAAAATACGCCGTCCGCTGGCTGAGCAGCAAGCAGCTGGCAGCAGCGACAACTAGCGACACACAGCGGAAAGCTCCAGAGGCACTTCCACCAGAGGCATTGCCAATGTCATTCGGTTACGAGTATCTCACGAACCTGTTGCTATTTTAAAACGGAGATTTTATTAACATTTTACATATTTTTATTTTTCGACTAAACGCAACACTTTAATTTCCCCCTCCCCGAAGAGGGCAAACAATATTATTATACTTACCAAGAGGAGAAAAATAAAAATAATTTGTACATTACCAAATTTCCATTAACATTATTAATATATGATTAATCCTCTTACAAACGTTTGATTATCCACCCCAATACATATTATCGACAACCACGCGACGATCAGGGATGATGATGATGGGCTCTACCACCACAACTCCTAGCCCTTAACAATAATGAAGATTTTCCTGCAGGAAAAAAACTAAAACAAACACAACAAGAATTCCAACAACAAGATATATAACAATAAACAAAATTACAAATCCCAAGCAAGTTAAGTAATTTTTTTGAAGGTACTTTAATTATCATTACCCTGAGCATTAGGAGGAACGTTAAAGATTTTACAAATGAAACATGGCGTTTCAACCTAATATTTGGATTTTCTACACTTCTCAACCACACAGTGTTCTGTGTAGGTTTACTCAAAACTTCAAAAGGACCATCCCAATGAGGAGCAATTTTTGGGTTAAAGTGTTTTTCCACTGACAATTTCTACATGTTTTTAACTAATACAAGATCTCCAACATGTACTCTAACAGGAATATGTTTCTGAGAGTATATTTTCTCACTACGTTTCCAGGAATTCTGAATATTATTACAGATAATGGCAAATTTCTCATCTTTATTTCGGTCACCATCCAAAATTTCAAGATCTAATAACCATTTAATATCAAGAGGATGATAAAATTTTCTCCCGATATAAATCTCAGTAGGTGAATAACCAGTAACCTCATTCATGCTAATGTTGATAGTGAACGCGATTTTAGTTAACAATGGGCCCATTTTCTTTGTAACTTATCAACGTATGCACGAATTAAATTCTTCACCGACCTTATGGTTCTTTCCGCCTTATTCGGCGACGGGTTATAAGAGGATGATCTTACATCCTGAATACCATAAGAACACAAAAATTGAGAAAAGTACTCTGATACGAAGTATGAAGCGCCGTCGTGTAAAACAGAACCTGGAAATCCGTATCTCAGGCAAAGATCTAATAATTTATTACAAATAGTCTTAGAATTTAATTGTCTCAAAGGTTCTAAAAACACAAATCTACTGAAAGAATCTGTTACAATCAAAATAAAACTCATATCCTGAATTGTTGGGAAGACGCCCAGCTACGTCAATGTACCAAATGTAATTCGGATGTTTAATATTTCTAGTATAATAATTTCCCATAGGTTTCTTAGTTTTATCTTTACATTTCTGACATATGTCACAAATATTCACATAGTTCTTTATATCTGAATACATTGTTGACCATGTAAAGCGAGAAGCAACCTTTTGTATCGTTTTCTTAATTCCCATATGACCTCCCGGTACTAAAGAATTATGAGCATACTCTAGAATGCTGTTTACTAAAGAAGAAGGTATGACAGCTCTAAAACCTTGACCAGATTTACCTTTTGTTTGTTTTAGCAAGATGTTATTCTGTAATTTATAACCTCTTACCTTCTGCTTACTCTCAAGTTTGGCTATAATCTCTTGCAGCTCTGGGTCTTTCCTTTGGTGTTCCTTCAAGGAAATACTGAAATCAGGATACTTCCAAAAATTTACAAAAGACACATTTACACTTTTACTATGATCCTTGACAACTTCGACAGTCTCAGCGTCTTTCGTATAAAATTCCAAATGATTGCCAACACGGCTAACGAAACCAGCTATACAATTTACCTTAGTGCGGATATGGACTATTCTAAACCTAAAACAAGCAAGTTTCTCCAGAAGAGTTCCATACCGTCGTTGTCTTTTATGATTTGTACGAAGCCAAGAGAGGCTTTTACTATCGCTGTATACAACAAATGGATTGAATAAATAATATTCAAACCGTTCTAAGCAAAGAGTGAGGGCTTTAAGTTCTAACTCATAGACATTTTTACTCCAATCTGTAGGGAAATTCTTTAGAGAACATAGCAACAGGTCTCAAATTACCATGTTCATCATATTGACTTAAAACTCCTGAATAATGACGCAAACTACTATCCGAATGGACAATAAAGCTTGAGTTCATATCAGGAACTTTCAAAATTACATGAGTACAAAATTCATCCTTCAATCTTTGAAGTGCAATATCATGATGTTTTGTCCACTTAAATATTCGTTTAAGAGATCGTAATTCCTGTAGTGGAGCTATCAATTCTGAATAGTTTCTTACAAATTTAGAGTAAAATGCAAAAAATGAGCATATTTTATTAACTCCCTTACGATTTTTAGGCTTTGGAATATCCTGAATTGCCTTAATTGTGTCAGAGTGAATACACATAGTTCCCTTTTCAAAACGAAACCCTAAATAGTTTATAGATTGTCTAAATAGTTGATAGTTTATAGAATGTTTTCTTAGGGGAAATGGTTATACCCCATTTTCTTAAACGGGAGAGAACATCCTCTAACAATTTCTTATGTTCTTCGACATTAGAGCTAAACAGGAGAATATCATCATTGAGGAAGAGGATAGATATCTCGCTTGTAAAGGCGCATGACGTACGAAACCGCTGAAAGAACATTGTTAGAAAAGCCATCGTGAAGGCTCGTGACTAAATACAGCATGGCTCGCGCAGCTCAAAATAAAGTGGCATTAAATCCTTTATGGAAGCCCAACATTACAAAAAACTCAGTATCGTACAAATTCAAACTTTAGTTTGATGGAAAATATGATAATGTTTAAAGTGTCTAACAGCATATTCGTAAAAAAAAGTTGTGGATAAACAAACTCAAAACATTTTGTCAATTAATTCACAAAATTTTTGAAAACATTCTTAACTTTATTGAAAACATCGTTAACTTTATATCGCGTAGTAAAATATGGTTAAATGTGTGAATGAAGACTATTAAATGTGTGAATAGTATCAGACTATTATCCTCTTTCAGAAACCTGGATTTTCTAAAACTGAAGACGCTAGAATGTCTTTATGTAGAATGAATATTAATTGGTGTGTATATGTGAATTATTGTGTTTTGATATCAAAGTTACTCAATTTCTGATAAGTGCTATCCGTGATCAATCTATTTCTGCTCTCAAGCACTTTAATCTCAAATATTTAAACATACTTCGAACAGTAGAGGAAAGAAAATGGATAGCTGATTAATAGTCTTCTAGGTTTTTTAACCTTGCCTCATTACGTTAAGATTAGTAGGCTAGAATCTACCAATATTCGTCATATAACCAAGTGTTCTCTACAAGGTCTATTTCATAAACATTGCTCAAAATTACAAAGCTGTGGAATGTATAATTCAATACGAGTGGGAGTTATAATAGTTACAAGAAAAATATATGTATCCTTAATTTAACCTTCCACGACTATGCCTCGTAGGCTAAAGGTTGGATGTGATTAATAGGACTGAAAGATTATGAAATAATTGCTAGAGTAAGAAAATAGGAGGAAATGGGAAAATCCAGAAAAAAACAGGACACAATGCTGTCCATCACAAATTCATGGCCTGCGATCGAACCAGAAGCACCTTGCTGAGAATCCTACCTCTAGGTTGTGCCTCATACACCAACTAAAGCTGAGCTCCTTCGTGGCTAAGCGATTAGCATACGCGCGTTTGGTGTGGGGGACCCGGGTTCGATTCCCGGCGGAAGCTCATGGGGTTCGGATTCCACGTTAAACTGTAGGTCCACGTCTCATATAGCCTAACTGCTGAAAGGGACGCTAAGCTAAACAATCAAATCAAACCAACTACAGTTGAAGTCTTGTGAAGGTCTTTTACCTCATTTGCAAATAACGAGTAGTGACATCATGAACTTTGGTTGATTTTACGATTCATCATTAAAAGTTCGTACTCTCTTTCGTTAACTTTAGTGTAAAGCTATGGAGATTCGACCCAGAAACTGCTAATAACTGTTAACTTTGTAGTAGATTGACTGATCATTTGAAGAATACTCCAAAATTATGTTGATCCCATAATTAGATAATAATGTGATGTTCTTATACAAACATTTAACTACAAAAATTTAATTTTTCTTGTCAGCACCGAAGATATATGAGACGAGACCCAGTGCTTCAACCCGAATTACTATATGGATTTTTAACCGAGGCAAGCATTCCCACTGAGGATCGAATCCGAGATCATGTGCACAGAAAGCTAGCACATTGACCACTTGAGCGAAAGGTCACCGGCTTAATAGCGGAAGTTAATGTGATCTCATGTTAAGCTGTGGAAGTATATGCTTAGTTAAGGTGTATTACCTGCTGATAAAACAGATTAAAACACAAAATACAAACTTTATTTAACTAAACTATAGAAAAGACCATGTTACGTAGGAAAGAATATAAGCCATTGAGTTAAAGCATTTATTTCTCCGCTAAAACAAATGAATGAGAATTAGCGTGGCTACCCGTCCCCCATAATTAGACATGGTAACACACACATATTTTTTTAAACATTTACCTAATATGACATCTGAATGAAATAAAATACTGCTACTTCTACCAAACTAAATTATTGACGAACATTCATGTAGACCATAAGAATACTAAAATTAGTTTTAAAAATTAATATCTGTGTTCACCATGTCTGATTATGTATTATCTACTCGATGGTAGGGGTTTCACGCTTGCCAAAGGCGCTCATTGTAGCGGGCTTTTTTTGGGAAGCGTTCATGCAAATTGGTGGTTCCAGAAATTTCCTCTTGGGGACTTTCAACAAGCGGAGAATGGAGCACTGCGAACATACAAACGACCAAAGTCAAACATTATCGGGCTGAATTTACTAACTTCCGGGGTGAATTTTTCACCGGACCACCTTCTGAAATCATCACTGCGATTTTGCATTTTGAAAGAATCATAACATTAGTTCACACCTATACACATAAAAATGCATCTACTGTAGTCATGTTACTAGACTAGAGCAATGTCGGATTGGCCAAGTTGAGGGTCCTTGGTGTGAGTCCCTAAAGATCCCATATACAAGGTGTGTGGGAAAAGTAATGAGACTGGCAACACTACGGGCAATCTGGCAACGATGTCTACCGGCCTGTGCTAGATCGGTTTGTTTATCCCTTCCACTTCCTCAGTCCGAGTTACAACTCCGTACAGCTAACACATTATTTTTGACAGCGCCATCAGTGAAGTTGTGTTTTTGTTGTGTGTTACAGAAATGGAGAATCCGAATTTAGAGCAATGTTGTGCAATAAAGTTTTGTGTTATCTTGGTGAATCCGCAAGTGACTTTTGAAAAGTTGAGACAGGGCTATGGGAACATTGCTTATCAAGAACACAAGTTTTCCGCTGGCACAAATCATTTTTGGAAGGCCGAGAATACATTAAAGATGAATCTCACTCAGAGAGACCTTCAACTTCAAAAACTGACGAAAACGTTGAACGTGTGAGGGGTCTTGTGACATCAGACCGTAGTTTAACAATAAGAATGATGAGTGAAAAGTTAAATTTAAACACATTCACCGTACATCAAATTTTGACTGACGATTTGAACATGCGAAAGATTTGTGGCAAAATGGTGCCGAAAAACCTCACAACTGAACAGAAGGACAATCGAAAAAAACGTGGCGTTGATCTTCTTGAGAGGATTGCCAATGACCAAGAATTCTTCAATTGTGTGATCACAGGTGATCTGGATATCTGAGTACGACCCTGAAACAAAGCGGCAAAGCGAAGAGTGGCACACTCGGTCATCTCCTCGGCCGAAGAAATGTCGAATGAGCAAATCAAAGATCAAGACGATGATGATTTTTTTTACAGTAAGGGTGTCGTGCACAAAGAATTTGTTCCACCAGGACAAACTGTTAACCAAGTGTTTTATTAAAGTGTCCTTGAAAGGCTCAGGAAAAGAGTGATTCGTGTGAGACCAGACATTGCAGACAAGTGCATGCTTCATCATGACAATGCCTCGTGTCACACGGCCATTTCCATCAGTGAATTTTTGACCTCAAAACTCATTACTGTTGTTCCTCATCCCCCCTATTCGCTTGATTTGAGTCCTTATGACTTTTTTCTTTTCCGGAAATTGAAACATGTCCAAAAGGACGTCATTTTGGAACTCTTGAGAACATTAAAAAGACTGGGACCGACCAGTAAGAAGCCATACCAGTTGAAGACTTCCAGCGCTGCTACCAAGAGTGGGAACTACTCCACCGGTGTATAGCTGTCCAAGAAAACTACTTTGAAGGGGATAACATTGTTGTTTGAAAAACATAAAAACTTTATTGTAGTTAGTACAAAATTAGTCTCGTTACTTTTCTAACGTACCTCGTATATAAACTTAACACGTCAGTTGGAAAACATGACAAGTGACAAAATCATACTTTCTGTATTTAATAAATATGTAACATAAAACATATATCAAAAAAGTTATAATAATACTGAGACAATCAAACGTAATTGTGAAGTTACTTCAATTATTTTGACAGTTTTTTAAGCAGTTTTTCACTTGATGAGGCAATCAAATCAATAACTTTTTCTTTGTCTTTTTCCAGAGGAGAGCCTGGAGAGGGGAGTTGGGTAGTACGCATGAGACAAAAGGTACTACATATGGTGTACGCATGAGACAACAGGTGAAAGCGAAAAAGCGCAAGGTATCGTGACTGACTAGAGGTGACCTTTTCGAAGTACGATATTTTACTGGCTCACGGAGACGTACTGATATGAGCAAGGGGGCCCGAGAAGACTTCTTTCGGAAAAACGAACTTTGGCTTCCGCAACCTTTCTGGTAGGAAGACCAAGAAAGCATTTGCGACTGCGAAAATTCGACCAAAGCATACATGTCCTGCGCCTAGTTATCCTTGCGGGGGCCCCTCGGGCCTTTGGCAATCGCCAAGTAGCCAACGTGGCCAGTCCGGTACTGGACTAGAGTTATTATAAAGGAAACTTATCATATTGATTTTCTATTACTATAGTTAGAATTCTAACTTTAAATACGTAATATTTAGTTAAGATTATAAATGTCTTACTTCTGTAAAGGAAATTATCATTGAACAGAACAGAGGTTTTCACTTTTCTCGTACCGGCTTACAGCAATATACATAAAGACTTTTGCAATCTGTTGCTCTTTCTCTTCTCTACTATTAAAATAATTCCAAACATTCGCACGAAATGTGTGTTTATTTTTAAACTGTTATCGTCCTGTTGGAATAAGTCATATCTCATTTTATTTGCCATTTCATGTGTATTCTGTAGCGTCGAAAGAATGACCACTTCAACATTTCAACTCCCACTTTCTTTCCAACATATTGAACTAATGAAAAACTTTCCACATCTAGTGGTTACATCACTCATTGAAGAAGAAAATATCATGTTAATGGGCACCACCTAAAAATGTATTTCCTCCCAATTAGATACAGCATCTGAGAGTTGGGCAGAGTTTCTGTGTTACGGAGTGTCTCCATTGGCGCCGATCCTGCAGGATTGCGGAGGCTTGCCCCGCCAAAGTTTGATTGAATCTCAGAATTTGAATGTACTGTATTTGCTTGAATCTTTGGATGTACCTGAAGCTGCATACCCCAAGTTATACAGAAACCGGTGGTTTCCACGTTCGATCAGAGAAATGGGTGACAAAAGTAAAAGGATTTCAGCTGGTTTTCAATTATGTAAATGACAGCAAAAATGTTCAATTAAAAAAATATAAAAATAAAATGAGCGAAAAAATAAGTGGAAAATATCCTAATGTTAATCAACCATGGCAACGGCGCCGACTTTCAAAAATTTATGTGGGTGCATATCAATGGTGGGGCGTGTTTATATGTTTTCAGGGGAGCATCGATATTTTTGATTCATTTCCTTTTAGGTACAATCTTTTGTGAGCACTGTCACAAAGGGCTATGTTCGATTCTATTCACAATATAGACCTACTTTCATTTTTGTATTGGGCAAACGCATTTGAAACAAACAATTATTTTTAGAAGTTAGAAATTCTAACTTCCATCTCAGTATTTTAATTGCTTTTTTTTAATAATGGCAAGTTGGAAATAAATCTTGTGGATGCGCCGCACCCACAACATAATTTGTGTGGGTGCTGAAGCCCCGGCTCATCCACGTAGTCGGCGCGCATGAACCATGAGAACTACACTGTAAACAATCGTTGTGTTATTTCAACGACACGACTATGTGTTAACACGATTGTGTTAAAATATAGCTCAAACAAGTGGTTAGAACAACTCACTCTCCACTTGGAGTTGTGTGTCAAATGCCGGTAGCTAAAATGATACATAACCTGTATGTTAAATTAGCACAAGTGTAGAATCTTCGGTGTTTTTTTTTCTGCGTGATTGCCAAATATGTTGGGCATCTAATTATAAAGGCTTACAAATTGAAGCCACTAACAAACACAGTAGAAAGAAATACTTAAACAAATCCAATATACGCAAAATTTCGTCTCCCACATTTGATGCATTTATTGCTTCTTTTTCTAAGCGATTGTGTACTAGAAGCAACAAACGCATCAACTTTATTAGGTGGCAACTGTCGCCGATCATTTGAAAGTGAATATGGAAGAACTATAAAATAAAGTAAATAGACAGTCGTCATTTTGTTATAAAATTACATGGCGAACAGATTTTATCTTATCCCAAATGGTTATCGTCGAATATACGCGGCTTAAAGGAGCACTCTGATTAGCCAAATTCAAAAGACCTCAACAATTTTTCCCTCTACAAGCGACGTTTTTCTCATCGTTTCCGTAGCCAAGTCGGAAGAGCGGCTAGTAATCGAAAGTTTGGTGGTTCGGGCCCGCCACTGGAGTAATTTTTATACTTGTTTAAAGTGTTTTTTTTTAGACTGAGCATAATGTAAACACATTACACATATAGCCGATTTAAAATATTTTGAGGGAGTAATTTTGGGGTTCATTAACGCTTACGGCACGGCTCAACACCGGTTATGTGTTAAAGACGTAACACACCCCCTGCGTTAAACGCCAACACTGCGGGGTATGTGTTGAACTAACACCGCATAGTGGTAGTCACGCTGGAACCACTGCCTTGTGTTAAAATTGAGTTGAATTAACACAACCATTTTTTACCGTGTAGGATGTTCATTCACATGAAGTATAAAAATAGGAACAATACCATTTAAAAATCAACTTCAACATAAAGAAGAAAATCTCGTCAACTAAAATGAAGCCTAAAACAAACAATTAACAAAAAAAAAAAAAATGGTACGCAGCGATTATTAGCATTATTTCCTCTGTAAACATCTGTTTGTGGTGAGCGCTACTCTCGCTCTGCTCGTGTATTGACGTAATGTCACCAGCCAATCAGCGTCATATTTCCGATATGATCAGAGGCGGATAGTCCCACCGGGCGCGCCCCCTCAACGAATCACCCCCGAGATGCAACACATAAAAGAATATTTTGAACTCATGGACCAGGTTTTAAATTGTAAAAATTAGTGTTGCCACGAGACGAGACATTTCTCGTGTCCCGTCTCGTCTCGTCTCGTAAACGAGACGAGACACGAGACGAGACGGAACCCATTTAGACGAGACACGAGACGAGACAGACTACTTGTCCCGTCTCGAAAACGAGACGAGACACGAGACGAGACGGGACGACTCGTGAAATGTCTCGTCCCGTCTCGTGTCTCGAAAATGCAAACGCTGGCGGGAATTGCCAAGATTGAAATTGCCAGTGGTCATATTGATTGCAAAAGGAAAATCCCCTTTGTGAGAAAACATGTTGAAAAGCCTTCATAGAAAAGTGTCCTCTGTCTATTGAATGAATCAATCGTGATACATGAGCTTCCAGGAATATCATTCTTAATGTCTTGTCCCCAATTCCCCTTGCTGTAACCTGAGGAATTCTCATTTTTTTTATTTCTGCCTGGAATGATGACAAACAAAATCAAAGACAGGGAAGATTTTTACAAGGTCAAGAAACCGAACTACCACCCCATCTATTCAATTTGAAAACTGGATAAGGTCTACACTCATTACAGGCTGTAGTTGAAAGTTCTGGTTGAGATGCCGGATTCTCTGGTGGCGGTATTCTTTTTGCTATATGAACCGAAATTAACCGAAAACGGCAATTGAAGTATGTCATCTTGCAACTTTTGTCTTCTCTCTTGTTCTCTCTCTCTCTCTCTCTCTCTCTCTCTCTCTCTCTCTCACACACACACACACACACACACACATACACAAAAAATACACTTTTACCATTTTACCAAACGCTCGCTTATTATACAGCAGTCATGTTGTAAAATTCACCTCTTCGTTTGGAAGGCGGGCGCAGGACAAAAAAAGCAGATATTATCGACGAACTCTTCAAATTGTTTGCTTTCAGCAAATTTATGATACTAACAATAACACTTTAAATGAAGAGATTTTACAGGGGAACCTTCGTTTTGTTACGCGGAAATGTTTGATCTGGCCAATATGCGAAATTGCCCTCTGCTTCCAAGGTTCGCCGACCCTACTGTTCCTCTCCTCTTTTAAGGTCGCGTCATAACTACCCTTCTTTGAAAACCGAAGATGCAGTAAAATTGCGACGTCACGGCGGGAGCAGAAACAGCTTTCGCCCAAGGTCCTTGTCATTCACCCTTGTTTGTTTCTTTGATTTTTGCAGGAAAGTGAGTGATTCTTGCTTTCCTGTATTAAGAAAACATTAATTACTGTAGTGCTCGTGTTAGCCTATAAGCATGTCGAATTCTACGCTAAGTACTTGTCGCAATTATAATAGAAATACTACGGGTTCCAAAGTTATTTATCATGTATTTCCCTCGGTTCCTTTGCGGAAAGTTTGGCGAAAGAAATGCTGTCGGAAAGATATCTTTAAAGTTGAAAACACCAGCGTCTATTCCGATCATTTTATTCCCGAAGCTTATGGACATAATTTAAAATGTGAGCTTCTAAATATTCTACCCAAGAAAAAGTTTAAACAAGACGTGCCTTCACTAAACTTACCTTTACTATACGGAACCGTGTTGATGTAAATAATGAAAGAATTAAATGTACGGAAGTTAGGTGTTTAAAGAAAAAACAAATCAGACATTGGGGTGTAGCCACATGAAATAACTATTGTGACTGAAATAAAAAATAACTCTTTGTTTATGTTATTTTTCGTTTGTTTTGTGGAGAGTGAGGGGCATAAACCAAAGGAAGAGCTCTCCTTTTTGTGTAAAGAGAACGAAAAACTGAAGTCTAACTGTATGTACAAAGCCAAAATAATATGTTTACAAACGAAGTTAAAAGAATTGGAAAGCAAATATAATAAAGAATTAATTTCAAAGGCCAGTTCTAAAATATAATATTGTGATCGTTTCAATAAAGTGGTTAATAACCGGTGGTGGATATATTACGAAAAAGTTTTATACAGGGCCAAGTAAATATGCTAATGAATGGCAAGAAAGAACTAAGATGGATTGATTAAGATATCATTCGTGCATTAACACAACATGCCTCATTGTTAAATTATACAATCATCTGCGGTTACAAGTTCGAATCCCCGTACCCAATGTGTCAACATTTCGACGTTGTATGATTGCGAATAGATCACGACAATATAAGAAACTTTAATCCAAAATGGCCACCCAAAAATCAACTTTTTTAGACCACTAGCTAGTCTGGGTGTACTGCCATGAGTTTGTTACACAAACGGGGCAACCACCATTTAGTGGCACACACCCCGCGGTTATGGGAACAGATTTGTACCATGGAGGTGAAGACTGGCCCCAAGCATTCTTTGGTCCGATGTGTCGTTCAGCTCCCATTACTATGGCACTTTAAGTAGAGCTTAGTGTGCAGTAACATATAAAATTTCAATCAAATACTTTCCATTACTCAATAAAATTATTTGGTTCCGAGCTTTTTTTAAAAAAAAAAATAATTGCAACAAATCTAAACATGCTAAAATGGAAAGTAGTTTTTGGATTGGTATGGAAACCTAAAGGCTGGAATATATGAAATCAAAGTATACACACATATCTATCTCTCTATTTATCTATATATCTTTCCATCAGCACAAGAGAAGAAGATATACATGGAAATCACCAATAGACGGCGGAAGATATCAGATAGACTACGTTATGATTCAGGACAGGTATCGGAATAGCTTAAAGAACGCGAAGACCCTTCCCGGGGCTGATATTTTCTCTGACCATAATCTTGTGCTGGCCGAAGTAGATATTCAACTGAAAAATGTAGGCAGAAGAAAAGTAGGTAACAAAGTGTTGAATACTGAAAAGTTGAAAAACGAGGAAATTAGAAATATTTTCGCTGAAAAATTCGAAGAAAAATGTTCAAACGAGGAAAGGATAGGCGCAGGTAGTAACGCACGGTGGGAACATATTAAACGTTGCTTACAGCAGGCTGCAGAAGAAACAGTAGGTTACCGCGAACACAAAACTGCTAAGAAACCATGGGTTACAGAGCAGATGTTGCAGAAAATGAGGGAGAGGAAGATGTGGAAACAGGTTGATACAGAAGAGGGCAGAAAGATGTACAGAAAGTTAAATAATGAATTACGAAGAGAAACAGACAAAGCGAGGGAAGAGTTTTACAAAAGAAAATGCGAGGACATAGAAGAATTAGAAAGAGTTGGGAAATATGAGGAAATGTACAAGGAGGTGAAATCTATGGAATTTCGGAAGAAACAAGGGAGTATCATGATGGCAGTAGAAAATAAGAATGGGAAGGTAGTCAGCGAGAGAAATGAGGTCATAGGAAGGTGGAAAGAATACGTTGAAGACTTATATGAGAGTAGGGATAGACCGTGTAGCCTAAATGTTGAAGTGGAAAATGAAGTAGGCGAGGATGATAAAGGATTTAGTATTCTTCGGGATGAGTTTGAAAAGGCTATATCTGAGATTAGGAATGGAAAGGCAACAGGAATAGATAACATACCAATTGAATTCATTAAAAATATAGGAGACAAGGGAAAGAAAGAATTGTGGCGACTATGCAATGAAATATATGAAACAGGAGAATGGCCAAGAGACTTTCTGAAAACGATCATGATACCGATGGCTAAGAAATCGAACCCAAAGAGATGTGAGGATTATAGAACTATTAGTCTCATATCTCATGCAGCTAAAATTCTGCTCCGAATACTGAACAGAAGGTTATATGGAAGAACAAATAAAGATGTTGAGGAAGAGCAGTTCGGGTTCAGAAGAGGCAAGGGTACAAGAGATGCTATTGGATTATTAAGGGTGATCGGTGAAAGATTTATAGAAAAAGGGAAAGAGGTGTATGTTGTATTTATTGATCTAGAAAAGGCTTTTGACCGCGTCAAGTGGGAATTGTTGTTGGGAGTTCTAACAAAGATAGGGTTGGAATGGAAAGATAGAAGACTCATAAGAAACTTATACATGAACCAACAAGTAAGTGTTAGAATAGGGGAAGAACTGACGGAAGAGAGTACAATTGGAAGGGGAGTTCGACAAGGATGCTGCCTCTCGCCAACACTATTTAATGTCTATCTAGAAGAGATAGTAAAAAAGAGCCTACATGATGATGATGGCATTTCGGTAGGAGGTAGAATGATTAGATGCATAAGATTTGCAGACGATATGGCCCTTGTTGCAGAATCTGAGAAGAAAATCAATAAAATGTTAGAAAAAATGAGAAGGGGCTTTGAAGAATATGGGATGAAAATAAATGCTAGGAAGACAAAAGCCATGGTGATTGGAACGAAGGGGTCTGTGTCAAATATAAAAATAGGAGGGGAGAAAATAGAACAAGTGAATAGTTTTCGATACCTGGGTAGTGTTCTTAGTAATGACATGAAATGCGAACGTGAAATAAAAGCAAGGATAGGAATGGCGAAAGAAGCCTTTAAAAGAAAGAAAAGTCTGTTTTGTGGGACCTTGAACAAAGAGTTGAGAAAAAGACTCATAAAATGCTTCGTGTGGAGTGTTGTGCTGTATGGGGCGGAAACGTGGACATTGCGTAAGGGTGACGAAAATCGACTGGAAGCCTTCGAAATGTGGGTGTGGAGAAGAATGGAAAGAGTTAGTTGGGTCGAGCGGAAAACGAATGAGAGAGTGTTAGAAATGGTGGGTGAGAAAAGAACACTTTTAGATATTATTAGGAAGAGGAAGAGAAACTGGTTGGGACATTGCCTAAGAAGAGATTGTATCATGAGGGACGTCCTAGAGGGTATGGTGGCGGGAAAGAGAGGGAGGGGGCGAAGGAGACTACAATTAATGGATGATATTAAAACAGAAAGATCATACGCGAAGACGAAAAGGTTAGCGGAGGATCGTGGAGCATGGAAGCTTCTCAGCTGCGGCAAGTGACCTGCCAATAAAGGCAGAATACCTATGATGATGATGATCTCTCTGTCTGTCTCTCTCTCTCTCTCTCTCTGTATATATATATATATATATATATATATATATATATATATATATATATATATATATATATATATATATATATATATATATATATATATATGTATGTATGTATATATGTATATATATGTATACAGACACTATAAAGCAAGTGGGCTGATAGTATACGATAGTGTCGGGGATGGTGACACCTTTACATCGAACTTTGCTTGTCGTGTAAACATTATTTGACATTAGTGTCTTCATCTTCAACGTACCTATGAGCAATTTACTGTATATTCGTGTATTGAAACTGGTGAAACAAATTTCAATGTTTCAGAATGTAAAAAAAAAAAAAAAAAAAAGCCAGGGTCGAGAAGCCTCAGACAACTAACAGCAGAGATATATTATTTTGTAAATTATTTGTCCTTGCCTTGTGAGCTTATTTGAATTTATTTTTAAGACCTTTAGGCAACTTTGGCCCACCCCGAATGGATGATGATGGGAAAATTAGTGGAATGAAGAAAGTGGTAGGATACTAGACAACTTCGAGAAAACACACACATTCGAAAAATGAAATGAAATGAAATGAAATATTTGAGTTTTAGGTCCCACGGTAATGCCGGTTAGGCTAAAGGAGACGGTGATGATGAGTAATGAATGAAATGGTGGAATGAAGAAAGTGGGATGAAACGGGAGAACCCCGAGAAAACCCACACACACGGTGTTTATCCACCATAAATTTCACTTGGCAGGGGCTGGGATCGAACCCGAGACCCCAAGCGCCAGAGATGAGCGCTCTACCACTGAGCTACCGCGGCCCCCCCACACATTCGATGTTTGTCCACCACAAAGCTCACATGGCACTAACCGAGATCGAACCGACTACAACATACACTAGAGGTGAAGGCTTCACGGTGTAGTTACCGTGACATTTCTTGTCTTTGTGTTCTGGTTAATACTTGTAACTTAGTTGTATCTTGATTAGCATGGTGCAGCCTGCTACATTTAACTTTCGTTCCCATGATATGCTGCTATATTTTTACGAGACAAGACGAGACAAAACGAGACAAACGAGACAAAACGAGACAAACGAGACGAGACGAGACGAGACGGGACAGAACCTCTCGAGACGAGACACGAGACGGGACGAGCACATTTTTTCGAGACGAGACACGAGACGAGACATGCTTTGCACGAGACGAGACGAGACAGCCTGAAGTCTCGTCTCGTCTCGTCTCGTGGCAACACTAGTAAAAATCGATGCGGCGTAGTGGAAAGAAGGCAAAGTTATTAGATGCAGATGCTGATGCCTGCAAAATGATCATATACCTATCTATTTAGTGCCTCCAAACCTGCAAGACTATCAGCTACTGACTGACAAAAGACTGAATATAGTATCAGGGTTGCCACACTCGAGACTCGCGATGATGCCAAACACGGGTCTGAATTATGCTAGATTTTTAAATTATGCCAGATTTTCAAATTATCTTTCCTAACTAATTTTAAAGACCCGCCCGTACTTATCTTCATTATTTCAATGAAGTGTTTCAGCTGTATTCATGTACAAAGCTAATATGACGCTGTCAGGAATGATAATGAAATAAATTGGTAAATGGCACATTATAGAGAAGGAAGGTCAAATTTATTTTTTTATGAATGGATAACATTTTAAGAAATATATACACAACATGCCGCTTCCGATACAGGCTTGAAGCATTTCTTTTAGTGTATTACTAGCTGTCCCCTGACGTTTATATCCCTCCCCTCTCAAGTTGTAAATTGAAAGGGACAGAAACATTCCAGATAACCACACATTCAGGTTTGAGTTGACAGTAATAAAACTATGGGTAAGTAAATGTTTTGTAGAGTCACGTTTTGCTATTTTTGAACATTTCTCTGAATTCAACAATAAATTATAACCGCGAAAATAAACTGGTTTCATTGCTCCAACCATCGCTTCAACTAAGAAGAATAATTCCCGACGGTCCTTGAACCATCTAAATCTTAGTACTTTTTCTGTTCATCAGAGGGAAGAATGAAATTATGCTAGATTTGGCCAAGATGCTAAAGTCAAGATGCTAGATGCTAAATGCATGTGAATTATGCTAGATCTAGCACCAAGATGCTAGATATGGCTTCACTGTATAGTATTGAAGAAATAGTGATCCTATCTCACCTGTTAAGAATGCCACTGTCAGAGTGGAAAATGAGCAAAAAGATTCCACTTCCATGAGTCTTGAAATTAGTATGCTTCCAACATCAGCTACGATTGTTACCATCAAAGAAGAAAATGAACAGAAAAGCTCTAGTTCCAGCGATGCCGATTTCGAAGTCAGTGAAAACATTAAAAAGCGTGATGCAGCAGGGAACAAAGCCGCGAACTCTTTCATACATCCACAAATGAATGATATCGTCAAGTTTTTGAGTTCCATCTCCGTCAACCAAAATAGAACATACCCTTTAATCCTGAGTTTACTTATAGGCCTAAACGAGCAGATGGCACCAACAGGGCTTGGATGTCATATTGTTCTACTCAAAATGCGTTTTTTACGGCGTGTGCACAGTTTATCCTGCAGATAGAACAAACACGTTTCTTAGAGATTCTGTACGTCAGCGAGTAAGAGAACATGAGTCTTCCAAAATACATCAGACCAACGTGGATGCTTACGCATCTAACAAAAGGGAACATAGTTTTAAGAAAATACTTCCTCATGAATAGATAAAACAGCGGCAGTATTAGGTTGAGAAGAACAGTCAGACAATGCATCGAGTTGTCGAAATGCTGAAACTCATTGATAAAAGAGAGCTCACTTACGGAGGAAAAGGAAATGAAGCAGCCTATAGACTGGAAGATACAGCTACAGATCATGGAAACTTTTTGGATATTATTCTTTTGCTGAGCAAATTTGATCTTCCGCTTAAAAATAATTCATAGAAGGTCATCGAGAAGAGTCAACTGAGTCATGTGCGATGAAGTAAGCAGGATGATGGTCACGCAACTTTCAAAAAAACACGGTGAATATGTTTTGGATGCTATCAACACTTATCAGAGAAGATATTTCGAAAGAAGTCTCTCAGCTGGAATGCTTTCTGTTCTATTGGATACCATTGAACATGGCCAGTGCTCTATTGTTTTACGGTATGTTGTTAAAACCATTGTTAAAGAAAGAATTGTTGGCATTGTAAAATGCATATCCAGTATCTTTGCAGTTTACTGTTGGAAATTCTGCAGAAGTTGAACCTTGATATTAAGATTTGTATTAGAAATTCAACCGATGGCGCAAGTAACATGCAAGGACAATATTTGGATTTTTCAAAACATCTATGATCAGTTACACGCGTTGTGTCAAACTCGTATACTCAATCTTGTTATACGTGATCTGACAAAAAGTTGTATTGATTCTGTGTCATTGTTTATTTTGCTGAATGACTGTGCGATATTTATTCGTAAATATTATCTGCGAATGGACATTTGGAAGATCAAATGTCAACAAAGTCGTCTTACAGTTATTGCGGAAACAAGATGGTGGAAAACATTCTACTTTGGAGAAAAAGTTTGGTTATTTTTCGACCCCAGAAAGTGCTTTGTATATAGAGTTGACCATAACAATGAAGCCAATTGCTTTTGCAAATATGAAACCACAAGCTAGATATAAAGCGAAAGGATATATAAAGGATGTTCTCAAGTTCAAAACAATTCTGACAGCACAGATGTTCCTCGGAATATTTCAAGTGACGACCCCTCTATCAAACTATCTCCAAACACAGGGTGCTTGTGTACTGTAGTTGTATTTATTGAATGATCAGACTACTCTGTCTCAACCGAAAGAGCAGAGAGAGCTGATTTTGAATCTGTTAAGAATGCAGCATTAAGCTTTGCAGAATTGGTCAATAATAAATTTGAAGAATTAGAACGTGATTTCTTTGTGTCTACTGACCTGTCAACAACTTGTCTTCGGAGGTAGAAAAGAATATTTCCCCATGAATGTGAAAAGGAAATTGCTTCTGATCCGATGACAAGATACTTCATTGAAGCATTCAATACAATATTGAATACGGTAGGAACTTCAACCAAGTAAGAGAACTTCCAGCTTCCGATAAACTTACTTACCTTCTGAAAAAGTTCAGTAGTTTCCAAGGATTCTATGAAAATCTTGTCTTCGACTTTTCAAGGTGGTGGGAATTCTTGAAAGTCAGTTTTGACGAACGAGTACAACCGAGAAGAAACGACAGATTGTGCCGATGGCACAAGTTATTCAGAATTACAAGAAAATATTTCTTCAGAAGGAAGGCGAGTGTAAAACGCGTTGCAAAATTGTCCAATGTCCTTTTTTCTTTTAAAAAAACGAAGAGGTGTAATTTGTATGGTAATGCTTATCCAGGTTTGCTACTAGCATACAAATTTCTACTGACTTTGACTGTAACTCAGATAACATATGAAAGAAGTTTCTCAAAATTGAAATATATTAAAGATAGGTTAAGTAGTACTATGTCTCACGAACATTTGGAAACATTTATGTTGATGTCTATTAAAAAAGATTTGTTAAGGAACGTTTCGAATGAAAAGGTGAAAGACCTAGCAGCTTCAAAAAGCAGTACACTAAAACATCTGCTTGTAATATAGTTTACGTACTCCTTGAACTTCATATAATATTTTGAACAAATCGGAATAATATATTGATGAAAGAACATGAGAATTAATTGTTAATATCATTGACTTATTGTAGAAAGAAAACTGTGCAACTTGATTTGTGAAAGTGAGATACGAGTGGCCTTTGTGGGAAAAAGCCCCGCGCTCTCCTAGTGATGCCTATCCGCTCCTGGATATTACCCAACCTTACTACTCTCTTAACCTTGGTGCTGTTTATGAATAAGATATGTTATCAAAAGAAGCAACAGCCTAAAGATGGTTCAGTCCAGTCACTTTCGTTGTGGAAATTTCTATGTTCAAGATGATCCTCGCAGTGCGGGATCAACCTCAGAGAAAGTGGGTGATATTCTCACAAAAGTCGAGCAAGACCGTGAAGTAAACAGTCACGATGTCGCCAAGGACTTAGGCCCTAAATATCCATCACCAAACAGTAAATTAAACAATTTCGATAAAGCTAGCTTAGAAAAGAAGTTGGATGCCACATGATCTGACGCAAAAACATTTACTCGATCGAATTTCTGTGAAGGGATGTGAAAGCGTCATGTACTTACGAAATATTCGTTCACCTCGTGGTAAAACGTTCACCTCTTCTACATGAGGTCCTTGGTTCGATCCCAGTTCGCGCCAATTACGCCTTGTGGTGGACAAACGCCATATGTGAGGGGTTTTCTCGGTGTTCTCCTGTTACTTCCATTTTCTTCATTCCACTATTTCACTTATTCCTCATCATCACAGTCTGTTTTAGCCTAGCCTGCATAACCGTGGGTAGTGAAACTTAAAGATTTTATTTCATTTCTTTTTCTCTGGGAATAGGGGTACTGAAGTCTGAAGCCAAAAATTGTCTATAATAATTGTCGAGTTTGTCATATTACACAAGCAAAGAAGATACTAACATAACGAATAAAAGTGTATCGTAATTTTGTTAAAGTGGCATCGTTGGTAGATACACTATTCGTTATTAAAAATGCAACATCAAAAGAAGAAGAGGTAACAATTACAACCTTCTCAGTGCACCCCTGATGGGGGAAGAGAGGTTTGTCCCACGCCAAAATGGGTGGCTTGCACTAACCATTCGGTCCAGTAGTGGACTTGGTAACAAATCTATAATCTGAGGTTTTAGCTTCCCTGGCTTTTAGGGTTCTCAGCAATAGGTTGGACTTGGTATCGTTGTGATCATATAGTGGTATTCATTAACTTGCAGAGTCGGAAGGTCTCGTGACACCAAAAGAGGTCGGTACCAACACTGGAATTGGAGATAAACTCTCACTTGCTAGCTGTAATACAGATACTACACTGTTCTTTTGGTTCGTGGCACGACGCAGCTGTTGGGGTCCTGAACGTTGTTGTTTGTTGATTTCTTAGAGCCATCTATTTCCTATAGACTCATCTGTGGAATTTCAGGTTCCCAATAGTCCCAGTTTGGTCGGAATTGACAAGGAATTTCACATCTTGTCGCGAAGGAATTTCCTTTGTTCACCAGAAAGGTTAAAATCCCGGAAATCAATCTTTTGTTTCTTGGATAATGAATACATGGTACGTTAATTACAAATAATAATAATAATAATAATAATAATAATAATAATAATAATAATAATAATAATAATAATAATAATAATAATAATAATAATATAGTTACAGTTGCATGTGATGTGCTATCTGAGTGGAATATGCCTAACTGAAAGTTCGTTTTTCCTGTTTGTGATGATGATTATAATAATACTTTTTGCGAAATTTAATTTTCGTAAATGCATGTGTCTCGTGCAGTTGTATGCTACAAAAGTAGAAATCACAAATTGGAGTTATAAAAATATAAAGGAATATCTCGGATTCCATGTAAATCAGCAGGTCCACGTCTCATATAGGCTCACTGCTGAACGGGTCGTTAAACTCAAAATCAACTCAACTCAAAGCTAATAATGCAATGTTTAGAAATGTAGCTTCAACTTTTTTTTTTTTTTTTTTTTTTTTTTTTTTTTTTACAAATGTGTCTGGTAGGGGTCTGGTTCCTCGCTTCTTAATCATCCCGATATAAATGGGTATGTATGAGCCTATTGTCATGTCCCGGAATGGGCCACCCCGTACTTGGGAATCCTACTGCACTTGCATCCCCACTAAATGGGCACCAATGTCGCGAAAAAGATATTCCGCAATACTTCCTCGATCAAAGGCAGAAATATACTTGAATTGCTTCTGTATTTGACTGTGATACCTTATTAGATCGTCCGATTGTGTTGAGGGGACGTGGACGGTTCACGCAGTGCGCCACGGTTCCGTCCTGATAGAATATTCATTGTATTGATCTATGCTCTACACATTCTACAAATGTAGGGTCAATTCGTTGTTTTCTTAATTTTTGTTTTAATATCCAACGCTATATGTAATGTATATATTATAACAAACTAGGTATATTTAAATCTAAGTTCAATCGCAACAAAGCTACTAGGTGTCAGCTGGGATTTGCAAACATATTGATAAAAAAAAAAAAAAAAAAAAAAAAAAATTACAAGTTGCATCTAAATTAAAGAAATTTGAGCCAACTATACTTCTAACACATTGGTTTTAAGTTAATGCTATAAAAGTGTAGGTGATAATTTATACCATCATAGAATACATATATTGATACAAAACACATGATAAATGTAGAATCCTAATACATTAAGCGTGGAATATTTAGTTTATTTGGTTATAGCTACTTACGTTTCCCATCGTAGAAGGTTTCGCATATTTACTTGTTTTTGGAAGGCAGACAGGGTGATTTATGCCCTGCCTACATAGTGATACAAAAAAGACTTCTTTTTTAATGGTTAATTAAGTGAACGTGATGAAACTACATACATTTGTTTACTTCAGAGCTGGTAGATAAAGGACATATCTCCTCTCGCCTATCCCCTTCTTCCGCACCTGGTCACCTTTTACCAATTCTATTAGGGGACTTCTTTAGCAACATTGAAATGAAGACAAGATATCGACTCAATTACTTACAGTTAAACAAGAACAGAATTTTAGGGAGGAGCATAGTGGGATATGAATCCATGATATTAACATTCCAATTTCAAAGAAACAGACCAGAGTTTGAAGAATACTCACAATACGCCAATATCTTCTCAGTTCTTTGTAAGGTGGCGTCTCCTTTCGATAAGCATAAGCGCCACCTCCAATAAAGCATTTTAGTGAACATTATATTAAAAAAAAAAAAGAAAGAAAGAAATGTATTTTAAACTCAATATTCGAGAAATGACTATACTCTAGTGAAATTAGTATTTTTCTTTTAGTTTAATATTCCATGATTATATAGCGAGGCTCTGGAAAACAGTTATATTAAGGTGGATATAATGGCTCTATGAAGAAAATACTGAGAAAACAGGAAAATCCCAAGAAAACCTATGCACACGGTGTTTGTCCACCAGAATGCTAAATGTCAGCTAGTTACTGTTAAGACCACTACAAGGCAATGCACATTGAAGTTAACTTTCAATAACGAGTTCATAATTAAAAGTCTATAATATGTGTACATTTGTTATGAATAATACATAGTGACTGGATTACAACTCTGTTAGTCACGTAATCTACTGAAACAGATCACTTCGTGTATGACTTTAAATGAGAGAATACCAACGTATATCGTAATATATATTTATGGCGTTATTTTTGATCCTGAACTAAATTTCAATCAACACATAGATATGATAACAAACAGCGCATATAGAAACTTAGGTTTAATTTACAGAATAGGGCAAGATTTCTCCAGTGAGACAACGTTTACAACACTTTATTTTACATATGTTAGAT
The DNA here is from genome assembly GCF_964235325.1 of Thermobia domestica. Lineage (NCBI taxonomy): Eukaryota > Metazoa > Arthropoda > Insecta > Zygentoma > Lepismatidae > Thermobia > Thermobia domestica. The sequence goes on along the minus strand of NC_137469.1, from coordinate 130,062,216 downwards.
CAAAATTAGAATATTGTTCTACAATATGGACCCCCAATAATAAAAAATACTCTCAAGAAATAGAAAACATCCAAACAAAATTCTTGAAAATGCTTACACACAAAAAAACTAATTATTATCCCAAATATTTTTCCTACAATGATCTAGTAAACAACTTTAATTTTCAAACTCTAGAAAAAAGAAGATGGATGTTGGACTTGTTATTCTTATACAAGTTATTAAACAATAAGATTGACTGTATGGAGTTGGTCTCGAAAATATCATTACGGATTCCCACTTGCAAAACCAGAGTAGAAAATACAGGGACATTTTATTGTGCAAAAGCCAGGAGCAATATATTATATAAATCCCCTATGTGGAGGCTGTGTAAATTATACAATGATATTGTAAATAAGCTTGATAAAGTGGATGTATTTAGTCTTTCAGAAAACAGATTCAGATCATATGTGAAACAAGAATTTTTCTGTAGTAATAATTAAGAAACTTATATATGTAACGTTTGCTGTATGTACACAACACTGTAATTGGGTATTAAGCCTGTTGTGTTGTATATCAAATAAATAAAATAATAGAAATTCAACAATACTGATGGTCTAGTAGACGAATTTAACGGATGAAATTGTGAAGTGTCACAATCACTGTTTATTCGGAATATATTTCCAAGAAGTTTCCTGCTTCCCCCTCTCTGATCTAAGATAAAGTATACTGCCATTACATATTACTCTTGTGCAGAATACTTCATTAGAGTCCCACTGTAGCCTTCTCACATACAAAATTTTATGAAGCCTAGTCATAATATTGAACTTGACAATGGACCCATAATAAAATTCCATAATTTAAGACGAGAGTAGACCATCCTTCATATAGAAAATATATGTAGATTGCATGAAATTCAAATTAATAACGATTGAGAAAGACAATGCTTGAAACGGATAAGATGGCTCATTAGTAAAATGGTAATAATTGGCTTCCACAACTTAAAAGAAATTAGAGAGAATATGTCTTTTGAGACGACTAACATTTGGAATTCTTAAAACATAAGGTAAACTAAGCGAACGTGCCATCGCCCCTTTTCTGGATTTTCCAGTGGCACTTCAATGATCTTAAGCTCCAGTTGTTCTTGAATTCACACACACTGAAGGTGGTTTAGTCAGCAGCACTTAGGTGTCTTCTCCTCCCAGTTTCCCCAATGCTCAGTTAACAGGTAATAGATAAACCTCTAAGTGCAATGACGGTAAAATGATAAATAAAGTTGTCCCCACCAGGTACTGAATACAGGCTGCCCCATGGTAAAATCCTCACCGACTACGTCCCAGCAACTTTTCAGAATTCAGTAAATGATCACAGTCCTCGACAGTTAAATAAATCCTTCCTTTCTCTATAGGCAGGTAATAAATCATTCCTTTATGCCTTCCAACATGAAAGGTTGAGAGCCAAAGCAGCCAAACTCCGATAAGTAGAAATTCTAGTATTTAATGGTCTTTAATATATCAACAGAAAACACTCCAATGTAACACTCCTACAAATGATAAACATGTCAGAATGCACCTACAAAATAAAATTAGCGTAGTTTCCGTTGCGAGTTGAGATAGCCGTCTTTCTTTCGGCTCACTCAACCCTTCATATAATATAGTCCATTATTGTGCTAATATTTTATATATATATAAAAAAACTAGACTAGAGGCAGACAGGGTTTTTTAAGCCTATCAGAAAGTAAACCTAAATTATTTCTATTTTGATAAAAATTAAGCTATAGGCAGACAGGGTCTTACTTATACCTATCAAAAAGTAAACCTTGATTATTTCTATGCATCGCTAGGATATATTTTAAAATTAAATTTCCTGGCATGAAACAACGAAGGGCTCAAGCTGACCAATCGCCGACTTGAAATTGTGAACACAGCTCTGGCAACACCATCTGTTTTTACCTTATAGTCCCATCCACGCAGTAGGCACACACCATAATGTTGGACGTTCTCATCTCAGTAGAGCAAGTTAATCAGCGGGTTGATTATTGGTATGAGTACATCTTCAACCTTCAAATAAATACACACGACATAGTAATATACCCGAGAAGGCTTCGAGGTAAATGTTTAATAGTAAAACATTTTAAAGTTTTTTTTGTTTCTTTTTACAGAAGAAGAAACCTTTAATTAATAACACACTATTTTGGAAAGTTTAATTATTTCAAGGTTTTGCTCAACTTTCAATTGACTACGAATTTTCTTTTTCTTTTTTTAAAAAAAGAAAAGAAAACATTTTAACCTGTAATTGTTTTCCGAAAGAATTACTTATAAATAAGCATTTGAATAATTTAATCCTTTACCAAAACGTTTAATTTATTATATTAAACTTTCTAAATTATCGCTTAAACCTTAACGCTAAATGAATAAACCTAAAAATGTTTCTAATACTAAGCCTTCGTAAGTATTACTTATTTATGAACTGTAAATTTGTGAACTTACTTGAAAAGTGCATTCATTTCTCGATCACTATGATGTTACTAAACACGTTTTACTAGTTATTTCATGGTAATGCAATTCTCATTTTCGTAAACATGATGCCTTAAAATATGGTGTAATATCAGAACACCCTTTAGTGTCGTGCTCTCTCGTACCATATTTGTTGTTTGTGCACGTATTTGAACCCAACTTATCCCAGACTACAACATCTGGATCATAAACTACAGTTACGTATGTAAATAAGCACTCCCAGGGCAACATTATTTGGTAAATACACAAAATTAATTGAACGGTGTAGGTACTGGTGTCTGCGCGTCCGTGAGTGTATTTGGACCTTGTGAGTTAAATGCAAGCGAGCTTTCCACGAAAAGAACGACGAGAGCTTGAACGATCTACGAATTTAATGCTAGAGTGTCCGGGGGCAAAACTCCGCAGGGGGCAAAAGTCCTTTTTGAAGTTTGGGGGTACTTTTTGTTGGAGTAGTGCAACACTGCTTGTGCTGCAGAAAGATTAAATGGTGGCGGTGTACTGTCCATGTTAGTAAAGGTGTGCGGTGAAATTTGTTAATACAATGAGGTAAATTACATTTTGTCTTACTTTGAAGCAATATTTTGTTTTATGGGAAATAATACTACAGTCCCTGGGAGAAGTCACGACTTATTTTATTGCTGTTTCATATGAAAACACTTCTTGAGTAACAATATAATTACACTATCTTCCCTTTTCTCGGTATCATTTATTACGTCAACATTTCACTGTAATTAAAACAAGTGCGAATGGGGCAAAAGTCCGATTTTTTTGTGAGGCAAGAATCAGAACGTGGACTTTAGTCCCAGCTTTCAAATTTGTAAATAATTTTATTCTTAAATTTAAATTCCAGTTTCTCACAGTAGACCTATTTAAATTCGTTTGCTACGTAGGCTTTCTCTAACTTAACTAAAGCTATGTAGGCCTGCATGGAGTTTGATCTTTGAATTTGGACAAGCCATGCTCCAAACTGACTAGTGCATCGATGGCGCCAAGGGAACTACTCACATTTCAGCGGTATAAACAGAGACTAGGATTAATAGTCAGTAGTGCTAACACATACATGTTTGTATTGCTGAATCCATCTGTTCAGGCGTGAAAAGTGCTCTTGGAGTCAGTGCTGAGAGAGATTCGTCCTTTGCTATTAGAAACACTAAGAAAAGAGGTACGTACTGTTCGAGAAGAGAAAGAGAAGAAGGGTCCTAAGAAATCAGCCGCACGGAAGAAATTGTTTGCATCCGCTGAATGTTCAACTTAAAAATTAGTGGAATATATATGTCCATTGTGTAAAGGCAAATATGTCGATCCACGTGTTCAGGACTGGATAATGTGTAATTCGTGCGAAGAATGGTGGCATCGTGATTGCACAGCTTATGAAGGAGGCCAGTTCGTATGTAACAAATGCCTAGACCCAAGCCTGGTTTTGTAATTATTTCACTTGATAAGTTTATGTGCTTTTCTTAATAAGTGGGATAATTTCTTCTTTTACTCTAACTTTGTTGATGAAAAGAAAAGCTTTTGCGTTGTGTGTCTATTGAGCTTTTCTTAAGTAAGGAAGACTTATTTTTTTCTTTTAGTATAATTTAACACGAACAAAAACTTCATGCTTCGTATGTTTTTGTATTTTTTGAAATAAATAACTAGGTTAGCTTAATTTCTTCTTTAAGTGTAACTTTTCAATACGAGGGGAAAAAATCCATGCTTTGTATGTTCTTGTAGTATTCGTAAATACAGTGAAACCTGTCAACTTGGCCACCTCTCTAAGTTGGCCACCTGCTTATCTTGGCCTAATTCGTCTTGAACCTGCATTTTCGCATAAGACATTCGTTTCTTACTACTCTATAAGTTGGCCACCTGTCTATCTTGGAAGTTGGCCACACTGAAGCAATGTTTACCCTATGATGATAATGATAAATTTACCTGCGTATTTTGGCCACGAAAAATACAGTTTTGTTATTTTTCTTAACTCTTTCGAATTCCTATATGAGAGGCAGATGTTCTGTATTTGTGACTGGACACAAAGAAGCATAGATTCGCACGATTTGTTCTTGGAGGTCAATGGCCAGAACACTACCCTCATAAAAAGGTGGTGAAGGAAGATGTGAATAAGAAAAAGCATGTACAGGAATTCAGGAAATGGTTGTACGTATTTGTTTACCCTGTCTGTTTTGGTAAAACCATTAGCTATATCGGCTCCTTTCATCAGTGGGAAGCTTTAGTAATTCCGGAAAGCTTTAGTAATTAGTTCACTCCGGCCTATCCAATTATCTGCGAAACGCTGATCAAGAAATTCCTTTACGTCTATCAGGCAGCGTGGAGGGCGCCATCTTGTTGCCATCATAAGCGGCTATCGTGGTCATCTTCATCTAACTGTGGAACAAGGAAGTTCTGGAGCATATCAAGATAGGTGATGCCGGTGATGGTGCTCTCAATAGAGAAGAATGGTCCACACACCTTCGCTCTGGAAACAACGTAAAACACTTTGGGGCTATCACGAACCACATCCATGTGCGCAAGTGGATTTTTCGTGCCCCAAATACGACAATTGTGTGTGTTGACTCGGCCGGAAATGTGAACAATTGGTTCGTCTTTAAAAATCTTCAGCTTCGAACTTCAAATCGGCGTCACTGTCCACATCATTTTTTAAAATTCCTTACTAAGACTACTCTGACCAACAACAATATTTCCACCCCCTCGTAAACGTAATTGAATTTAAAGAATGGATACAGGGTTGCTATTTGCCATTATCAAATCGTTATTTATCTTAGCAGGAATGACTGTTAAAAATCTCAATGTGTGTATTTTATAAATATTTAATGCTCATCTACAATTTATCTGCATATTCAAAAACTGAAAAAAAAGTGTCCGCTCTAAAATTATCGTATATTCACCTATTATCACAAAGACATTATCACATACAGCATTAAGGCTTAAATTATCGTATATCACAATAAATTATCGTACAGTTGGCAAGCCTGAATTGTTTATATTAAAATGGAGGACAGGAATATATATATTTCATCCATTTCTATTCATCATCGTCTCCTTTAGGCCACACGGCATAACCATAGGACGTAAAATTCAAAGATTTTTGGGTTAGGGGGAAGAAAAAAGGGCCCGCGAGATTTTAACTGATTCTTGTAGTACTCGACGAGAAAAACCGATTAGTGAAAGAATTTCCAAAACCAGCGCAGGCAAACATGGAGAAAATCGCATTTTCATGTACCGGTTCAGAATGAGTAAGAAAAAAGGGCCCGCGAGATTTTAACTGATTCTTGTAGTACTCGATAAGAAAAAGCAATTAGTGAAGGAATTTTCAAAATCGTCGCAGGCAAACATGGAGAAAATCGCACTTTCATGTTCCGGTTCAAAATGGGGAAGAAAATAGGGCCCGCGAGATTTTAACTGATTCTTGTAGTACTCGACGAGAGAAATCGATTAGTGAAGGAATTTTCAAAATTGGCGCTGGCAAATATCGAGAAAGTCGCATTTTCATGTACCGGTTCAAAATGGGAAAGGAAATTGCATTTTCATGAACAGGTTCAAAATGGAGAAGGAAAAACTCACGGGCCCTTTTTCCTTCCTCATTTTGAACCGGTACATGAAAATGCGATTTTCAAGATGTTTGCCTGCGCAAATTTTGAAAATTCCTTCACTAATCGATTTCTCTCGTCGAGTACTACTGTACAAGAATCAGTTAAAATCTCGCGGGCCCTTTTTTCTTCCCCATTTTGAACCGGTACATGAAAATGCAATTTTCTCCATGTTTGCCTGCGCCAATTTTGGAAATTCCTTCACTAATCGATTTCTCTTATCGAATACTACAAGAATCAGTTAAAATCTCGCGGGCTCTTTTTCTTCCCCCCAACCGATTTTTGTTAAAACATTCAAGGTTTTTATACATTCAATCTCATCCAATTAACAAAGTATGAAGTAAAAATAGTATTAAAGTTAGATTTACTAAAATGTTGCTAATCAGCCAAAGTTCGTAAAATGTACTTGCTTAAAATAGTCTATCTAATTTAATCCATTTAAAAAGTGAGTCAATCTAAGAATTTCACATTTCCCTGTGAAAAGAACTAAAATTTTACACCTTCTTACATTGTGTCCAATTTTGGTCGCTTTCAAGCCAAAAGTATGTAGAGAGTACTCACTACATTTTCTATATAGAAGAAAATCAAAATATTTTCTTCTGTCAATAATAATAATAATAATAATAATAATAATAATAATAATAATAATAATAATAATAATAATAATAATAATAATAATAATAATAATAATAATATAAAAGAATCAGTGGTGCACGGAAGGAAGAATTTCTGGAAACCCAATCTTGAGCAAAATACTGTAGAGAAATAAACATATACATTGAATTGTTCCTCTAATAGTTGTTAAGAATGTACCAGTAGTCCCTGAAAGAAAGATGGCTACCCAGATGTTTTGAACGTGACTAAACATTACAGAGCCTTAGCTATCAAGTTATAGGCTGATAGGTAATAGTATTATTGAAAAGTTTTTTAAAAATTTCAAACAAAAGAACTCTTTATATAAGCTAAATTTATACATTAGGAAAGGATAATCAACATGCACGGCAGTGCATGGCAGCCAAGTTCCGCGAAGCAAATGAAAACTGGCCTGCACTGCCGTAAGCATATTATACACGAACAAGAGTTTTCGGTAAAATCGCCGATTTCGAGGCTTTGTAAAAACGATTCTATTAAGGGTAGAAACATGAAATTTAGAATGTGCGGAGATATCCCAGAGGTGTACTAATATGCCAAATCTCACATTCCTGCCTTCAACCATATTCGAGTACTGGACCCCCAAAATATGCAGTTTTCAGGCTCACTGACTCACTGACTCACTCATCAAATTGATTAGGTACTTCCCAATTAGATAGAAACGTGAAACTTTGCATAAAGGTACCCTATAACAATTTGAGTATGGAAAAGGTCCGAAATCTCAGGAATGCCCTATGGGAAATCTTTTATGGACCAGAAACTGTCCTTAGCCAGGAAAGAAATCGTTTCACTCACTCACTCATCAAATTGATTAGGTACTTCCCAACGAGGTAGAAACTTGAAACTTTGCATAAAGGTACTCTATAACGACCTAAATATGGAAAAAGTCCGAAATCTGAGGAATGTGCTATGGGAATATTTTTTGGGGCAAAAAACTGTCGTTAGACAGGAAAAAATCATTTCACTCACTCACTCATCAAATTGATTAGGTACTTCCCAATGAAATAGAAACCTGAAACTTTGCATAAAGGTACCCTATAACAACCTGAGTACGGAAAAAGTCCGAAATCTGAGGAATGTGCTATGGGAAATTTTTTATAGGCAAAAAACTGCCCTTAGCCAGGAAAAAAATCATTTCACTCACTCACTCATCAAATTGATTAGGTACTTCCCAATGAGATAGAAACCTGAAACTTTGCATAAAGGTACCCTATAACGACGTGAGTATCGAGAAAGTCCGAAATTTGAGGAATGTACTATGGAACAGTTTTTATAGGCAAAAAACTGTTCATAGACAATCAAGAAATCGATTCACTCACTCAGTCATCAAATTGATTAGGTACTTCCCAATGAGATAGAAAATTGAATCTTTGCATAAAGGTACCCTACAATAATTTGAGTATGGAAAAAGTCCGAAATCTGAGGAATGTTCTATGGGAAATTTTTTATAGACAAAAAACTGTCCTTAGCCAGGAAAAAAATCGTTTCACTCACTCACTCATCAAATTGAGTAGGTACTTCCCAATGAGATAGAAACTTGAAACTTTGCATAAAGGTACCCTACAATAACTTGAGTATGGAAAAAGTCCGAAATCTGAAGAATGTCCTATGGAAAAGTTTTTATAGGCAAAAAACTGTCCTTAGACAGGAAAAAAATCGTTTCACTCACTCACTCATCAAATTGATTAGGTACTTCCCAATGAGATAGAAACCTGAAACTTTGGATAGAGGTACCCCATAAAGACATGAGTATTGAAAAAGTCCGAAATCTGAAGAATGTGCTATGGGAAATCTTTTATGGGCATAAAACTGTCCTTACCCAAGAAAAAAATCGATTCACTCACTCATTCATCAAATTGATTAGGTACTTTTTAATGAGACAGAGACGTGAAACTCTGCACAAAGGTACCTTATAATGACTTGAGTATGAAAAACTCGGAAATCTGTGGAATGTCCTATGGGAAATTTTTATGGGCAAAACAATGTACTTATCCAGGGAAAAAATCGTTTCACTGACTCACTCATCAAATTGATTAGGTACTTCCTAATGAGACAAAGATGTGAAACTGCACAATGGTACATTATAATAACCTGAGTATGGAAAAAGTCCGAAATTTAAGGAATGTACAATAGGAAAGTTTTTATAGGCAAAAAACTTTCCTTAGCCAAGCAATAAATCGTTTCACTCACTCACTTATCAAGCTAATTAGGTACTTCCCAATGGGATAGAGACGTGAAACTCTGCATAAAGGTACATTATAATGACTTGAATATGGAAAAAGTCCGAAATGTAAGGAATGTGCTATGGGAGTTATTTATGGACGAAAAACTGTCCTTAGTCAAACAAAAATCGGTTCATTCTCTCCCTCATCAAATTGATTAGATACTTCCCAATGAGATAGAAACGTGAAACTTTGCATAGAATTACCCTATAATGACTTAAGCATAGAAAAATTCCGAAATGTGTGGCATGTGTTATAAGAAATTTTTTATTGGCGAAAAACTGTTCTTAGCCAAGTAGAAATCATTTCATTCTCTCAATCATCATATTGATTAGGTATTTCCCAATTAGGTATAGACGCGAAAGTTTGCATAGAAGCAACCTATAATGACTAGAGTACAGAAAAAGTACGAAATATGATTAATGTGCTATGGGATTTTTTATGGGCGAGAAACTGTCCTTAGCCAAACACAAATATGTTCGTCTTCTCACTCATCAAACTGATTAGGTAGGTTTCCAATGAGATAGAGACGTGAACCTCTGCATAAAGGTACTGTACCTTATAATGGCTTAAGTGTGAAAAAATTCCGAAATGTGAGGAATGTGCTATTGGAAATTTTTCATGGGCGAAAAACTGTCCTTAGGGGTTCATTCAAAGCACGGTTCATTCAGTCACTCATCACATTGATTTGTTACTTTCCAATGATAATGACGTGAAGCTGTGCATAAAGGTACCTTATAATGACTTGAGTGTGAAAAAAGTCTTAAATGTGAGGAATGTGCAATGGGAATTTTTTATGGGTGAAAAACTATTTTTAGCCAAGCAGATAACGGTTCATTCATTCACTCGTCGCATTGATTAAGTACTTGTTTATGAAATATTGACGTAAAAGTCTGTATATTGGTACCTTGTAATGACTTGAGTATGGAAAAGGTTTGAAATGTAAGTAATGTACTAAAGGAAATTTTTATGGGTGAAAACTGTCCGTAGCCAAGCAGAAGTCGGTTCACTCAATGATTGACTCATTCATAGCATTAATTAGGTACTTCCCAATGAGATAGAAGGATGAATCTCTGCATAAAGGTACCTTATAATGATTTGAGTATGGAAAATGTCCGAAATTTAAGGAAGTGCTATGGAAAAATTTTATGGGTGAAAACTGTCCTTAGTCAAGCAGAAATCGGTTCACTCACTCGCTCATCACATTGATTTTGTATTTCCAATTAGATAAGTCGTGAAACTCTGCATAAAGGTATCTTATAATGACCTGGTTATGGAAAAAGTCCGAAATGTGACGAATGTGCTATGGGAAATTTTTTATAGGCGAAAAATTGTCCGTAGCCATTAGGTACTTCCCAATGAGATAAAGATGTGAATGTCTACACGAAGGTTGTTTATAATGGCTTGAATATGAAAAATATCCGAAATTTAAGGAATGTGCTATGGAATTTTCTATGGATGAAAAATTGTCCTTACTCAAACAGAGATCGGTTCATTTACTCACTCATCATTGATTAGGTGCTTCCAAATGAGATAGAGATTTGAAACTCTGCATAATGGTACTTACCTTATGTAATGACCTGTGTAAATAAAGTTTCCAAATTTAAGGAATGTACTATGGGAATTTTTATGGGCGAAAAACTGTCCATAGCCATTAGGTACTTCTTAATGAGATAAAGATGCCAAACTCTCCATAAAGGTACACTATAACGGCTTGAAAATGAAATTTGAGGAATTTGCTACGGAATTTTTTCGTTAGCAAAAAAAAAACTGTCCTTACAATCAGAAATCGGGAACGATTCCGTTATTGAACACATCATGTGCATAGTGATAATGTTGTCAATCGTCTGAGTGGTCGAGTTGGTGCCCTCCTCGCTGGTGTATTGTTTATACTTAACATACATTATCCATATGTTACATACGCACTGACCTCTTTCCCGCTTAGATGTTATACAATGTCGTTGCAGGATGTCTGATATCTAACAGTCTTCCGTACATTACATACGTTAGCTATAAGTTACATACGGCCATCTGTATGTGAGATCCTGACCGCCTACATACAGTCTTTTCGTTCGTGTGGAAAGTACGTTTATTCGGAATACTTATACGGAAGGTACGTTCAAATATACTTTTTCAGTTATATGTTTAGTGTACGTTAAGTCCAACAACTACAGGATTTAGACATGTAACAAACGTTTTTACGTACACCACATACATTTTTTCTGTGTGCGAGTAAAATAAGTGAAAGCTAGTAATAAGTAGTTAAGCAAGTTAATGAGGCACGTTCTGTGAATCAGTTAACTTTTAAAACCGTGGGCTAAGACACGTACATACTGCCGTAAATTTCGTGGTTGGAAACCCAGACAAGGAAAGCCAATATTTTGTCTTTTTTCGGTGAATATTTTTCCTTTATTGCAGTCATTGGTATTAAATAGATATTGAAATTAATTTGATAAGTAAGATAATGTAGAGGTGAGAATGTATAAAATAATGAATTTTTCGAAGAAATGAGAAATCCAATTGTTCGAATTTATGTGAGACTAGCAACAAAATGTAACCAATTTCATAAGTATATTGGTATCAGAGTTATATTATAGTTACCACAGTCGTTATGTAAAAATGTTCTTGATACTTCGTGTCTCTATCTGTGAACAGTGTGAGAATCTCTTAGGTATCAGCCTTTTCATCAACAGTGAATTTCGTGCCGTTTGCTCTTCATGTTTTCTGAATTTGCCCTTCGGGGGTTCGCCCCCACACCCTCGCCTTTGCTCGTCCTACTTCCTCACACCTCTTAAGCTTACAATTCCCGAATTTCAAGTTTCTTTTCCTATTTCAACTATCTAAAAGATAAGATTTTGTATTCCAGGAAAACGCCTATTTAAATAACATGGTGATTTCTTTATCTTCCTTTAGACTCCTTAAAAATTAAAAATATTCAATTTTAGCAATTTTCCTGTTGGTTAGTCCCGGGAGGATACAATCGTGCAAAATTTCATCATGCCGTGCCGGAAGTGCCTAAACATTTTGGGGTTTAGAAGACGTCCAATATAAATAACATGGAAAAGGTTTTTCTGTTCCCCATAAAACCACTCTAAATTTTGATATTTTCATTTTTACTGACTTACTTAGGTAATACTAACGAAAACGTTGAAGCATACCGAATTTCACGTTTGTATTCCAATTTCAAGTACCTAAAATATGAGATTATTTGTCCAAAAAAAAAAAAAAAAGGCCTATTTAAATAGCATGGGGAATTTCTTCATCTCCCCTTTAGACTCCCTAAAAATTAAAAATATTCACTTTTGGCAATTTTTCTGTCGGTTAGTTCCGAAAAACTACAAACACGCCAAATTTAATGATTGTAGCCTTACAGGAAGTGCCGTATAATTTTGGGGTGTAAAAGGTGTCCCATATAAATACGTACCATGGAAAAGATTTTTCAGTTCCCCAGAAAACCACTCTAAAGTTGGAATTGTTTATTTTTACTGATTTACTTAGGTAATACTAATGAAAACGTACAAGCATACCGAATTTCAATTTTTTATTCCAATTCCAAGTTCCTAAAACATGAGATTATATGTCAAAAAAAAAAAGACCCATTTAAATAACATGGGAAAATCCTTCATCACCCTTCATCATTTCAACTTTCCACGTCAACCGGAAGCACCCCTTTAATTTATGCCAGTTCATGTAGCTTTATATACAGTTAGGATATGTTGGTGGCAAATATTATTAAGTTTACAAGCTATTTGAAAGGTGTATATTATTGGAAAGAAAACCCGAGGCAGTATGAAACTGCGCAACATGCGCGTCATGTAATGAACTCCGTAATTTCGCAATGTGAAAAGGTAGAGAACAACTAGGTATATTGAAACACCAGCTATGTCTAGTGATGTAGCAGCAAGGATTCAGCATCAAGGGTTTTGGGCCCTGTTGATACTCTTCGTATTTAGGCAATGAAAAATGAGATGTTAGCGATCGTGATTTTGTAGTTCGGGTAAATGAATTGGAATCTCGTTTGGACATAACGCTCTGACAGATATTTGATAGAATAAATCCTCCCCGCTGTTCTAGTGGCTAGCATGTGCGCCTTTCTTGTACAGGTCTTGGATTCGATTCCCGGTGGGAGAGCCCTTGGGAACTAATGTTGTATATGACACATTATGACTCCTTTAAAAATGTACAATTTTAAATTTAAATCCAGCAATATGCCACAATTGAGAATCCCAATATACGATATTGACATGGTGAACTACAAAAAGAAGTGAAATATGAACAAAAACACCAGAGGTGCAAAAAGTGCAGCCAAGTTCGTCAGCCTCAAAAAGTGTTGAGATGAGGATGGATGAGCCAAGTTCGTTGGGCACTGCATCTGAAAGGGACACTGGAACTTGGCGCGAGGTGTCAAGGAAAATAATGTTAAGGAACCTTAGGGATAATGGTGGTGGGCGTGGTGGGTTTGAGACCACCATCAACCTTAGGAATATCAACTTTGCTAATGAGCTAAGGCACATATACAGAATACTGCAGTAGTGTTGTAAAAAAACGGTTTTTTTTCTGTGAAGTTTTTTTTCAATAAAAAACATCGTTCTTTTTCATGTTTTTTTTCAAATGTCTGTTTTTTTTTCTGGCAACTATTATTTATTGATTTATGTTGCAGATTATTGAAATAATCAACAGAACTTGAGTCGGAGCCCTCGTAACTTAAAAATCGCTTGTTTGTACCTATACGAGCAAAATTATGTGATTATTCCTTTCGTACCCAGGTCATTTTTGGCGTTTTCTTACATTTTCAGTTAGTGACATATTGCTCAAAAACCATTCATTCGATTGATATGGTTAAGACCTTGTTTTTTAGGACATGGATGTGGCTATTTTTGGTGTAAGTTACATTGCATTGTTGCCAACGGGTGGGAAATTATTGAGGGAAATGTAGGAGTGAAAATTTACAAAAAATCCCTAACCGAATTTCAATTTTTTTTTTGTATCTAGCACCACTGCTGCTATATGGGTTCAAGTCACCTAAAAAAATTCTTTGGTGTGTTGACAAGGTCTAGTGAAATCCTGAAGTTGCTGGCTTCAATTCAAAGAGGGAAAGAAAAAATTCTCTGTCATCATACACATGAAATTTTGAGGCTCAGAAGCAAAAATCAACAGATATGCCGGAACTACAGCTTCTATAATTATCCCATTGAAACTTTTTATGGTGCGTTCTGTAGGCCAAAGAGGAAGCTTTCAGGTAGTGGTACATTTGATTCAATGTAGTCAGCAAGAGGGTAATAATAAAGGGGAAAGGGGAAATTTACCGAATTTCTCACCTAAAATCGGGAATTAATTGTTTTGGTTAGAAACACTGCTATCAGAGGGACAAAAACTATCTGAAAATAAACCTTAGTACTCTAAGAGTATATCCTACAAGTATCATGGCGATATCTAACAAAGTAGGCATGAAATTTTTTAAAAATATCTCTTTCTACCTCAGAAATTCACCATTTTCTTACCATTTCAAGAAAATGGTTTATTATAAACCCCAACTGTACTTCTTCTAATAACTCTAGTGAAACTTTTTATGGTGCTTTGTAGGCCCAGGACGAAGCTTTTAGACACTGGTACGTTTGTTCGAGTGTAGCCAACAAGAGGGAAATAATAGAAACAGAAAAGGGATTTTTTTCTAAATTTGCTCCCAAAGTCTGGGATTAAAATTTTCTGTAGCTTGTAACACTGCTATCAGACACACACAAACTATCTTAAAATAAGCTTTGGTATCCCTGTAATATATCCTACAAGTATTGTGACGATATATAATAAAGTAAGCATGTCAATAAAAAATATCTCATTCTACCTTAAAAAAATCAGTTATCTTTCCAATTAGAGAACAAGGTCTAGTGTAAAGCTCAACTGTACTTCCCCTAATTATCCTACTAAAATTTCTATAGTGCGTTGTGTAGGGCAAAGACGAGACTTCCAGATACTGGTACTTTTGTTTCGATGTAGCCAACAAGAGGGAAATAATAGAGACAAAACAGATAATTTTCCCAAAATTTCCCCCTAAAATCTGGAATTAAAATTTTCTGTATCTGGTAACACTGCTACCAGACAGACACAAACTATCCTAAATTAAACATTGATACACCACTAATATATCCTGCAAGTATTATGGTGATATTTAAAGAACAAAGCTTCTAATTACTCAAAATATATTACGGCAAACATAAAAGGGAAAAACTAGAAAAATCAAGGGTTAGAACCTAAATACGAATTTTTCGTGCGACCCCTAATTACCCATTGTAACGATCTGTACTTACGTTTGTTAAGTAAGGACAAATGTTCGCTTGGCGTAAGTTGACTTGCACTCGGACGTATAGGTACGGATTTATAAACAAAAATCTCGAATTTTTGCCCAAATTTAGGTAAGTTTTAATTTCCCTAATTGGCAACACTACGCGCAGGACTGTCCAATTGATGTCAACAGTTAGGTATCCATCCGAGGTATCTATCTAGCAAGTCTTAAGGAGGTCTTTCTACAACGAAGGAAGCTACAGGGAAAAAAGAAGTAAAGGAAATTGGAAATTAGAAAATTCTCGAATTTTTGACTGGGATGAAGTTTGAGAAGGAAATTCGACACCAGAAGAAAAAGAAATCAATATGATATGGTTAAGAATATATTGGCAAGAACCATATTTGGCAAGAATAATATCCCGATATCTTAATTAGTGTCCACAGAGGAGCGGATTCAAAAAGTGACACACCCGTGTGGGCCACTTTGGCCACCTGCCACTTTGGCCACCTGGTGTACATTTTATTACATTTTTTTGAGTACTAACCCGTGTTGTTGTTGTAGTTATAGTCTCGACTAATAATAATATCGTTGTTGTAAACAATAAATTTATAAGGAAAATTTTATCTCCTTTTTACATCTTAGTTCTAACACTGTTAGTGAGAAATGCATGGTGTTTTAAAAGGAATATCGGGGTTTTAAGTGTTCGTAGTACTTATTACATTTTACGTACAATTATAAGCAATGCATCAAGTAAAAGAGCACCTCAAACAGTCTTTGCTACAAGTGTTCGATGTGAGATTCATTCGTCACACGGTACACATCTAGTCGATAGGCGAGTAAGGCCCATAAACTTTCTGCCATATGGCACAGAACACATTCAATTTAGGGGAGTCTCGTTTCAACTGTACCATCTCCTGAGGATTTGCTGACGGCCAGATGCAAACATTATGAGTGTTCACATTAGCTCTTAGGTGAGGTGAAATATCGATTTATCACTGAAGACGACACGATCCAGAAAATCTTCATTGTTATGCAGCAATATTTCACTTGCGAAATTTGCACGTAAACCGTAGTCTGTAGGCTTTAGACCTGTAGCAACTGCAAACGATAAGGACGTAGTTGCAAGCGTCTCCTTAATATCCTTCACACAGACGGTTGCACTGTACAGATTCAGTCTTTATTAAAACACAAAAAGCTTTCTGCTCTCTAGTCTCCATCTTTGCTACTTGCTCTTTCTAACGGCAGACAGAAGAAACAATGCATGTGCATGCGTGCGTACAAAACTGTTTGAGTTGCTCTTTCATTTGATATAATACTTATAATTGTAAGTTAAATGTAATATATACTACAAAGTTTCAAAACTCTAAAAAACTCCCTGCATTACTTCAAATTGAGTCATCCTATATTCATGTCTTGTATATACATATACAAGAAGTGCCATTATTATCAACTACCAACTTTCATCATCATACACACGGCCGGCCCTAGGCAATTTGTCGCCCCGTGCAATGGCATAATTTGCCGCCTCTCCCTTTTTTCCAGAAAGAAGAAATCTTAAAAGTCATCATTTTGAGTATGCTACTCCAGCATGAACAATGAAGGGGAGGGTAAGTGCAGTTGCACTCAGAAAGGCTTAAATACTTACTAAAAATGAAATCCCGTTTTGTCTGTTTTTTTCTTTTAAATATAAATCTATTATGTTAGTGAAAGATAAAGCAAACACACCTGAATCTCAATGTATCAGTTTGCAATTTCAGTGCAACTAGCTCTTTTATCTTTATTTCTTGATTTTTCTTCTACATCTGTTAACATTTTTTAAAACGCTTGTTTCTATCTTCAATGATAAGGAACTTGTTTCTGACAAAAACAAGACTAGTTGTCATATCAAAACTGTGATAACTTACTAAGTGGAACAGATATTCGCTACTATTCGAGAATTGGATTCTTGCATTTGAAAACAATCAAGCAATTTGTGCTCAGATTGATTCGACTATTTGCTTTAACATTGTCCATATGACCTTAAACTAAAGCAACCTAAACATAATTTATGAATGTAGTATTCAAATAGGTCAGCTCAGTAAATGTAACTACCATCATCATGAAGTCTGTTTCCAACAAGAAATATTTAATTTAAATAATATACTTATAACTAGAGACCGGATGTTAGGCAAAATGTTCTTTAATGTTCTTTAATGCTAAAGATATGATCAAAAATAACATTTTAAAGTTTATATCGGGGATTATAGTTTCGATTTAAGCCAACTTCATTTTGCTTATTTTGCCTATTTCGGTCCTCACTGCCTAAATAATTGCTTTAGTGCCTAATGTTGCGTATTCTATGCATTTTCTTTGAAATAAGACTTAATTGGGAAATATATATAATTTATATACTGTAAATAACACAAGCATATGGTACATTACAATCTCTCTCTCTCTCTCTCTCTCTCTCTCTCTCTCTATATATATATATATATATATATATATATATATATATATATATATATATATATATATATATATATATAATATGAAATACATATCAAGCTTCGTTTTTTTACATTAGAATGAAAGAAGACATTATCAAACAGGTATGTTGCTATATTCTTTGAACACTATTTATGACGAATCTATTTTTTAAATTGTATTGAGTATTTATCTTCATTATTTCGAGTTACATTTTAGTGCCTATTTTACTGCTCATTTTTTAAATTTTAAGTGCCTATTTGCCTGCCTATTTTCCAAGTTTTTAATCCCTAAACATCCGGTCTCTACTTATAACAGATTTTGCCGGACCCTCCAAACTTGCCGCTCCATGCAAATGCACGTGTTACAGATATGGTAGAGCCGGCTTTGCATATCATATATATCTAGTCGACAAATTATTTATATATGATATTTAGAAAAATACTATTAGGCAAATTAGTATTAGCTTTTACCTTTAGACAAGTTGTTTGAATTTTATACTGTTCGTGACATTATTTTCGTACATATTAAAGGCCTGCTTTCACGAAAAAACA
This sequence comes from Thermobia domestica, assembly GCF_964235325.1. NCBI lineage: Eukaryota > Metazoa > Arthropoda > Insecta > Zygentoma > Lepismatidae > Thermobia > Thermobia domestica. Next base: position 130,043,964 of record NC_137469.1, on the reverse strand, counting down.
AAATTTCATTTCTATTTTTATTTCTTAGTTGATATTGATGAAAACTGCTGAAATCCGGATTGTTAATAGGTATGGTATTCATGTAAATTGTAAAATATTTGCAGCGTATCACTGTCTAGCGTTTAATTTGTGTTGCATTTTACGGTGATTACATCTACATAAAAATATTTCATATTTAAATAGACGTAAGATGCATTACAAATGACTATTTGAAAAAAAACGAAATTTAGAAAAAAAACGAGAGGCAATGTTTTTTTTCTAAAAAAAACGTACATTTCTGAAAAAATACGAACGGTTTTTTTCTATTTACAACACTATACTGCAGTAAGATTGGTGGTTCGAAACCCAGACAAGGAAAACTTATATTCCTCCACGAAGTGTCAAAGTAAATGATGTTAACGAGCCTTAGGGGTGGTGTTTGTGAGCGTGGTGGATTTGGGGGTCACCACTAGCCTTAGGACTGAAATGTCCCGGCCGTGAAACTAGGAACAGACATCTTAATGTACGGTATTCGAATATGTTAGACACCTCGCGCCAAGTTCCAGTGTCCCTTTCAGATGCAGTGGCCAAGGAACTTGGCTCATCCATCCTTATCTCAACACTTTTTGAGGCTGACGAACTTGGCTGCACTTTTTGCACCTCTGGTGTTTTTGTTCATATACCTGATTACTCAGTTCTCAACAGCTAAAAATGAAATGAAATCTTTAAGTTTGACGTCCCACGGTTATGCCGGTTAGGCTAAAGGAGACGGTGATAATGAGAGATGAGTGAAATGGTGGAATGAAGAAAGTGGGAGGAAACGGGAGAACCCCGAGAAAACCCACGAGCACGGTGTTTGTCCACCACAAAGTCCACACGGCGCGAGCTGGGATCGAACCAGGGACCCCAAGCACCGGAGGTGAACGCTCTACCACTGAGCCACCGCGCCCCCCAACAGCTAAAAATATCTGTTAATAAACCGTGTGTGTTGTTCAACTATTCTAATATGGATTAACATTCGCAGTTGTCTCGCAACAAAATTATTTTAAATCTCAAACAATATACTAAAAAAAAGGAATATTGTTCCTATTGTTAAAGTCTAACTTCTTTCTATATTTATTTGACAGATTGTATTTTGTAGTTGATTCAAATTTTTAATTTTGATTCCTTGATTTAAAAAAAAAAGATCTGAGTGGCATTGGGAAGTCGAGGAGGAAAGTAAGGTCAAATGTAGAAAGCTGTATATTATATCATCTTTTTTGTTTCTTTTTCTTTATGTGTGTGTGTGTGTGATACGTTGAGTAAATAATATCAAAACTAGTTGACTTCATTAACTTTAAACATAATAGGCCTTATGCAGAGTCATTTTGACGTATGATTAGTGTCATACTAAAGGGTTGCCTACTGCAGGAAACAAATGTTAGTCTAACTCTTTAGTACGGCACTAATCACGCGTCAGAACGACTCTACATAAGGCCCATTAACTTTCTACAGTTTTGTGTTTACGGGAAGGGAGAGTCTTGTAATGTTTTGTTATTTCGATTATGTGCAGAGCAGACTTTATGAGATTGATCTTTGGCATTTAAACTATTTAAGAATATAGAAAGGATAAAATAAATTATTTAAATAATGGAGTTCCTCCCGTAGAACTTTGCTGGATTTTCTGTTTCTTATTGTAGTCTCTTGTTTTCCCTCTTTTTCCTTCCACCCTATCTACCATCATGACGCCCAGAGCATAGTTCCTTCACAGCTAATGTCCCAACCAGTTCCTCTAATTGTTTCCAATTTCATCTAATATTATTCATTGCTTTTTATTTCTAATATGTTAGTTTCCGTGAAACCCGGTCTGTTTCCCCCATTTTCCTGCATGCTGTCTTTTGCCATATACAGTACAATACTTAGTTCAGTCCCATAGAGTACAAAACTTCAGAACAAGTTAACTCAAAATTAGTTTTGACATCCTATTTTTCTTCTACAAGTTACTTACAGGCTTCTAAACACAGTCATTTTTGCCCTTCAGCGGTCCCTTTTGTTAAAGCTAGTGTTTGTGGTTGCTGTATGATCTGTCAGGAAAGTAAATGTACACCTGTTTTTCGAGTCTGGCATTCCTGCTCTCCATCCGTGGAGAGTATGAGAATTAAATCAATCAAATGTTTACTGAGGGGCAAAAAGAAAAGTATAATCTGAATAAGACATTGCAGAGGGACACAAGCTGTGAATACGAATAGTGCATAATGTAAATAAAGGACGACACCGAAAGAGAAAGCCAGAAAGAGCTGTTAAACTTAAAAAAAAGAGTAAAAATTGTTGAAGTGGGAACATAAAACACAAATACAACAAATACGCCGAAAACTAAACGTTCATCGTGCTATGATGTTGGTGTAGTGGCTAAGGTGCTGGCTTACAAATGCAAAGGTCACCAGTTCGAATTTTCGGTGAGAACATTTTTAAAAATTTTTGTTTATAATACATGCAGCTCATGAGAGATGGTGAAAGAGATCGTATTTAGTCTTTCGTAGCAATTATTATTGGTAAGGTTTAGTACTGATAATACTTTTTGTCTTTGCATATTGCTTTTATTCTTTTCTTCATTTCAAAAGAGAAAAATATCCGAACAAATGCCACCAAAATTCCTCATATATTTTGAATGTAAACGCTATTTACAATTAGTAAAGAATAAAAATTGAACGTTCCGATGTAGCTGCAAAAGGTAAAAAGAAAAACATGGAAGTAAACCATACTAATGGTTATTAAAAATACAATTTCTACATGCCTTACACCTCCCGACCACGTTTCTACGTTAGCAAGTAAGAGGTTTGTGTTTAAGTCAGGCTGGTCAATACATTTTGCAAAGGGGCCCGGTTTAGCTCTGACGCACCACAGGTGAGAGAAGGGAGCAAAACACTTTTTCTCTCTCCCTCTGCGTGTCTGTTTATCTATCTATCTCCCTCTATATATATAACGCTATTTGTGAATGCCGTAACCACCCTAATTTTCAGCGGATTGAGATGAAACTTGGCACAAACATTAATTGTTGAAATATCTTCAGTTCGTTAACCAGAATAATCAGACGAAAATGTTCAAAATGGCGGCCCTTTAAACTCTTAAAAACTTCGAAGGGAACCAAATTTCCCCCATAAATAGGTATTCAGAAAGTTTGAATAACTTTTCCTCTTTTACTGAAATATTTGTGTGCAGAGACTTATTGAAATATTGGACCCGATTAATCGCATAAAGAATGTTCACGCCCTTTCGCTACAGTCAGGCTTTTTTTTTTTTTTTTTTTTTTTTTTGCAGGAGGAGGTTATTTTCGTATCGGAACAAGATGATTGCTAGTGATGATGTGAAATTACACATTGAAAGTGAAGTAACTTGTGAAACGTGTTATTTGAAAGAATAATATAATAAATGTGCTTTCCTCTAACACAGAGAGAGCGTGAATGGCGAGGAGTGTTATTTGGTTTGCTTTTTAGTAACACATTGCATTGCAAATAAAGATAGGCAACATTAGTAGTAAGTAAAACAATAATAATAATAATAATAATAATAATAATAATAATAATAATAATAATAATAATAATAATAATAGGTGTTGTTTGTGGCAAGGCAATATCTTCCTCAATTCTTCTTCAAACGTAATGATTGTAACGCCATATCTCCCTTACAAACAAAATATTAGCAATTTATATCGAGAGAACGGGAAACTGTTGAGTGATGGGAGCAACGTTGGACAGTATGCACTCATAGTACTCAGAAAAATAAGCGACTTCAACGAAAAATGAACGAAGAGTCATTGCCGTGGGTAGTCACGGAGCCAAGCAGAGCCCTCTTTAGGCAAAATGTCGATAACTTATATCGAGAGAACAGGAGGTGATAGTGAGATGGGACCAACGTTGGACACCGTGCACCCATAAGGCGCATCGAAAAAATTAGGGGGGCTGGCGCCAGCCAGCCTTACTTATTTCCACATAATAATATAAAATTATATTGTCGAAATACACACACGAGTTAGCTAGTAATATTTCATATTATTATTATTATTATTATTATTATTATTATTATTATTATTATTATTATCGACAGCGTCTTTTCATTACGTGTGGATGTTTGACATGAAGCCAAAGAGAAGATCCATCATTCGTAGAAAGAATAAGAATAGCCAGTTACTTTAATTGTGAACGACGGCGAAAAATACGAAAAGAGACAACCTTAGCGAAAAGAAACAATACTTTCTCTCAAATGGATAAACAAATCAAGCCGAGATAGATTCGAACTTGCATGGACGGCTTGAACAGCCAGTTCATTGTCCACTTTTTTTTTTTTTTTTTTTTTTAACTGACTCACCGCATGTGTTTCAGTAACTTACTTATTGCTAATTTTACTTGCTTCACTCGTTTAACTTGCTTTTTCTAAGAACTTATAACGACAGGGACACGAACACAGAAACATCGAGGACAGTTAAAAATCATAAATGCTCTCCCGCCGGGAATCGAACCCGGGACACCATGCACCAAAGGCGCACGTGCTAGCCACTAGACCAGCGGGCAAGGCAATGCCCACTCTCTGTGTCGTTAGGGATTACGACCACTGTATTGCCAGCTATCACTTCTGTGGGTTGTATACTATGATCACATGTTTCTTCTTTGCTGGAAGAGTTAAACCTACATTCTATGTAATACATGAGGTATATAGACCTACATGCTCTTCATATAATGTAATAAAACTGTCATGCTGGGAATAAGAAAAAGAACATTCCTTGGACAAAACGGAAACTATTGGCATCAGAAATATTTATCTACGAGGCACGCGCAGTAGTATATTTCAGAATAGTTACTGTTTAGTTCAGTAAACGAAGAAAGGGGTATAAAAAAGCAAATATGTCGAGTCAACGAGATCGACCAGAGTTGACAGAGGCGAAGTAGTAATACAACAACTTCGTTAAATTGATAATTGGTTCTTTATTCTGTAGTAGATCGTATCACAACTTTACGGGAGAGCAGAGAAAGACTTACTAACGCTGTCCTATAGTATGCATTAGTAACACGATCATACAGACACAAATGGATATAACTGTGAGTACTACAACTTGGATTTAACGAAAGCCGTTTAGATATTCAGTAGTTTGCAGGGTTGTATAAGACACAAAAAGTTAAGACACAATACATTTCTTCATACCTCAGCTTCCAGTAACTAGAAACATGCAATTTCAGGATAGATACTGAAACTGCTGTCGGACTTTAATACATGACGTATTGCAGGATACAAAGTGCTTTGCATTACTTTTTTGTTTGTAGACAGCTACTAGCTTAGTGTTCCGAAAGGTTGGGTATAAACTAGGGATAGTCAATTCCGGAATTATTACTTTCCGGACTCCCGAAAGTAAAACCGGACAAATTCCGGAATTCGGAAAATTCCGATTTTGGAATAATTCCGGAATTCGGAAAAATCCGGAATTTAGAAATTTCTGATTTCTTTAATATTCCGGAATTCGGAAACATCCGATTTTTTTCGAAATCCGGAGTCTTTGTCAATTCCGGAATTTTCTAAATTCCGGATTGTTTCCGAGTTCCGAAATTATTCTGAATTCCGATGTTTAACTGAATTTCATAATTTTCCGAAATCCGGAAAGTGAAAGTTCCGCTTCCGAAAAATGAAATTATTTTGGTTAATATGAATCGTGGCGGAAATAAGTCTTTGACCAGGTAATGGCGACTTCTTTGAAAGAAATGGGGTGTATGAGAATTCAATCTGTCATATTTATAGTTTCGTGTAGAGAAAAAACAAACTTGTGAACCAGCGGTTTAAGAACAACTCAAGTTATTAATGTAAACTTTTCCGACTTCATAAAAGAAATACGAAAGAAATTTTGAACCGAAGAAATATAACATACAAGTTTGCAAGCGGAGACAAAGAAACCTTACGTAATCAAACTAAAAACGAATCTTTTACCGCATAGCGATCGCGGTTGAGTGGTCAAGGTGCTTGTGCGAATGCACATTGTAATGTTTTTTTTTTTTTTACTTTAGGATTTTGATGGCGATTGATCAGCGATAACATATGTTTTATTATATTCAGATATTTGAATACTCGGATGCAATATTTGAACTATCAAATCTTCAGGAATAACAATAATAATAATAATAAAATAATAATAATAATAATAATAATAATAATAATAATAATAATAATAATAATAATAATAATAATAAATAATAATAATAATAATAATTATTATTATTATTATTATTATTATTATTATTATTATTTTATTATTATTATTATTATTATTATTATCTCGTAGAAGATTAAAAGCTAGGAGCTAATTATCGCTCAGGTCATACCATTACAAGCAGAAGCGTGACATATGGAAAGAATATTTCGGTTTGGTTTAATGTTGCTCACGAGAAGAGTACTTTCTCATCTCGTTTCTAAAACAAATAAAATAACATGAGAATTAACATTTTACATTCGAGACGGGTCAAGACCAACACAAAATTTTCGTCTCTCTTTGGAGATGAGAATCGAGACGAGACGAAAAGTATCGTAAACATTTCCCTTCTTGTCTCGATTATCGAAATAGTGTATGTCCATTCTTTAAGTAACAATTGCTCTGTAGACTGAATCTCATAGGCTATTTCGTTACATTATATTTCAAAGCTCATTGAATTATGCTATGTGTAGGTATTTTGTAGCAAAGCTTTTATATTTACCTCTGCATATCCTAAAAATTAGTTTATTATATGCCTTAGTGTTGCGTGATATTCAGTTATATTTATTACAGTTATTTTCCTTAAAACATACAGTAGAATACTTTCTACATGAAACTTCAATGGAACGTTGTAGTTTAAAATGTTGGTAGTTGCAGAGGTGTGTCTTGAAGCAGTAGCGTAGCCAGGATGTGTGTTTGGGTGAGCCAAGTGCTGTTACAGGCACATATAGATAAATTACAAACAAAAAATATATAAACATAAAAATATATAAAAATATTACAATCATCAAAGTACCAAAGTACATTATCGGACCTCTTTGGGGGGGCCGGCCCCTCCGGGCCCCCTTCCCTACGCCACTGTCTTGAAGGTACTGAACCCTTTCCCCGAAATCTCTACTTTTAAGTAAGTTTTGCCAAATTTCAACGGCAAGTTTAAAACTTTTATTATTATTATTATTATTATTATTATTATTATTATTATTATTATTATTATTATTATTATTATTATTATTATTATTATTATTATTATTATTATTATATCAACACCGTGTATAATCTTTAAAAGATATACGGTTTATATCTGAATAGTAAAAGCTAATTGACTGTCGATCTCGGTCGTCGAGAAATCTTCAGGAGGGAAGGACATCGGTCACGTTCTGGGTTTGAGTTCCGAAGGGGCAAATTTTCGGGCTGGAGCCGAAAATTGTTAAGAGTTATAGGCTTCAGCCAAACATGTTCAAAACAGCTGGGATCGGGTTTAGGCTTCTCAACGGGTCGAGAGGCTCGGCTTAAGCTCATTCACTATCGAACCGAACCAAGAAGTGAGCCGAGCCAACAGCTCACCCAACCGAGTCGATTTGAGCCATCGGCTTAGTTGAGCTGAATCAAAACGTGCCGATGGACTAATTTCAACTTAGCTGGCTTGAACCGGTTTACATGAGCCGAGTAGGGTACCCATCCCGACCGAGAAAGCTCGAGCCATCGGCTCAATTGAGCTGAGTCGATGGCTCGTTCCAACTGAGCCGGATCGGGTCATCGGCTCATCCCAACCGAGCCGACTCGAGACGTTCGCTCAGTTGATACGAGCAGAGCCGGTTGATATCGCTACCCGAGTTGGTCTTCTGCTTGGGCTCAAAAATTCGACAGTGCAGGTCTCAGCCTTGATTTTAAGAACAACAGTATATACTTATATTGGTGATTACGACACTTGAGGCTGTCTCGTAATAATAAAAAAAACCCTTGTCTTCTCGTTATCTAGACGAGACGAGAGACACAAAAATTGCCCCACGAGATGCACTAAAATTACGAGACGAGACGCACCCCGGTCGTGAGCAGCACTAAAAAGTATTCCATATTAGTGCTTACATTTCTCATGGCTTTCGCTTTCCAGTCTAATCAGGCCATTATTTAAAAAAGTTAAAACGAGCTGAACGAGCGAGCGAGCCATTATCAAACTCGACTCAACTCGAAACTCGCCCTGGAAAACAGCTCGACCTTGATCGCTACGCGGTAAACGATTCGTCTTTAGTCTGGTTACGTTAGGTTTCTTTGTCTCCGCTTGCAAACTTGTATGTTATATTTCTTCGATTCAAAATGTCTTTCGTATTTCTTTTATGATGTCCGAAAAGTTTACATTAATAACTTGAGTTTTCCTTAAACCGTTGGTTCACAAGTTTGTATTTTCTCCACACGAAACTACAAATATGACAGATTGAATTCTCATACTCTCTATTTCTTTCAAAGCAGTCGCCATTACCTGGTCAAAGACTTATTTCCACCATGATTCATATTAACCAAAATAAATACACTTTTTGGAAGCGGAACTTTCACTTTCCGGATTTCGGAAAATTATGGAATTCATTTAAACTCCATAATTCAGAACCATTCCGGAACTTGGGAAGAATCCGGAATTTAGATAATTCCGGAATTGAGAAAAATTCCGGATTTCGAAAAAAATCCGGATTGTTCCGAATTCCGGAATGTAAACGAAATCAGAAATTTCTAAATTCGGGATTTTTCCGAATTCCGGAATTATTCCAAAATCGGAATTTTCCGAATTCCGGAATTATTCCAAAATCGGAATTTTCCGAATTCCGGAATTTGTCCGGTTTTACTTTCGGGAGTCTAGTTTATACACAATCTTTCAGAACACTAAGCTAGTAGCTGTTTACAAACAAAAAAATAATGCAAAGCATTTTGTATCCTGCAATACGTCATGTATTAAAATCTGACAGCAGTTTCAGTATCTATCCTGAAATTGCATGTATCTAGTTACTGGAAGCTGAGGTATGAAGAATTGTATTGTGTCTTAACTTTTTGTGTCTTATACAACCCTGCAAACCACTGAATATCTAAACGGCTTTCGTTAAATCCAAGTTGTAGTACTCACAGTTACATCCATTTGTGTCTGTATGATCGTGTTACTAATGCATACTATAGGACAGCGTTAGTAAGTCTTTCTCTGCTCTCCCGTAAAGTTGTGATACGATCTACTACAGAATAAAGAACCAATTATCAATTTAACGAAGTTGTTGTATTACTACTTCGCCTCTGTCAACTCTGGTCGATCTCGTTGACTCGACATATTTGCTTTTTTATACCCCTTTCTTCGTTTACTGAACTAAACAGTAACTATTCTGAAATATACTACTGCGCGTGCCTCGTAGATAAATATTTCTGATGCCAATAGTTTCCGTTTTGTCCAAGGAATGTTCTTTTTCTTATTCCCAGCATGACAGTTTTATTACATTATATGAAGAGCATGTAGGTCTAAATACCTCATGTATTACATAGAATGTAGGTTTAACTCTTCCAGCAAAGAAGAAACATGTGATCATAGTATACAACCCACAGAAGTGATAGCTGGCAATACAGTGGTTGTAATCCCTAACGACACAGGAAGTGAGCGTTGCCATCGCCGCTGGTCTAGAGGCTAGCACGTGAGCCTTGGGTGTATGGAGTCTCGGGTTCGAACCAGAATAATCAGATGAAAATGTTCAAAATGGTGGCCCTTCAAACTCTTAAAAAGTTCCAAGGGAACCAAATTTCGTCCATAAATAGGTATTCAGAAAGTTTGGACCCGATTAATCGCCTAAAGAAGGTTCACGCCCTTTCGCTACGGTCAGTTTTTTTTTTTTTTTTTTTTTTTTGCAGGAGGGGGTTATCTTCCTATTGGAACAAGATGATTGTTACTGATGATATGAAATTACACATTGAAAGTGAAGTAACTTGTGTAACGTGTTATTTGAAAGAATAATATAATAAATGTGCATTCCTCTAACACAGAGAACTCATGTATTTCGAGTTCGGGAGCCTGAATGGCGAGGAGTGTTATTTGATTTGCTTTTTAGTAACACATTGCATTGCAAATAAAGGTAGGTTGTTTGTGGCAAGGTAATATCTTAATCAATTCTTCTTCAAACGTAATGATTGTATTATTATTATTATTATTATTATTATTATTATTATTATTATTATTATACTATTGAACTTGCACGGCGAAATTACTGTATAATACGATATCATTTCAGTAACTTTATTTCATTGTATATTATTTAATTTATTAATGGGCACTAAATTGTCTCCAAATCAACGAATAAATTAACTACGGCATGCACTTTGGTGGAAATATCATGAACATGTTTGGAACGAACCAATAATCTTATTGCAATGATATTTCCACCAAAGTGCATGCCGTAGTTAATTTATTCGTTGATTTGGAGACAATTTAGTGCCCATTAATAAACTAAATAACATACAATGGAGTAAAATTACAGAAATGATATCGTATTATACAGTAATTTCGCCGTGCAAGTTCAATAGTATAATAATAATAATAATAATAATAATAATAATAATAATAATAATAATAATAATAATAATAATAATAATAATAATAATAATAATAATAAAACATTTTCATCGGTCGTGCGCGGAAAGTGAGAATTAAATCAATCACATGTGAAGTCAATGTAAGAAGAAAAGCCTAAACTGAATAAGACATTGAAGCGGGTCACAAGCTGGGAATAAGAATAATGCACGGTGTAAATAAAGGACGACACCGAAAGAGAAATCCAGAAACAGCAGGTAAAAGGAGAAAAAAGAGTGGACATTGTTGAAGTGGAAACATAAAATACAAACACGAATAGGGATGAGCACAAGTCGAGCCAAAATTCAATTCAACTCGAGTACAATTTGAGTCGAGTCAAAGGTAATTTTCTTGAATTGAGTTCCGAGCCAAGTCGCTGTTTTCGAGGTCTAGTTTCGAGTTGAGTTGAGTTTGATAATGGCTCTCTCGCTCGTTCAGCTCGTTTTAACTCGTTTTGAAATATTGGCCTGATCAGACTGGAAAGCAAAAGCCATGAGAAATGTAAGCAGTAATGTGGAATACTTTTAGTGTTGCTCACGACAGAGGTGCGTCTCATCTCGTAATTTTAGTGCATCTCGTGGGGCAATTTTAGTGTATCTCGTCTCGTCTAGATAACGAGAAGACAAGAGTTTATTATTATTATTATTATTATTACGAGACAGCCTCAAATGTCGTAATCACCAATATAAGTATATACTGTAGTTCTTAAAATCAAGGCTGAGGTCTGCACGGTCGAATTCTTGAGCCCAAGCAGAAGACCAACTCGGGTAGTGATATCAACCGGCTCGGCTCGTATCAACTGAGCAAACAGCTCGAGTCGGCTCGGTTGGGATGAGCCGATGACCCGAGCCGGCTTAGTTGGAACAAGCCATCGACTCAGCTCAATTGAGCCGATGGCTCGAGCTTTCTCGGTTGGGATGGGTCACCTACTCGGCTCATGTGAACCGGTTCGAGCCAGCTAAGTTGAAACTAGTTCATCAGCACGTTTCGACTCAGCTCAACTAAGCCGATGGCTCAAATCGGCTCGGTCGCGGTGTGGTGAGCTGTTGGCTCGGCTCACTTCTCGATTCGATTCGATATTGAATGAGCTGTAAGCCGAGCCGCTCGAGCCGTTGAGAAGCCCAAACTCGGTCCCAGCTGTTTTGAATATGTTTGGATGAAGCCTATAACTTTTAACAATTTTTTGCTCGAGCCCGAATACTTGCCCCTTCGGAACTCAAACCCAGAACGTGACCGATGTCCTTGCCTCCTGAAGACTTCCAGACGACCGAGATCGACAGTCAATTAGCTTTTACTATTCAGATACAAACCGTATATCTTTTAAAGATTATACATGGAGTTGATATAATAATAATAATAATAATAATAATAATAATAATAATAATAATAATAATAATAATAATAATAATAATAATAATAATAATAATAATAATAATAGTTTTAAACTTGCCCTGAAATTTGGGAAAACTTACTTAAAAGTAGAGATTTCGGGGAAAGGGTTCCGTACCTTCAAGACACACCTCTGCAACTACCAACATTTTAAACTAGAACCTTTTATTGAAGTTTCATGTAGAAAGTATGTTTTGAGGAAAATAACTGTAATAAATAAAACTGAATATCACGCGACAGTAAGGCATATAATAAACTAATTTTTAGAATATGCAGAGGTAAATATAAAAGCTTTGCTACAAAAATACCTACACAGAGCATAATTCAATGAGCTCTGAAATACAATGTAACGAAATAGCCTATGAGATTCAGTCTACAGAGCAATTGTTACTTAAAGAATGGACATACACTATTTCGAGAATCGAGACAAGACGGGAAATGTTTACGATACTTTTCGTCTCGTCTCGATTCTCATCTCCAAAGAGAGACGAAAATTTTGATTTAGCCCTGACCCGTCTCGAATGTAAAATGTTAATTCTCATGTTATTTTATTTGTTTTAGAAACGAGATGAGAAACTCCTCTTCTCGTGAGCAACATTAAACCAAACCGAAATATTCTTTCCAAATGTCACGTTTCTCCTTGTAATGGTATGACCTGAGCGATAATTTAGCTTCTAGCTTTTAATCTTCTACGAGATAATAATAATTATTATTATTACTATTATTATTCCTGAAGATTTGATAGTTCAAGTATTGAAACATCCGAGTATTCAAATATCTGAATATAATAAAACGTATGTTATCGCTGATCAATCGCCATCAAAAATTCTAAAGTAAGAAAAAAAAAATTGCAACGTGCATTCGCAGAAGCACCTTGACCACTGAACCGCGATCGCTACGCGGTAAACGATCCGTCTTTAGTCTGGTTACGTTAGGTTTCTTTGTCTCCGCTTGCAAACTTGTATGTTATATTTTTCGATTCAAAATGTCTTTCGTATTTCTTTTATGAAGTCGGCAAAGTTTATATTAATAACTTGAGTTTTTCGTAAACCACTGGTTCACAAATTCGTTCTTTCTCCACACGAAACTACAAATATGACAGATTGAATTCTCATACTCCCCATTTCTTTCAAAGCAGTCGCCATTACCTGGTCAAAGACTTATTTCCGCCACGATTCATATTAACCAAAATAAATTCATTTTTCGGAAGCGGAACTTTCACTTTCCGGATTTCGCAAAATTATGGAATTCAGTTATACTCCGGAATTCAGAAGAATTTCGGAACTCGGAAAGAATCCGGAATTTAGAAAATTCCGGAATTGAGAAAAACTCCGACTTTCGAAAAAATCCGGATTTTCCGAATTCCGGAATGTTAACGAAATCAGAAATTTCTAAATTCCGGATTTTTCCGAATTCCGAAATTATTACAAAATTGGAATTTTCCGAATTCCGGAATTTGTCCGGCTTTACTTTCGGGAGTCCGAAAACTAATAATTCCGGAACGGGCTATCCCTAGTTTATACACAACCTTTCAGAACACTAAGCTAGTAGCTGTCTACAAACAAACAAGTAATGCAAAGCATGTTGTATACTGCAATACGTCATGTATTAAAATCCGACACCATGACCCTTTTATTACATTATATGAAGAGCATGTAGGTCTAAATACCTCATGTATTGCATATAATGTAGGTTTTACTCTTCCAGCAAAGAAGAAACATGTGATCATAGTATACAACCCACAGAAGTGATAGCTGGCAATACAGTGGTTGTAATCCCTAACGACACAGGAAGTGAGCGTTGCCATCGCCGCTGGTCTAGAGGCTAGCACGTGAGCCTTGGGTGTATGGAGTCTCGGGTTCGATTCTCGGCGGGAGAGCATCTATCATTTTTAACTGTTCTCGAAGTTTCTGTGTTCGTGTCCCTGTCGTTATAAGTTATTAGAAAAAGCAAGTTAAACGAGTGAAGCAAGTAAAATTAGCAATAAGTAAGTTACTGAAACACGTTCGGTGAGTCAGTTAAAAAAATAGTGGACAAAGCACTGGCTTTTCGCGCCTTCCATGCGAGTTCGAATCAATCTCGGCTTGATATTTTATCCATTTGAGAGAAAGTATTGTTTCTTTTCGCTACAGGATGGATTTTCTCTTTGGTTTCATGTCAAACATGCTCACGTAATGAAAAGACGCTGTAGATGATGATAATAATAATAATAATAATAATAATAATAATAATAATAATAATAATAATAATAATAATAATAATAATAATAATAATAATAATAATAATAATATGAAATATTAGTAGCTAACTCGTGTGTGTATTTCGATAATATAAATTTATATTATTATGTGGAAATAAGTAAGGCTGGCTGGCGTCCGCCTCCCTAATTTTTTCGATGCGCCTTATGGGTCCACGGTGTCCAACGTTGGTCCCATCCCAGTATCACCTCCTGTTTTCTAGATATAAGCTATCGACATTTTGCCTAAAGAGGGCTCTGCCGTGGCCCCATGACTACCCATGACAATGACTCTTCGTTCATTTTGCATTGAAATCGCTTACTTTTCTGAGTACTATGAGTGCATACTGTCCAACGTTGGTCCCATCGCTGTACAGTTTCCCGTTCTCTCGATATAAATTGCTAATATTTTGTTTATAAGGGAGATATGGCGTTACAATCATTACGTTTGAAGAAGAACTGAGGAAGATATTGCCTTGCCACAAACAACACCTATTATTATTATTATTATTATTATTATTATTATTATTATTATTATTATTATTATTATTATTATTATTATTATTTTACTTACCACTAATGGTGCCTACCTTTATTTGCAATGCAATGTGTTACTAAAAAGCAAATCAAATAACACGTTACACAAGTTATTTCACTTTCAATGTGTAATTTCATATCATCAGTAACAATCATCTTGTTCCAATAGGAAGATAACCCTCTCCTGCAAAAAAAAAAAAAAAAAAAAAAAAAAAAACTGTCCGTAGCGAAAGGGCGTGAACCTTCTTTAGGCGATTAATCGGGTCCAATATTTCAATAAGTTTCTGCACACAAATATTTCAGTAAAAGAGGAAAATTTATTCAAACTTTCTGAATACCTATTTATGGGCGAAATTTGGTTCCCTTGGAACTTTTTAAGAGTTTGAAGGGCCACCGTTTTGAACATTTTCATCTGATTATTCTGGTTAACGAACTCATCAAGATATTTCAACAATTAATGTTTGTGCCAAGTTTCGTCTCAATCCGCTGAAAATTAGGGTGGTTATGGCATTCACAAATAGCGTTATATATATACAAATAGATAGATAAATAGACACACAGAGGGAGAGAGAACAAGTGTTTTTCTCCCTTCTCGCACCTGTGGTGCGTCAGAGCTAAACCGGGCCCCTTTGCAAAACGTATTGACGAGCCTAACCTAAACACAAGCCTCTTACTTGCTAACGTAGAAACGTGGTCGGGAGGTGTAAGGCATGTAGAAATTGTATTTTTAGTAACCATGAGTATGTTCGACTTCCATGTTTTTCCTTTTACTTTTTGCAGCTACTTCGGAACGTTCAATTTTTATTCTTTACTAATTGCAAATGGCGTTTACATTCAAAATATGAGGAATTTTGGTGGCATTTGTTCGGATATTCTTCTCTTTGGAAATGAAGACAAGAATAAAAGCAATACGCAAAGACAAAAAGTATTATCAGTACTAAACATTACCAATAATAATTGCTACGAAAAACTAAATACGACCTCTTTTACCATCTCTCATGAGTTGTATGTATTATTAACAAAAATTTTTAAAAATGTCCTTGCCGAGGATTCGAACTTGCGTCCTTTGCATTTGTAAGCCAGCACCTTAACCACTACACCAAGATCATGGCATGGTGACCGTTTAGTTCTCCGCGTATTTGTTGTATTTGTGTTTTATGTTCCCACTTCGACAATTTTTACTCTTTTTTTGTAAGTTTAACAGCTGTTTCTGGCTTTCTCTTTCGGTGTCGCCCTTTATTTACACAATGCACTATTCGTATTCACAGCTTGTGCCCCTCTGCAATGTCTTATTCACATTAAGCTTTTCTTTTTGCCCCTCAGTAAACATTTGATTGATTTAATTCTCATACTCTCCACGGATGGAGCGCAGGAATGCCAGACTCGAAAAATAGGTGTACATTTACTTTCCTGACAGATCATACCTCGATAGTACTTTATGCAGGATCGCGGGCGAACGATACCCACTTGTGTTTGAATGTGTTGCACGTGCAACCTCTGTCTCGTTTCTCTCATTGCTATTTGCTTTCGTGGGAAAAACGAGAGGGGCAGTGGCGTATTTAGGGAGGGGGCTTTCGGGCTTAAGCCCCCCGAAATCTTACTTACTATAGTAAAGTATATGAAATATCTTGCAAAATTTTCACATTTTCAGGCAAACCCCTCCCCGAAAGTTAGCAAAACCCTCCCCGAAACAAAATCGTAAATACGCCACTGGAGAGGGGAAACTTATTTTCGGACTCTCCTTCGTATTTAATACAGCCAGTCTTTTCATATAACGTTAAGGTTTGGCTAAAAATTTTCGTGCTGAATTTCTGATACTTCTCAAGCCGAATTATTCACTAGAAGAAATTGTATTACTAAGTGTATCTTTTAATTTGGTTTCTTGTAATTGTCATTTTACATGCACTTACTGTATTTTTTGTCTTCAGCATTTTGTAGGTGAGTGTTTTACAAGCATATTGATTCAAAAACTGTTGAAATTACAATATATATATAAAGCTATTAAAGCATTTTTAAGTGAATGTATATTGATTACTTTATACTAAGTAAAAGTAATCAACATTATGTATATATTGACTTAGTCAAAAGATATCCATTTTAACTGTATTCACATATTTCACTACATATAACTTACACAACAACCCGACATAATAACAGCGGGCACATTTTCATTTCAAATTTCAATTATCTTGACTACTACAATTAAAATGAATATTAATCACACACGAGACACGTCCAGAAAATAAGTGTATTAGATTTTTGTAAGTTTCAAAAAAATGATTTAAAACAGAACTTTTATATGCTTACATCAGTACATATGTAAACTATTTTAACATGTGGTCGCCATCCTTCTCGATGCACTTAATGAGACGAGGAATCAATTTTTTTTTAATACCTTGGTCAAAGAAGTGTGAACCACCTCTTTTGCCCAATTCTTCATCTCCATCTTCACTTCCTTCTCAGTTGATTTTTTTTATTTTCACTCATGTGTATCTTCTGGGAAGCGAACAGATGGTCTGAAGGCGTCAGGTCAGGAGAATGAGCGAATCTATTATTCTTGGCGCACGAGTGGCTGTCAAGCTGTGGTTGCCAATAAACTGCTTTTAATTTATTATTATTATTATTATTATTATTATTATTATTATTATTATTATTATTATTAACATTAATAATAATAATAATAATAATAATAATAATAAGAATAAGAATAAGAATAATAAGAATAAGAATAATAAGAATAAGAATAAGAATAAGAATAAGAATAAGAATATAATCAACGAAATTCATTTTATATAGACTATGGATCGGAAACCTTCCGTAAAGAAAATTACTTATTTTCTCTCATAGCTGTCACGTGTATTTTAAATGCCTGACAGGAAGGAAATCAACCTCGGAAAAAAGACAATAAATAAATTTATCGTTAAAAACTATGGGAAGACATGTTACCTAATGATCAAATTTTCGTGTACAAAAAATATGATACTAAAAAGATTTCTCATCTAACCTGTAGCGATAACTTGAGAGTTAAACTCCCATACTTGTCACATTCATGGCTGTGCTGTGGATGATATACTTTCCGTTCTCTCCACACTATGTGTTTAGATTCACCTATCATACAGAACAACAATTCATCTAAGAAATCACATTGCGTCCCAGTCACAATGTTCTTTACAACAGTATAATCTGCCACAACGATAGGAGATAATGGAGCTATCTCAGGCATATTACTCAACACTATTCAGTAGTCATGAAATGGTTCTTGGAGACACATAAACATAAGCAGCACCGCCAATCACGTAAGCAATTTGATCAGTTGCAGATCAATCCTTGTTACCAACAGCTCTTGTTACCAACTGATCTATGTACGATCCTGTCAAACTGTTGTACAGACTCCTGATCTCTGTCACGCACATGCAGAACTATTCCTCATGTAAGAGAGACTTTTCAAAATCAAGATATGACACCCTCTAATACTCTCATCACACATGCAATCTCTGGCCTGCCTCAATCCGACCAACAGCTCTGTCACTATCATAATCACTTAGATTAACATTTTCCGCCATCTTCCAACAGACTATTCACTTCGTGCAACAGCAATGCACTGAGAACGGCCTCTACCATATTCGTCGTGTTTCATGTGTTTCACGTTCTCACTCAGTGCCACAGTATTTTCCTAAGAACGACGCTCATAAAGCATGCTTGCCACTACTGATTGACCCAGCTGATTGACTAGTGCCCTCTACAGATATATTTATAACTATTTATAACAATATACAGACACAGAGCTGTATGAAAAGAATATATGAGTCAATATGTGTTTACTTCGTAACAGTTGTGGAGAATTCTGTAGAAACACCTACCATTAAGTCGCTAAGACACGGGAAAGTGGTGGGCATAAAGTTATAATTATTCGTAGATTTTTTCTTTTTCGTTTTTTATTGTAATAAGAATAACGTATCGTCGTTAAACAACAAGGTGTTGTAACAAATAACAAAATTTAAATTCTCATATTTATCCAAGAGTAATACAGTTGCAATCAATCTATCTCACATTTATAATAAATTATGCTTGGTTTGAGAAACAAAAACTAATTCAATTCAAATTTCGTAATCTGATCTCAACTCGATATTCAGTTTTGTCCAGCATGATAACATCTCCTGACACTCATTGTTCTAACTTCATTCAACAGTCACTGAAATGCAAATTGTAATGATTACTGTTGAGGCTCCAAA
Organism: Thermobia domestica; assembly: GCF_964235325.1. Taxonomy (NCBI): domain Eukaryota; kingdom Metazoa; phylum Arthropoda; class Insecta; order Zygentoma; family Lepismatidae; genus Thermobia; species Thermobia domestica. Next base: position 130,025,014 of record NC_137469.1, on the reverse strand, counting down.
TTACAATGTGTAAAATTTCAAAGAGTCCAAATTCATCTATATCATTGTGAGCGGAGGGAATTTTTTATATCTACGTAGTATCTACTATTTGACCATCACACATTTCACCATCGTTTTCGTATGTTTTGGGAATTTTAGGGAGAAAAATCGTGTTTTCCGGAAAACTCTTATTAGCTCTTATATGCTTTTCCGCCTTCAACATTCTTTTATACACTATATAATAAACACTTCTTTCCTTACATTTTGTAGTATTTTTGCACTACTCATTTTAACTAATTGTGAAATGGTTTTGTTAGAATACACACACATACACACATACACACACACACACACACACACACACACACACACACACACAGTTACTAAAGTGAAACAATCACAAGGAAGAAAACTCACATCACAGTTATAACAATTGTAAATACCACACTGGAACTATTCACTCACTATCGCTGTCTACGTCTTTGGGACGAATACCCGACATTGTCACACCGGAAGTTTCCCCCCATCACCACCCCCATCACCACGGCTGGTACCGAATTGATTCCGAAACGGACGAGTTGATTCCCATTAGCTGGCAGTGGATTTACCCCTAGCGTACGAGTTGATTCCCATCTGCTGAGTGCGTATTTACCCTTAGCGTACGAGTTGATTCCCATACCGTGCGATTCCGATTTCGCATACCGTACCGATTCACGTGTGCCAACCACATCGTGGCTGCTTGTGAAGTTGTAGTTAAGCAAACTATCCTAAATAATTCCAACTTTCAACTTTTGAATAACTCACTTGACAGATGCAAGTTGCAATATAAATTTGAGAAATTTTATACAGTGAACAAACCACAGAAAAAGAAGAAAATTACTTTTGACTGACCATTTCCGCTACTTGGAAGATGCTGGAGTAAATATGTCAACGTGATTTGCATCACTAAGCACACCACTAAAATATTTTCGATCACTGAACTCAGTCATTCACTAAACACAGTCAGGAAACACAATTACTAGCAAAGATGGCGCGGACCACCTATTAAGAAACACTAGTTCACATGCATTACACATTTTTATTAATTTTTTTATTGTTATGTAATTTACATGTTAAGTTTCAACTGTTAAGCATAAGTAATAGAATTATGTACATGGGAGAAACTTGTAGCAGATTTTCCGAAGATATTCATAACTGGTAATGGTAGGCTCTGTTAGTTTAATCATTTGTTCTTCTATATAGTTCTGTTTGTCCCGCCCTTTTTTGGGAGTGGTCCTCTTCTCGCTTCTCATTTTAACATAAGTTTCAGTCTGAACACCCTTCAATGTTTCTCTCAGGTGGAAAATGTTTGGATGGGGAGAGTAAAATTGAGTGTTCAGTTTAGAGTGGAATGCTTCGCAACAGTTAGTAGTACGTTCAGAACTACTATTAAAATCGGCCCGCGTTATGGATGGGAAGTCGCTGTTTGCGAGAATATAGGTCTCAAGTAAATAATCAAAAAATTCATCCAGTTTTTCATGTGTAGGTTTGCGGGACATTAGATCTTCTACGAAGCAGTCTTCAATTTGATCTGGTGGGAGAAGAAGCAGCCCAAACAAGGTTTTGAGAAGTACTCTTAGTTCAGAGTCTTTTGATTTAAAATCATTTGACAGTCCCAAGGATTGAAATTTTCTCCACCATGACTGACCGAGATGCAATCTGCAGCTCTTTATAATCTTTTGGGGCCAAACGTAAGCAATTGCTTGGTGGATTGCGGTCCCTAAGTCAACGTATATAATGTCTGGATTGATGATATTTTTACTTAAGCACAAAGCTTCCTTGTATATCTCAGAGGTTTCGTTTGGGAGAAAAAAAAACAGAAAAAAACACAAAACAAACAAACAGACAAAAACAACGGGAAATAGTTTTATTGATTTATACCGTGAATTATAAATATTTGGTGGAACAGCTTAGGGCAGCTCTTGAAAGTCCCATCTACATATAAAGTTTTCGAATTCTTAAGAAAATCCAAATTACTTTCACACGAGAAACCAACAATATTCTTTTCTGAGTTGTTCACAAACAAAAAGTTTTTGCCCCTGTTTGTGTTGAAAACACTTTTCTCTAGGGCTTCGTTCAGTTCTTTTAAGTTATTAGGCAACTTCGGAAGCTTGCGTGGTCGAGCAGCATTAATATTTTTCCTAATTCGAACTAAATCACGTGTTGTGAGTGTGTCGATATCACTATTAGCTAACTCGATGCGTATATGTAAGTTTCGACGGGCGTTCACACAAATTTTCTTCCGCCTTCCTTTTGACTGAATTACTAAGTTTTTGTCGGTTTAATGTACCAGAGTTATCTTTTTCGTGATTATGATCTAACTGTGAGCGAACAACACAATTTAAAGAGTTTAGGATTACAAAACACTTACATGTTCTTCTCGTACATTTATATCTTCCAACCCCACCGACGAGACATTTATGGAAACAAAATTGTAACCATCTATCACCAACAGTTGCTTGCCCTTTTCACTTGGCATCACTTCAAACTCCATCGCTGGCACACAATGAACTGGTTTCTCGCAAGTGAGTAGCGACATCTACACGAACTGTGTGAAAGCAGTGTAGGGAATCAACTCGGATGTTATCGTTAGACAAACTTATCGAATGCGGGAATCAATTCGTACACTACCAAAACCCCAAGGAACGCAAAACTGCAGCAGCGATCACCACTGTCAGTCAAACTATTATCGCTGTCACTCATATACGAATCAGTGTCTTCTCCAACATTAACGATTATTTCTTCCATCCCTTGATCCAACAAACCCTCTCTTCTAAAATATACTTCCTCAATAGCCTTAACATGGTCATACTTTCGTTTCCACTCTTCCTTTGAAATTGACGCAAATTTCTCATCTGCCAGTTTCATCACATCATCTAATTTAAAGGTTCTCTTCTTGTCTGCAATCCAGTTTTTTGCATCTGCCCAGATCAATTCTATTGGGTTTAATTCTGGATGATAAGGCGGTAAACGGAGAACTATGTGGCCATGTTCAGATAGAATAGTATCTATTTTGTAGGTGCGATGGACTGGTTCATTTGCTTTGATTAATGCGCACAACTGTGGTTTCAACATGTCTTCACTGAAAGGAATGCCTTTTTCAGTAAGCCAGGATACCATTGTCTTTCGAGTTGAATTGGAATTGGGAGGAGGATTGATTTGTTTATTATGGTGTGGGGCGTTATCAATGACGGCCACACTTCGAGGGGGCAAATTGGGAATTAATTTTTCTTTCAACCACTTTTCATAATTTTCATAATCCATATCATGATGGTAATCCCCAGTTTTCTGGCCAGATTTAAATCTTACATACGCGTTTGGCACAAAACTTTCTTCGCTACCGGCGTGAATGATTATTATTCTCCTCCCCTTCGAAATCGGGGAGAATAATCCATGTAATGATTCATCGCTCCAACCATAAGGTGACGTGTGCGACGAATGTACGCAAGTCTCATCCATGTATATAATAGGGCGAGAATCATTTCTGTATTTCCTTATGCTTCGCAAAAAGAAAATTCTTTGTGTCCGGATATTGCTTTGTTCAATTAAAACTCGTCTATTGTTTCTAGTTTTTTTTTTTTTTTTTTCATTTAAATCCAAGAGTAAGGAGTATCTTCCTAAGTGTGTTGAGGCTGCCATCGAAATCTATGGACTGGGTTAATTTAGATTGACTTTTTTAAGGGTTGGCCTTTGCTTTTCTGAAAGTCTGCAGATTCATTGAAGTCATCTAGTTCCGCCTTCCTTGATCTTCTGGGCCTTTCTTTATGCGGCGTTGTGAATGACGCAGATGCACCCGACTCGATACTTGCCAGTTCACCTTTTATCCGACGTACTGAACTTAGGGACACGCCAGTTGCTGTGGAAACTCCCTCAAAAACAGAACTTAATTTAATAGCAAGATTCCCCCCCCCCCTCAGCTTCCGTTTTCATGAACTTATACACGTTCGCAACAATCTCCCGCGTTTGGCTGTGCAGTACTTTACCCTTGAGTTTACTTTGTACTGGTGCCATCATTGTACGGTTGGCAACACTGGGCAAAACCGATCTACACGCGACACCGCACGATACGCACCGTTTCAATGCTTATAACCGACTGACCAACACACCCCTTTCTTTCTTATTCCTCCGTGATAGACTCTTCCAATTCTACTGCGCATATTGTATACACTGTTCACGCCTAAATGCATGAGCTGTAGACAGTGTTTCTTCCAGACATGTTTTTTGGGGGGCACTGCCCCCCCCGGAGCTCCGAGAGTGCCCCCCCCCGGAGAGACCAAAGTAATACATCTATAATATAATAAATAGAATAGTACCAGCAGTGGGAAATAAATATTTTCAGAAGACAATAAACAGATAAACAAACGGTTTTAATCTTGCTACTTTACCAAGGTGTTCTAAAGCTCGTGCCGATAGTTGTTTTCTTTTTCATATTTAGCAATTAGGTGGTATCTTGTGTCTGTAACTGCCAACCTTGAACGGAAGAGTAACAATTGAACGTCGTGTTGCACGTATATCTGAAACGAATAACACATGTAAGTTATTCTGATTAGGTTAATATTGGCGATTATAGTTTTGTGCTTTCAATTAGTGTGTCTTGTTTACAGGTGAGTGATTTGTTCAGTATGTCTTCTAACAAGAAAAGGAAAAACGAAAGTCAAACATCTATCTTGAATTTTGTTATAAAGGAAAAAAAGTTGGACATTAAGCTTGAAACATCTGTGGACCCTGGCCCATCGAATTCCTTGTCGACTGACTGTACAAGTCTAAGTGATAATACGCCAGATAAAAGTAAGTGTAAGGGAAATGCAAACGGACTAGAACAAGAGAAGGATGTAAGTATTGATGTTGAGCAGTCGAAATGTATTTCAAAGTGTGCAGATGATAGGGCAAATATAAATGAGCAAAACCTTTGTTCTGTTGAGAAGAAGCGTTTGTATAATAAACAGTGGGAACAACAGTATGAGTGGCTGTACGAGGACAAAGTACGTGGAGGTGCCTTTTGTAAATATTGTGAGCGATATATGAAGAATGACCCTAATGTGCAGCAGAAAACGGGAGGTGTTTTTGTGACTCATCCATTCACAGCATATAAAAATGCATTAGGAAAAGACGGAAATCTGGAAAAGCATAATCATTCAAAAGCGCACATTGCAAGCCTTGAGATTTACAGGCTGCGAATGCAAGTAAAAAATAACCCTGTATACTCTCAAGTTCTTCGTCAAAGTGAAACCGAAAAAGATCGAAACCGCCAATCGCTGGGAATGCTTGTTCGTGGATTGTACTTCTTGGTTAAAGAAGAAGTGCCACATACAACAAAATATGAGGCACTAGTGAATAATTTGCTTGTACAGTGTAGTCCAGAACTAGAAACGTGGAAAAATGAACCTAAGTGAACGCTCTAACTACTGCAGTAAGAACACTGCTTCCGAATTGTTGAGTTGTGTTGGTGAAGTCTTACGTTCTAAAGTGACTCAAAAAATCAGAGATAAAAAGTTTTCGATAATGGCTGATGAAAGTACATCAATAAATAATAAAATGGCCCTTAGCATGTGTTTTCGATATGTAGAGGACAGTGCTCCGGTTGAAACATTTTTGGCGCTGGTGACCATACCTGATTGCAAAGCCGATACCATTGCTAATGCTATAGACACTGAAATGAAAAATCACAATTTGAAATACGAAAATCTCATAGCGTTTAGTTTCGATGGTGCGTCTAACTTTTCTGGCAACAGTTCTGGTGTTCGCAGGATTCTGTCAACAAAAGCTGGCAGAGATATACCGTATATTCAATGCAGAGCTCATGTGCTGTCACTTGCTGCTGCTACGTGCAGAAACAAGAATCCCAAAGTTAAAAGATTTTTCCATACATTGAAAGACATATACAATCTATTTAGTAGATCACCTAAGCGGGAAAACATTCTGCATGAAATTCAGGCAATCATAAACGATCCTATATTAAAAGTACCTGAATGCATTGAAGTACGGTGGCTAAGTCACTATAGAATTGTGAATGCAGTGAAAAGGTGCTTCTCGGGAATTTTGTTGGCTCTTGAGCATATTCACAAAGAAGGGGTTGATTTTGCGTCACTTGCGGGAGGAATTTTAAGCGAAATAACCAACAAAAGCTTTGTTATCACACTTTGTGTTATGGATGCATTACTAAGTGCGTTGTCTCACTTGAGTAAGCAGCTTCAAAATGCAACCTTGTCATTTTCATCTCTGATGTCTATGATCGATGCCACTAAAGAACATCTTACGAAGATAGCGGATGAATGTTGTAGCACCAATAGCGAATTGAGGACTATGATTTTGGAGGCCATGCAAAAGCCTGAAGAATTTTCGAAGACTTTTGTGGAAGACGAAGATCCTGAGAAAACGCTTAAGGACCTGAAGAGTTATGTGTTGCAGGTTGTCGAAGAGATATCAAATAGATTCAACGACCGCGCCCTTGGCCTAATGGAAAGTGCATCCTACTTCGAAAACATAGGCATGTTTTTAAGTATCAAGTGTGTAGATGATGTAAAGAAACTGTGCAACTATTTCGTCGATGTTGATATGGAACCGTTATGGGCAGATATAAAGTCATTTCAATTTTTCCTTCGGTCACTGATGAAGAGCACTGAAAATGCTTGTTTGGATATAGACCCCGTTCTTCCAAAAGTATTTGAAGTGAAAATTGGTTATGAAAATCTACATAAAATATGTGAATCGGTCATATGTGTACCTATATCAACAGCCAGTGTTGAAAGGTCTTTCAGCACAATGAACAGGATATTAACAAAATTGCGATGTCGTATGGCAGAAGAAAACTTGAAGCACTGTATGTTGATCAGCATTGAGGGTGAAGAAGTGCCAAATTCGAATTTTATCAATGAGGTAATCAATTCATACGCCAAAGCAAAGATGAGAAGAATACGTCTTCTTTAATGATTAAAAACAAACTACGAAGTGAATTTTTGTCATACGGACGAAGTTATAATGTAAAACTTTTATAAATGTCTATTGTATTTAATATTATTAGTACATTTCTATTGTATTTGCCAATTATATTTTTCGAACCGAAAAAAGAAAACTTTTAAAGGCCATGAATAAATATTTTAACTTTGTGGTGATGATTGGGATCATACACTTCAGTATTTTCGTGGCCAAGAAATAACAATATTGACATTTTTACATAACTTTAGAACAGAAGCTGCTAAGTTATACCGAGACCGCATGAAAATAATATGTGCCCCTCCGTATACTACGTGTGCCCCCCCGGAACATTTTTTCTGAAAGAAACACTGGCTGTAGATGAGTTATGATAACGGTATCACATGCAAAATCGTATTGTCTAGTTCACTACATTTCTACTTTTCGAATATTTTTTTTATTTATTTTGAAGATATTACAGAAAAAACGCTAAAATTAGCGGTAGTTTAATTTCGCGGTAGTGAAGACCCTTAAAAGTAAAAGCAAAGCTTCCATTTCAGTAGGCTGTTTGAACCGGACGTAAGAACTGACAACATCGCAACCCTCTCATTTGCCAACAGCATTTAAAGGGAACTCAGAATTTAAACGCTATAAACATTGTCCATTAGCATAATTTATAATTCCAGATACCAATGAATAAATTTTACTTGATATGATTATAATGCCGAAAACTAAAACAATAGATCGAGTAATATGAATTTTACACTCATATCATGAAATCGAAAAAAAAAAAAAAAAAAAACATGAAATGCATTATCCATTTAACATCGATTAACGGACTGGAGGTGTTTCCACTAGCCTACATGTTTTCCTAACATCTTTCCTTTGTTAACATGTATAATTTGAAGGTTTTAAACACTAAGAGATGACTCAGTAGTACAGAAAAGAACGTACGTAAATTTCTCTTCTTTTCTACTATTTATTTCATTCAGAATGATAATACACTTTACATTATTTTATTCGATCAAAAACAGTGGAAAAAGGTATGCTAATACTTGGCAATCTTATGAGAAAACTTGAAAAATACTCAAACTTCACCAATAAAAATATCAAAACTGTACGCATAATTTGCTGGAAAATAAAATATTCTGCATAGAATTAAACCTCTATGATGGTGTCAAATGAAATAAATGATTAAATTACACTTTTTAAGTGATGTTTATAATAAATTTTGAATACAGAAAACTTATTCTAATGTACAATATTTCTTTACTTTATGTTCAGGGTCGTAATTTGTGGGGGAAGGAGGGGCAACTGCCCAACAAGGAAGCTCCCCGCCGTTCGAGAGGGGCCCACTCTAAAACAAAAATTGTCTTACTCCATGTACGATACGAACATCAAATTGTAAAAGAAGCATCAAACAGGTTCTCTATATTACATAAACACACCAGCACACAAAAGGTAAATAATACAAAAAAAAAAAGTCGTGGGCCCATTTCAGTAAAAAAATGTCTACTATTAGGGGCCCTAGAAATATATTTATTCGTATGGTTTTGAGATTGTCCCCTTAATTAATTTGTCATGTATGGAATGGGCTCAGGGGCATAAACTAATTGCCCCACAGACCTTGCCATGCGATAGTGCCCAGAGGCTCCGGAGGCCCATAATGAGTAAGAGAAGGGTGGAAGGAAGGGGCACAAGAATCAGAAAAATAATTTTCTAGGGGGCCCAAATACGCGTGTTAATGTTTGCCCTACTAGGGGTTTATACTGGCGTCATCTAAGGCGAGTGTCCACGGAATAGAATAGGTGATAATCGGAGGGTGCAATGGCCAGGGAGAATGGCGGATGAAATAGTATTTCCCGTCAAAGGTGTATAAGGTGTCCCGGGTCATCCTAGCAACGTGCGCTTAGCGTTGTGTTGTAACAGGAGAGCCCCTTTGCGATTTAGAAATGTTTTTGCTCCAGAGGTTTGAGCTTTTCTTGAACACGGCTCAACCTCTGACAGTACACATTTGCATCGGTGTTCTGACCAGCTGGTAGCAGCAGCGAACATTCTACCAAACATACAGGAAGTTCTTCTTCTGATGCAGTGCTGGTTTCGGCTGTTTTGGAACCGGTTTATGGGATGTTAACCAATTATGACGGCGGAGGGGACCTTGGTACAGGACCCACTTCTCATCATCATGTCTACATCCTGTCCAGAAAAGGCTCCTTCCTTAGACAGGATATCAAAGAAACATAGGTATATGCACGCTTTGAATTCTGGCCAGGAGTCAAATCATGTGGGAATCACCCACCCTACTTGTAGTACTTTCCAAGTTGATAGAGGAACTGCCGAATAGTTTCTCCATTCACACTGAATTGTAGTCCCAGTTCCTCACATATCTGGCCACTGTTCTCCTCAATTGTTACCAGAAGATCTTCATTTTGTACATGTGTTGGTCTTCTGCAACGTGGAACGTCTTCAAGTGTTTTGTCACCGTCCTGAAACTTGTTAAAAAACCGCTGTTCTTTCCGCGTAGTCACGATACCCTCACCAAAGGCCTTGTATATCTTCCGCCCCACTGCAACGGCGTTGGACCTCAGTTTCAAAAAGTACAGCACTCAATACCTTATGACGATATGTGCATGTATCATTTTCACTCTATCATTATGCAAGTTCACGGTGTAAGTGAACTGCCACAAGCAGGTAGTGTGGTCGATATACAAACACCAACAACTGATCTCCGCATTATCTCTATTCGCATTAAACTCACAGAGTGATGGCCAATTGAACACACACCTCCATAAAAAGCGACAGAACTACCTTAGTTACGTTTATATAAACTCTTGTAAAGAAAAAATAAAAAAAAATGCAATATATTAAAAAAAGCATACATTATCAGAAACAAAATTTATTAATATAATTGAAAACAACAGCAATAAATAATATATAAATATATATGAACAGAAGTTGCCAACGCCCAACCATTACACAATATCAAATCTCCATCCATTCATAATTACGAAAACAATTTTATTAAAAATTTCTCTCAAACTGTTCCGTGTTCTGAAACCATACACACAAGATACTCCTGAGAACTCGATCCAATTTGCCCAAGATATTTGCTCTTTTTAAAAAGTTTCCTTACATTTTTTAGATCTTTTAAGAATCTTGAAATATTCATTGAGGTTATTAAATTAAGTAGGTGATATTCTTTATAGGTGTTCAATATCCATCGTCAAACATTCTTTGAGGTTATTAAATTGAGTAGGTGACATTCTTCAGAGGATATCCAATATCCATTTTCAAACATTCTTTGAGTTTATTAAATTAAGTAGGAGTCATTCTTCAGAGGATATCCAATATCCATCTTCAAACATTCTTTGAGGTTATTAAATTAAGTAGGTGTCATCCTTCAGAAAAAGTCCTATATCCATCTTCAAACATTCTTTGAGGTTATTAAATTAAGTAGGTGTCATCCTTCAGAGGAAGTCCTATATCCATCTTCAAACATTCTCTGAGGTTATTAAATTAAGTAGGTGTCATTCTTCAGAGGGTGTCCAATATCCTATATTCTATGAGGATATTAAACTAAGTAGGTGATATTCTTCAGAGGGTGTCCAATATCATATAGTCTAAGAGGTTATTAAACTAAATAATTGATATTCTTCAGAGGGTGTCCAATATCATATATTCTATGAGGTTATTAAATTAAATAGGTGACATTCTTCACAGGATGTCCAATAATCAAACATTCTATGATATTATTAAATGAAGTAGGTGACATTCTTCGGAGGAAGTCCAATAATCAAACATTCTATGATGTTATTAAATGAAGTAGGTGACATTCTTCGGAGGAAGTCCAATAATCAAACATTCTATGATGTTATTAAATGAAGTAGGTGACATTCTTCAGAGAATGTCCAATAATCAAACATTCTATGATGTTATTAAATGAAGTAGGTGACATTCTTCAGAGGATGTCTAATAATCAAACATTCTATAATGTTATTAAATTAAGTAGGTGACATTCTTCGGAGGATGTCCAATAATCAAACATTCTATGATGTTATTAAATGAAGTAGGTGACATTCTTCACAGGATGTCCAATAATCAAACATTCTATGATATTATTAAATGAAGTAGGTGACATTCTTCGGAGGATGTCCAATAATCAAACATTCTATGATGTTATTAAATCAAGTAGGTGACATTCTTCAGAGTATGTCCAATAATCAAACATTCTATTATGTTATTAAATGAAGTAGGTGACATTCTTCAGAGTATGTCCAATAATCAAACATTCTATGATGTTATTAAATGAAATAGGTGACATTCTTCAGAGTATGTCCAATAATCAAACATACTATGATGTTATTAAATGAAATAGGTGACATTCTTCAGAGTATGTCCAATAATCAAACATACTATGATGTTATTAAATGAAATAGGTGACATTCTTTAGAGTATGTCCAATAATCAAACATTCTATGATGTTATTAAATGAAGTAGGTGACATTCTTCAGAGGATGTCCAATAATCAAACATTCTATGATGTTATTAAATTAAGTAGGTGATATTCTTCAGAGGATGTCCAATAATCAAACATTCTATTATGCTATTAAATGAAGTAGGTGACATTCTTCAGAGGGTATCCAATATCATACATTCTATGAGGTTATTAAATTAAATAGGTGATATTATTCAGAGGGTGTCCAATATCATATATTCTATGAGGTTATTAAACTAAGTAGATGACATTCTTCAGAGGGTGTTCAATATCATATATTCTATGAGGTTATTAAATGAAGAAGGTGACATTCTTCAGAGGATGTCCAATATCAAACATTCTATGATGTTATTAAATGAAGTAGGTGACATTCTTCAGAGGATGTCCAATATCAAACATTCTATGAGGTTATTAAACTAAGTAGGTGACATTCTTCAGAGGGTGTCCAATATCATACATTCTATGAGGTTATTAAATTAAATAGGTGATATTCTTCAGAGGGTGTCCAATATCATATATTCTATGAGGTTATTAAACTAAGTAGGTGACATTCTTCAGAGGGTGTCCAGTATCATATATTCTATGAGGTTATTAAACTAAATAGTTGATATTCTTCAGAGGGTGTCCAACATCATATATTCTAAGAGGTTATTAAACTAAATAGGTGATATTCTTCAGAGGGTGTCCAATATCATATATTCTATGATTTTATTAAATTAAGTAGGTGACATTCTTCAGAGGATGTCCAATATCAAACATTCTATGAGGTTATTAAATTAAGTAGGTGACATTCTTCATAGGGTGTCCAATATCAAACATTCTATGAGGTTATTAAATTAAGTAGGTGACATTCTTCAGAGGATGTCCTATATCAAACATTCCATGATGTTATTAAACTAAGTAGGTGACATTCTTTAGAGAATGTCCAATAATCAAACATTCTATGATGTTATTAAATTAAGTAGGTGACATTCTTCAGAGAATGTCCAATAATCAAACATTCTATGATGTTATTAAATGAAGTAGGTGACATTCTTCAGATTATGTCTAATAATCAAGCATTCTATGATGTTATTAAATTAAGTAGGTGACATTCTTCGGAGGATGTCCAATAATCAAACATTCTATGATGTTATTAAATGAAGTAGGTGACATTCTTCAGAGGATGTCCAATAATCAAACATTCTATGATGTTATTAAATGAAGTAGGTGACACTCTTCGGAGGATGTCCAATAATCAAACATTCTATAATGTTATTAAATGAAGTAGGTGACATTCTTCAGAGTATGTCCAATAATCAAACATTCTATGATGTTATTAAATGAAATAGGTGACATTCTTCAGAGGATGTCCAATAATCAAACATTCTATGATGTTATTAAATGAAATAGGTGACATTCTTCGGAGGATGTCCAATAATCAAACCTTCTATGATGTTATTAAATGAAGTAGGTGACAATCTTTGGAGGATGTCCAATAATCAAACATTCTATGGTGTTATTAAATGAAGTAGGTGACATTCTTCGGAGGATGTCCAATAATCAAACCTTCTATGATGTTATTAAATGAAGTAGGTGACATTCTTCGGAGTATGTCCAATAATCAAACATTCTTGATGTTATTAAATGAAGTAGGTGACATTCTTCAGAGGATGTCCAATAATCAAACCTTCTATGATGTTATTAAATGAAGTAGTTGACATTCTTCATAGGATGTCCAATAATCAAATATTCTATGATGTTATTAAATGAAGTAGGTGACATTCTTCAGAGTATGTCCAATAATCAAACATTCTATGATGTTATTAAATGAAGTAGGTGACATTCTTCAGAGGATGTTCAATAGTCAAATATTCTATGATGTTATTAAGTGAAGTAGGTGACATTCTTCGGAGGATGTCCAATAATCAAACATTCTATGATGTTATTAAATGAAGTAGGTGACATTCTTCAGAGGTTGTCCAAGTATCAAACATTCTATGATGTTATTAAATGAAGTAGGTGACATTCTTCAGAGGATGTCCAATAATCAAACAGTCTATGATGTTATTAAATGAAGTAGGTGACATTTTTCATAGGATGTCCAATAATCAAACATTCTATGATGTTATTAAATGAAGTAGGTGACATTCTTCAGAGGATGTCCAATAATCAAACATTCTATGATGTTATTAAATGAAGTAGGTGACATTCTTCAGAGGATGTCCAATAATCAAACATTCTATGATGTTACTAAATGAAGTAGGTGACATTCTACAGAGGATGTCCAATATCAAATATTCTATGATGTTATTAAATAAAGTGAATTTCTTCAGAGGATGTCGAATGTTCATCTTGAAACATACTTTGAGGTTATTAAGTTAAGGTGATATTTGTGTTTGCTTAATACAATTGACAAAATGTTCTAAGAATCTGAACTGTCCATTCTTTCGTTTTTGACGAGGTTGCTATCTAAGGTAATAGTCGTGGTTAGTTATTTAAGTAGATTATGTTGCTCAAGGAATCTGCATGTTCATCCTTGTATATTCCTCGAAGATATCAAATTATTTTTATTACAAGTCATCAAATTCAGAAAATGAAATCGATCAAAAGATACTTCATGTATGTCCTTAGATATTCTTCTAATCTGTTACATAGTGTGGTATTCATGTTTCTCAAATTATTTCGATTAATTAATTCCAAGAAATCCTTTTTCCCATCTTTCCTATTCTTCAAATGTATTATATTAATTGATCTTCAACCTATTAAAATTGAATACGAAAATAATTCATAAATTTTGGCTGCTTCGTTTTGTAGATTTATTTTGGATTGAATAAGTACTAATCGTATTTGGAATGTGTGCTAAAATGCAAAGGTGAAAAATGAATTGTACGGTGCTAATTATTACTATTTGACGATAATTTTAATTATCTTTGACAATTACAACTATTTTAATGATTGATTTAAGCTAATATACCATCCCATGTAGAGTTTCGTTATAATTGTTTTCAAATGTTGATTCATCTTTCATTGAACTACTTTTGGTGTGAGTCATATGTTATTAAGATTAGTTTTTTTATGTAGTTTCTTTATATTTATATAATCATTTTGTGGGTTTATGGGTTAACCAGTGGCTTCATTAACCCTTTGGGGATCCTAATGGTACATTTTGTACCATACGGGTGTTTTCTGGGATTTTGCGTTATAACTCTCCTATTTGAGCTTTTTCATCCGGTTTTTTTTGTTTTTCAAGTCAAGAGACACTGTAGAAGACATTACGTATGGTTTCAAACCGTGCTGCGTCCAGAGATAGGAGGTGATGACGTCATAATCTTAAAATATATTTTTTCCCTTTTTAAGCCTATGTTCATTATTTTTTGGCGGGCTCATTTTTGAACGTAGAAGATTGAAATTTTGCACAAACATTTAGTCCACCGAGTAGTATTTACCAGATTTTTTGTTTCCATGTTAGTGTTAAAACAGGGGGGAACCAGAGGGGCAAAGTGTTAAAAAAAGGGATATTTTTACCCCAAAAATCCCGATTTTTCTCATTTTCCCGCCTCACATACATGATGAAGACACATGAGTCATGCCGTCTGAAAGGCAATTCCATTCTCAAGAGAATGACGGTCGAATTATTATTCTAGGGTAATTAGGGCCGTCTCAGGGAATATTTAAAAATATACTTCTATATAGGGAAAAATGGGACAAAGTCGGTTAATTTTTTTTGGCGGGCTTACTTTTGCACCTAGAAGATTGAAATTTTGCATAAACATTCAGCCCACCTAGTAGTATTTATCAGATTTTTCAGATCTTTGCATTTAAACGTGGGGGTTCCAGAGGGGAAAAAATTTGAAAAAAGAGATTTTTAGACCCAAAAAATCAAGTTTTTCGTCATTTTCCCGCCTCACATACATGATGGAGACACATGGATCATGCCGCCTGAAAGGCAGTTCCATTCTGAAGAGAATGACAGTCGAATTATTATTCAAGGGTAATTAGGGCCGTCTTAGGGAATTTTTAAAAATATACTTCTATATAGGGAAAAATGGGACAAGGTCGGTTTTTTTGGCGGGCTTACTGTTGCACATAGAAGACTGAAATTTTGCATAAACATTCAGCCCACCCAGTAGTATTTATCAGCTATTTTTCAGATCTCTGCATTAAAACGTGGGGGGTCCAGAGGGGAAAAAGTTGAAAAAAGGGATATTTTTACCCCAAAAATCCCATTTTTCGTCATTTTCCCGTCTCACATACATGATAGAGACACACGAGCCATGCCGTCTGAAAGGTAGTTCCATTCTGAAGAGAATGACGGTCGAATTATTATTCTAGGGTAATTAGGGCCGTCTCAGGGAATTTTTATTTAAATATACTTCTATATAGGGAAAATGGGACAAGGTCGGTTTATTTTTATTTGATGGGCTTACTTTTGCACCTAGAAGATTGAAATTTTACAAAAACATTCAGCCCACCTAGTAGTATTTATCAGATTTTTTCAGATCTCTGCATTAAAACGTGGGGGGTCCAGAGGGGAAAAAATTTAAAAAAAGAGATTTTTAGACCCCAAAAATCAAGTTTTTCGTCATTTTCCCGCCTCACATACATGATGGAGACACATGAGTCATGCCGTCTGAAAGGCAGTTCCATTCTCAAGAGAATGACGGTCGAATTATTATTCTAGGATAATTAGGGCCGTCTTAGGGAATTTTTAAAAATATACTTCTATATAGGGAAAAATGGGACAAGGTCGGTTTATTTTTTTTTTGGCGGGCTTACTTTTGCACCTAGAAGATTGAAATTTTGCATAAACATTCAGCCCACCTAGTAGTATTTATCAGATTTTTTCAGATCTTTGCATTAAAACGTGGGGGGTCCAGAGGGAAAAATAGTTGAAAAAAGGGATTTTTAGACCCAAAAAATACCGTTTTCCAGGACTTTCCCGCCTCACATACATGATGGAGACACGTGAGTCATACCTTCTGAAAGGCAGTTCCATTCTGAAGAGAATGACGGTCGAATTATTATTCAAGGGTAATCAGGGCCGTCTCAGTGAATTTTTATTTAAATATACTTCTGTATAGGATAAAAATGGGACATGGTCGGTACATTTTTTCTGGCGGGCCTATTTTTTCACGTAGAAAATTGAAACTTTGCACAAACATGCAGTCCACCGAGTAGTATTTACCAGATTTTTTCCCGATTTCTGCGTAAAAACAGGGGGGTCCAGAGGGGCAAAATTTGAAAAAAGGGATTTTTAGACAAAAATCCCTTTGGTCGGGTTTTTCCCGCCTTACATACATGATAGAGACACGTGAGTCATACCGTCTGAAAGGCAGTTCTATTCTGAAGAGAATGATGGGTGAAACATGACCCTACGGTAATTAGGGATGTCTCAGGAAATTTTTTCCCTGAGATCATGGTGTTTTGCGGTAATTTTGTGCACTGTGGGAATTCCTGATAAAATTTCTCCCGCCCTTACTATTCAAGATAGAAACTTGAAATTTGGTACACACATTTAGTTTACCAAGTACTATTTATCAGATTTTTTGGAAGTCTCTACGTTCACACAGGGGGGGGGGGCAGGACGGCCAAAGTTGGACAAAAAAAATTCCCCCTCAAAATTTTCCCTTCGACATAAATTTTCCCTCTCCTGTTATATGGTATGGGCATGCAGGTGGTACCATTTGAAAGCCAGCTCTATTCTGAAGAGAATGAGGTATGAACCATGATCCTAGGATAAACAGTGACGATGCAGTAGCTGCTTGACTGAAAGTCTAAAAAATAGCCCAAAATGCCAGGATCCGGAAAGGGTTAAATACAGTACGAGTAATATTTGTTTGTATTTACTTTCTAAAAATTTATTACAAATTACGATTATACAGGACGTCCCTTAATTCTTATGACACCGTTTGGAACGTGAGAGTAAACGTCAAAACAAACAACGATTGCAGAAGGCATCTCAGCATTTGTCTGGTGAAATATGACCAACCGCAGGGAAACTTTTCGTCAGGATGGTTACTAGAAGTAGGGTTTGTGCAAACCGCGAGGCTGGCAGATTCACAAAGTAGTTCCTGCATCTTACATATCTCTCTCAATGAAGTTTTCTGGTAATGCAGATAGCGTACGTTGATTACAAAAAGACTGAAACATTCGAGCCTTGTAATTGTCATAAGACAAGCATGATTCATTACAACCTGAGCCAACAATACGATTTGCGATAATTGTGTGTGGTGTGTATGTGTGTGTGTATGTATGTATGTATGTATGTATGTATGTATGTATGTATGTATGTATGTATGTATGTGTGTGTGTGTGTGTGTGTGTGTGTGTGTGTGTATGTATGTGTGTGTGTGTATGTGTATGTATGTGCGACGTAACATACTAAGAGAAGAAAGAAGCAAAGAATATAACACCTTGGTGAATGGCAGGAATAAAAATAAGTTAGCAGGAATAACCGGTTTGACTTTCTAAGTACTTGACATGTCTAATCCTGGTTCTGACTTCGTATCCCATGTTACCTGAGTGTGTATTTATGAATAAAGGCAGCAAATTGATACAACAAAGGCAAGCTTTCTCGCGTGGCTTTTCAACTGGCGTGTTTGAAATTCACGCTGCCAGCCCCTGTGCATAACATGACGTACATCTTGTCAGTACAATCTTGCCTACATAAAACACTGTGCTTTGTGATCGTGACCAGCAAATAATCTCAGTTGGTCTGATCTTGCAGTTTAATGCATGGACGAGTTTATTCAGAAATGCTATTTATGTATGCTGAAGCCCATCCTAGTGGAAAGCGTACTCGTCTTCTTTGCGCCAAGCGCTGTCCACATTTCCATATAAGGGGTGCCGTCACATATTACTTTCTCAAACTAGAACGTCAGTTTAGAGAGACAGGTACATTCACAGTCAACAAAATCGACTCTGGTGCTCCGAAGCGTGTACGAATCCCGCAGTTTTAAGAGGAAGTGCTTCGACGCGTGGAAGAGGATCCTTCGACGCGCACAAAACGCATGGCGCATGACTTGCGTGGGGGCAAGACAATTGTTTGACGCGTTTTACACCACGAACAGCTGCATTCATACCATCTTAACCGAGTTCATATTTTTGGTTCAGTCGATTTAGATAGGTATAGACTTCTGTCAGTGGGTTCTTCAGCGCTGTGAAGAGCCTCCTGTATTTCTCCAACGGATACTCTTCACTGTCAAGGCGACCTTCTCTACGGGTGGTTTGGTGAACTGTCATAATAGCCACTTGCAGGCAAAAGAAAATCCTCATGGTGTTCTAGATCTCGCAATTTAGGAATGATTTAATGTGAACGAATGGGCACGCATCACAAGTGAACGCTTAATTGGACCATATTTTCTTCCAGTACGCATTACCGGTGCCAACTACTTTAACCTTTTGAAGGAAATACCGCCGGAGTTAATGCAAGAAATTACTTTTGAAATCCAACAGCACATGTGGTTTTAACACGACGGTGCGCATGCCCGTGTCACACGGGCTGTCAATATTACTTAAATACTTCCTTTGGACAAAAATGGATGGGCTGTGGTAGTTCAATAGATTTAGCACCACGTTCGCCTTCCTGACGCTATTCGATTTCTTTTTGTGTGCTTATATGAAGACGTTGATGTATGACATCCCGGTTGAGTCGGATCAAGATCTTGTGGCATGCATTGCAGTCGCGACAGAGGAAATTCGAGGCAAGTCAGCCTTTTGATCGTATCTATGTGAATATGCGTTGTCGGTGCGAGGCATGCGTCGTTGTTTATGGGTGTTACTTCCAGCTGCTCCTGTAGCACAATTTGCTTCATGTAATGGACTCTTGACTTGTGTCATGTGGATAATCACAATTCGTACTCGTCAGTTCGAACTTGGTAAATGGAACATATTGACCAAGTGAACAGTTCTTCGTGAGTGTTCAGAATGTCTTGCATAGCAAACAGTTTTCTAGTAGTGTACCTTTGTCTCACGAAGCCTTAATGTCCACTGCAGGTTCTCGCAGTGGTGATTGTTTGTGCAAAGAGGACACAAATGAGTGATACTGTTCACTTCCCAGTTCTGGTTTCATTTCTACTGGAATGAGTCCTGGTCTATAGCATACTCTTCTGTAAGGTCACATCTTCAACATACTTTTGTAGACTCACGAACACATGGTGAATAGTCCTTCAGACATCCTAACTTTCTTACACATATCACTCAATGCAGTTTTGTGTTAGTGCAGATGTATGTTATTTCCATTATACGGTGCGCCAGTCCAAAGCACACTCTATATATATCATATCGACGACAGGTTTCACAGCGCATTAATACAGCATGTAGAACATACTACTTTGTGAGTTCATCAACAAAGTGTTACGAAAAAGACTCCGTGCTTGTTTATAGTATTACCAATGGAGAGTGCAACGTTGCATGCATTAATTACAAATTAATCTATCCTTCAATAATACACTAATGTGTCTGGTATAGTTGAAACGTGTTTACTGGTTGTTATGCAACCACCCATAGCAACCTCACAATTCTCCATACAGTATCTTTCTCTTTTCGCTATCTACATGACACAGATGAATTCTACTTTAATATTGGGGGCGTGGTGGCCCAGTGGTAGAGCGTTCCTCTCTGGTGCTTGGGGTCTCTGGTTCGATCCCAGCTCGTGCTGTGGGGACTTTGTCGTGGACAAACACCGTGCTCGTGGGTTTTCTCGGGGTTCTCTCGTTTCCTCTCACTTTCTTCATTCCACCATTTCATTCATTTCTCATAATGAACGTCTCCTTCAGCCTAACCGGCATAAAAGTGGGACGTAAAATTTAAAGATTTCATATTTTCTACTTCAATATTAAATACCGATACTCTTTCCTTTCCATCTCATTTTGACCGATCTTTATTTGCAAACATAAGCGGGAATCCACTAGCAATTGAGCTGGATGTTTGATTTCGATATTGTTGGATACTACGACTATAACTTCTTGAATGTAATCCCACAACAATTATTTCTAAGTCATTCGTCTTTGTGCTGTAGCGTGTCAAAGTTCGGTGGCACCAGATTTCCCACGCTCATAACTCATAAACGACGCCATTTTCGGTTTTTGTTCGTATATTTTGTTGTTTGTTTTGATGTCTATGTTCAATTCCCAAACACTGTCATAGGAATTACGGAACGCCCTGTATATTGAGTTAAATAAAAGTGTCCTTAGCAGAAATCGTTCATGTAAGTACATTAAAGAATATGTTGTCATAATGTTCAGAAGCTCTCAACTCTATGAAAATCCAGTCTCTTTTTTCGTATAGTTTGCCCGTTTGTTTGTGGACAATTTAATTACTGTTTATGAAAATTGTAACACTCTGAAAGGAATATTTGGAATTTGTTCAAGATCACAAGATTTTCTCGTCGAGATATGTAATCTCAACAGAGCAGTTTACACAGGTCCAGGTAGTTTAATGTGACGACACATCATGCAGTGTCATCTACAGTGTTAATTCTACACGTATTAAAGGTCGAAAATGGAATGGTAATATCTCCATGTGTGTTGCAGCTCAGATTCCTGAGGAGAAAGAGCTCTCTATGCATTTACTGTTATGTATTCAGAGGCATAGGATTAGGTGTGTAGTATGTGTTGGCCGCAGCAACCTATAAGCATATCTTACGAAGAAATAAAGACTGAGATGGAAAAATTATAAAGCGTCTAAAGTTAATGTGATATCGGAAAGATATCAATTTCACTTAAGGGTGGATTTTCATGCAAGCGACCGTTGCGTTCGCTGCTTATGCTTTCTATGTGTAGCCAAGAGAAAGTTGTCTTATACGTAGAACCTATTTAAACAAGTTTCTCAATTGGCTATTCAGCCACATCACAAGCCAAGAACACAACGGATGCTTGCATGAAAATCCGCCTTAATGAAACAAGTGCATCATCAGTCTAACGATAATTTTGAAATTGAGTTAGAGAAAAAAAAGTTCTCATATTGTCAGTATATCTGTTGTCCCGATACATATTCTAAGGACAAGTTCGTTTTGAGACTAATTGGGGAGTTGATTAGTAGAAAGCTGTTAAGCACAACAGACTAAATATTTCAAAGAACTATAAATATTTGACAATCGATATAAAGTACAGAACATCAATTAAAATTTTATAAATACTTTTCACGTGGTTAAGTTTATTTTGTACATTCATCTGAGAAACGATTTAGGGTATATTTTGTCTTCACCTTACCACTCGTCGACATCAACCAGTCATTATATTTATTATAAATTAACAGATAAAAGAGGCTCTTGTTCTGTGTGGAGAAAATGAGCCTATTATGTTATTGGACAAGAGAATTTTGCCCTAGATTATCAGTATGACTTTTTTTTTTATCTCCACTAACAATGAAACGAAATCACAAGTTCTAGTGGAAACCAACGCTTAAATTGTCCAATTGTAGATACGTTGCAGATTGAAGAACTACAAACGTTGGCTAATATGTTACAATTGCACACTATTTCGTACAGCGATCAGAAATCAATTTTATTCATTCGACAAGGAAGCGAATCTAATGATGTCTGACAATGTAGGCCTACTTGAAGGTTCTAGTGATACACGCCCTTGGGAAGATTCCGCGTGGCTGCAGAACACATCTTAAGAGACACTATATATTGTTCGGCGTAAGCTCTAAGCTGCGATAAACAAAGCCACGTGAAACTAAATCTCGCTGATTTGCTGTTGTTCTACCGACGCTTGTACTCCTCCGCAAAATAGTTCATGTGATTGCATTATTACTTTTACTACGAAGCTTTATATAAAACTGCTATATTATTATAAATGACAAAAATATAATACGGATTATCTAGTAATACTGCAATCGAGTGTGGCTAATGAAACAATAGAAATAAACACTAAGCATGCGCAGTAATTATGGCGCCAACTCAACTGTGGACGGGTGTTCTGCTTTTAAAGTCTGAAAGATGACTGGCATGAATCCCGGTTCCGCGAGTGTTGTGGTGAAACTCCAGCAAGGCAAACCTTTACTCACTAAGCAACAATTCTTTACGAGCAAAATTCAAATACTTTTTTTAAAATCGAATTTCTCTGCTGCTGCTGTAAGTATCTGAACAACACGAGACAGTATTGTACGTAACATATGGAAAACTTTGCGTGATCTTGGTGTAGGTAAAAGCGATTCATGCTTGATTCTTCCAGATGATGTAAATGACATTGAAGCTATAAATTCACATTTCACAAGTGTCTATAAAATGTCTGAGACAAGCACTGAAGTACTTGATCAACAAACGCATTGGCTTTCATCGCGTAAACTAAATAGCAATATTGAAACGTTTAAGTTTCACACTGTAAACGAAACAGAAGTTAAAACTGCAATACACAGTATTAAGTCCAACACATGTGCATTTGATGGAATAACAGGAAAAATGCTTCGACTGTCTGTTCCGTTTATTTTAACTCCACTTACTCACATAGTAAATTACTCATTAACTCAAGGTTGTTTTCCAGAACTGTGGAAGCGAGCGAAGGTGGTTCCACTGCCCAAGAAGACAGTTGTACAGTCGCTTGATGAGCTTCGTCCTATCAGTATACTTCCAATTATCTCCAAAGTACTAGAAAAGGTAGCATTTCAGCAATTAACAACTTTTATCAATAAAAATGAAGTATTGCCTGTTACTCAATCCGGCTTCCGTAAAGAACATAGCACAACCACAGCCCTTTTAGAAATTACAGATTCACTTTTGAATTCAATAGAAAATTCAATGGTAACAGTTTTGGTCTTGTTGGATCTTTCGAAGGCTTTTGATCTGGTAAATCATGAACTCCTACTGGCCAAAATGAAATATTACAACTTCTCGGAATCAGTTATTAAATGGTTCCACAGCTATCTTTCTTGTAGACAGCAACAAGTAATACTAAGAGGAGAAAAGACTCAGGTATCTACCCCATCCCTGATAAAGGCAGGAGTTCCGCAAGGTTCAATATTAGGTCCCCTATTATTTTCACTCTTTTCAGCAGATCTTTCTACAGTCATAAAACATTCATCAGTTCACTTCTATGCGGATGATACACAGATCTTCATCAGTAGTACGCCTGAAAATATTATGGACACAATAGAGTTACTTAATACGGATCTTTCAGCTGTTAGCAACTGGTGCCTTAAGGTTATTCATTACGTCCAAATAGTTTGTTTCTAAAACGGTAGATGGCGCCACCGTCACCAATGTTAACATATGCAACTAATAAAATTAAAACAATCAAAAATAAAATGAACAATTCAAAAATTAAGCAAAAACGGATATAATCTGGTTAATGGACGTTACAAAATCTAGGGAATGGTACGTGTCGATTTCACATATTGTTGTTAGTTTCATTGTTAGAGGCCATCATTGTTACGTAAACAATCAACTTTATCTGCCGTACTTTCTACCAGAAACTGGCCAAACTTTGCACTCCCATTTAAGATTGAAATATCTAGGGAATGGTACGTGTGGATTCCACATATTGTTGTTAGTTTCATTGTTGAAGGCCACCATTGTTAAATAAACAATCAACTTTATCTGCCACACTTTCTACCACAAACTGACCAAACTTAGCACACCCATCGAATTAGCACAGAGATATCTACTGAATGGTACCAGTCGATTTCACATGTTGTTGTTAGTTTCATTGTTAGAGGCCACCATTGTTAAATAAACAATCGTTGGATTTCTCCATTGTTAAATAAACAATTAACTTTATCTGCCATACTTTCTATCACAAACTAACCAAGCTTGGCACACTCATTTATGATTGAGATACCTATGGAATGGTACGTGTCGATTTCACTTATTATTGTTACTTTCATTGTTAGAGGCCGCCATTGTTAAGTAAACAATCAGCTTTATCTGCCGTACTTTCTACCAGAAACTGACCAAACTTTACACACCCATTTAAGATTGAAATATCTAGGGAATGGTACGTGTCGATTTCACATATTGTTGTTAGTTTCATTGTTGAAGACCACCATTGTTAAATAAACAATCAACTTTATGTGCCACACTTTCTAAAACAAATTGACCAAACTTGGCACACCCATCCGATTAGCACAGAGACATCTAGCAAATGGTACCTGTTGCTTTCACATATTGTAGTTAGTTTCATTGTTCGAGGAAACCATTGTTAAACAAACAATTGCTGGATTTTTCCATTGTTAAATAAACAATTAACTTTATCTGCCATACTTTATACTACAAACTAACCAAACTTGGCGTACTCATTTACAATTGAGACATCTATGGAACCGTACGTGTCTTTTTCACTTATTGTTGTTAGTTTCATTGTTAGAGGACATCATTGTTAAATAAAGAATCAACTTTATCTGCCATACTTTCTACCAGAAACTGAGAAAACCTTGCACACTCATTTAAGATTGAAATATCTAGGGAATGGTACGTGTGGATTCCACATATTGTTGTTAGTTTCATTGTTGAAGGCCACCATTGTTAAATAAACAATCAACTTTATCTGCCACACTTTCTACCACAAACTGACCAAACTTAGCACACCCATCGAATTAGCACAGAGATATCTACTGAATGGTACCAGTCGATTTCACATGTTGTTGTTAGTTTCATTGTTAGAGGCCACCATTGTTAAATAAACAATCGTTGGATTTCTCCATTGTTAAATAAACAATTAACTTTATCTGCCATACTTTCTATCACAAACTAACCAAGCTTGGCACACTCATTTATGATTGAGATACCTATGGAATGGTACGTGTCGATTTCACTTATTGTTGTTACTTTCATTGTTAGAGGCCGCCATTGTTAAGTAAACAATCAGCTTTATCTGCCGTACTTTCTACCAGAAACTGACCAAACTTTACACACCCATTTAAGATTGAAATATCTAGGGAATGGTACGTGTCGATTTCACATATTGTTGTTAGTTTCATTGTTGAAGACCACCATTGTTAAATAAACAATCAACTTTATGTGCCACACTTTCTAAAACAAATTGACCAAACTTGGCACACCCATCCGATTAGCACAGAGACATCTAGCAAATGGTACCTGTTGCTTTCACATATTGTAGTTAGTTTCATTGTTCGAGGAAACCATTGTTAAACAAACAATTGCTGGATTTTTCCATTGTTAAATAAACAATTAACTTTATCTGCCATACTTTATACTACAAACTAACCAAACTTGGCGTACTCATTTACAATTGAGACATCTATGGAACCGTACGTGTCTTTTTCACTTATTGTTGTTAGTTTCATTGTTAGAGGACATCATTGTTAAATAAAGAATCAACTTTATCTGCCATACTTTCTACCAGAAACTGAGAAAACCTTGCACACTCATTTAAGATTGAAATATCTAGGGAAAGATATGTATCGATTTCTCATATTGTTGTTAGTTTCATTGTTCAAGACCATCATTGTTAAATACACAAGCGTTGGATTTCTACATTGTTAAATAAACGATCATCTTCACCTGCCATACTTTCTAACACAAACTGACCAAACTTGGCGCACCCATCGGATTACCACAGAGATATATACTGAATGGTACCAATCAATTTCTCATATTGTTGTTAGCTTCATTCTTCGAGGCCATCATTGTTAAACAATCGTTGGATTTCTCCATTATTAAATAAACAATCAAGTTTATCTGCCATACTTTCTACCACAAACTGACCAAACTTGCATAATCATTTACGATTGAGATGTCGATGGAACGGTACGTACCGATTTCACTTATTGTTGTTAGTTTCATTCTTAAAGGCCACCATTGTTAAAAAAAAACATTATCTGCCACACTTTCTACCAGAAACTGACCAAACTTTGCACACGCATTTAAGATTGAAGTATCTAGGGAATGGTACGTGTCGATTTCACATATTGTTGTTCTTTCATTGTTAGATGCCACCATTGTTAAATAAACAATCAAGTTTTTCTGCCACACTTTCTACCACAAACTAACCAAAATTTGCAGAATCATTTAAGATTAAGATATCTATGGAATGGTATGGGTCGATTTCACATATTGTTGTTTGTTTCATTGTTAGAGGCCACCATTGTTAAACAAACAATCAACATTAATAGCCATACGTTCTACCAGAAACTGACCAAACTTTGCACACCCATTGAAAGTTGAAATATCTACAGAATGCTATGTGTCGATTTCACATATTATTGTTAGTTTCATTGTTGTAAGACACCATTGTTAAATACATAATCGTTTGATTTCTTCATTATTAAACAACAATCAACTTTATCTGCCATATTTTCTACCACAAATGACCAAACTTGCACAATCATTTACGATTGAGATGTCGATGGAACGGTACGTGCCGATTTCACTTATTTTTGTTACTTTCATTTTTAGAGGCCACCATTTTTTTAAAAAAACACTCAACTTTGTCTGCCACACGTTCTACCAGAAACTGACCAAACTTTGCACACGCATTTAAGATTGAAATATTTAGGGAATGGTACGTGTCGATTTCACATATTGTTCTTTCATTGTTAGATGCCACCATTGTTAAATAAACAATCAAGTTTTTCTGCCACACTTTCTACCACAAACTAACCAAACTTGCACAATCATTTACGATTGAGATATCTATGGAATGGTATGGGTCGATTTCACATATTGTTGTTAGTTTCATTGTTAGAGGACACCATTTTAAGTAAAGAATCAACTTTTTCTGCCGTACTTTCTAAAACAAACTGACCAAACTTTATACATCTATTTAAGATTGAGATATCTAAAGAATGGTACGTGTCGATTCCACATATTCTTGTTAGTTTCATTACTGAAGGCCTACATTGTTTAAACAGTCAACTTTATCTAACACACTTTCTAACACAAACTGGTCAAACTTGGCACACCCATCGGATTACCACAGAGATATCTACTGAATGGTACCAATCGATTTCACATGTTGTTAGTTTCGCTGTTCGAGGCCACCATTTTAAAACAATCGTTGGATTTCTCCATTATTAAATATACTATCAACTTTATCTGCCATACTTTCAACCACAAACGAACCAAACTTGGCACACTCATTTACAATTGAGACATCTATGGAACCGTACGTGTCTTTTTCACTTATTGTTGTTAGTTTCATTGTTAGAGGACATCATTGTTAAATAAAGAATCAACTTTATCTGCCATACTTTCTACCAGAAACTGAGAAAACCTTGCACACTCATTTAAGATTGAAATATCTAGGGAATGGTACGTGTGGATTCCACATATTGTTGTTAGTTTCATTGTTGAAGGCCACCATTGTTAAATAAACAATCAACTTTATCTGCCACACTTTCTACCACAAACTGACCAAACTTAGCACACCCATCGAATTAGCACAGAGATATCTACTGAATGGTACCAGTCGATTTCACATGTTGTTGTTAGTTTCATTGTTAGAGGCCACCATTGTTAAATAAACAATCGTTGGATTTCTCCATTGTTAAATAAACAATTAACTTTATCTGCCATACTTTCTATCACAAACTAACCAAGCTTGGCACACTCATTTATGATTGAGATACCTATGGAATGGTACGTGTCGATTTCACTTATTGTTGTTACTTTCATTGTTAGAGGCCGCCATTGTTAAGTAAACAATCAGCTTTATCTGCCGTACTTTCTACCAGAAACTGACCAAACTTTACACACCCATTTAAGATTGAAATATCTAGGGAATGGTACGTGTCGATTTCACATATTGTTGTTAGTTTCATTGTTGAAGACCACCATTGTTAAATAAACAATCAACTTTATGTGCCACACTTTCTAAAACAAATTGACCAAACTTGGCACACCCATCCGATTAGCACAGAGACATCTAGCAAATGGTACCTGTTGCTTTCACATATTGTAGTTAGTTTCATTGTTCGAGGAAACCATTGTTAAACAAACAATTGCTGGATTTTTCCATTGTTAAATAAACAATTAACTTTATCTGCCATACTTTATACTACAAACTAACCAAACTTGGCGTACTCATTTACAATTGAGACATCTATGGAACCGTACGTGTCTTTTTCACTTATTGTTGTTAGTTTCATTGTTAGAGGACATCATTGTTAAATAAAGAATCAACTTTATCTGCCATACTTTCTACCAGAAACTGAGAAAACCTTGCACACTCATTTAAGATTGAAATATCTAGGGAAAGATATGTATCGATTTCTCATATTGTTGTTAGTTTCATTGTTCAAGACCATCATTGTTAAATACACAAGCGTTGGATTTCTACATTGTTAAATAAACGATCATCTTCACCTGCCATACTTTCTAACACAAACTGACCAAACTTGGCGCACCCATCGGATTACCACAGAGATATATACTGAATGGTACCAATCAATTTCTCATATTGTTGTTAGCTTCATTCTTCGAGGCCATCATTGTTAAACAATCGTTGGATTTCTCCATTATTAAATAAACAATCAAGTTTATCTGCCATACTTTCTACCACAAACTGACC
This sequence comes from Thermobia domestica, assembly GCF_964235325.1. Lineage (NCBI taxonomy): Eukaryota > Metazoa > Arthropoda > Insecta > Zygentoma > Lepismatidae > Thermobia > Thermobia domestica. The sequence continues at coordinate 129,996,139 of NC_137469.1, read as the reverse complement.
AAACTTGCATAATCATTTACGATTGAGATGTCGATGGAACGGTACGTACCGATTTCACTTATTGTTGTTAGTTTCATTCTTAAAGGCCACCATTGTTAAAAAAAAAAACATTATCTGCCACACTTTCTACCAGAAACTGACCAAACTTTGCACACGCATTTAAGATTGAAGTATCTAGGGAATGGTACGTGTCGATTTCACATATTGTTGTTCTTTCATTGTTAGATGCCACCATTGTTAAATAAACAATCAAGTTTTTCTGCCACACTTTCTACCACAAACTAACCAAAATTTGCAGAATCATTTAAGATTAAGATATCTATGGAATGGTATGGGTCGATTTCACATATTGTTGTTTGTTTCATTGTTAGAGGCCACCATTGTTAAACAAACAATCAACATTAATAGCCATACGTTCTACCAGAAACTGACCAAACTTTGCACACCCATTGAAAGTTGAAATATCTACAGAATGCTATGTGTCGATTTCACATATTATTGTTAGTTTCATTGTTGTAAGACACCATTGTTAAATACATAATCGTTTGATTTCTTCATTATTAAACAACAATCAACTTTATCTGCCATATTTTCTACCACAAATGACCAAACTTGCACAATCATTTACGATTGAGATGTCGATGGAACGGTACGTGCCGATTTCACTTATTTTTGTTACTTTCATTTTTAGAGGCCACCATTTTTTTAAAAAAACACTCAACTTTGTCTGCCACACGTTCTACCAGAAACTGACCAAACTTTGCACACGCATTTAAGATTGAAATATTTAGGGAATGGTACGTGTCGATTTCACATATTGTTCTTTCATTGTTAGATGCCACCATTGTTAAATAAACAATCAAGTTTTTCTGCCACACTTTCTACCACAAACTAACCAAACTTGCACAATCATTTACGATTGAGATATCTATGGAATGGTATGGGTCGATTTCACATATTGTTGTTAGTTTCATTGTTAGAGGACACCATTTTAAGTAAAGAATCAACTTTTTCTGCCGTACTTTCTAAAACAAACTGACCAAACTTTATACATCTATTTAAGATTGAGATATCTAAAGAATGGTACGTGTCGATTCCACATATTCTTGTTAGTTTCATTACTGAAGGCCTACATTGTTTAAACAGTCAACTTTATCTAACACACTTTCTAACACAAACTGGTCAAACTTGGCACACCCATCGGATTACCACAGAGATATCTACTGAATGGTACCAATCGATTTCACATGTTGTTAGTTTCGCTGTTCGAGGCCACCATTTTAAAACAATCGTTGGATTTCTCCATTATTAAATATACTATCAACTTTATCTGCCATACTTTCAACCACAAACGAACCAAACTTGGCACACTCATTTACAATTGAGACATCTATGGAACCGTACGTGTCTTTTTCACTTATTGTTGTTAGTTTCATTGTTAGAGGACATCATTGTTAAATAAAGAATCAACTTTATCTGCCATACTTTCTACCAGAAACTGAGAAAACCTTGCACACTCATTTAAGATTGAAATATCTAGGGAATGGTACGTGTGGATTCCACATATTGTTGTTAGTTTCATTGTTGAAGGCCACCATTGTTAAATAAACAATCAACTTTATCTGCCACACTTTCTACCACAAACTGACCAAACTTAGCACACCCATCGAATTAGCACAGAGATATCTACTGAATGGTACCAGTCGATTTCACATGTTGTTGTTAGTTTCATTGTTAGAGGCCACCATTGTTAAATAAACAATCGTTGGATTTCTCCATTGTTAAATAAACAATTAACTTTATCTGCCATACTTTCTATCACAAACTAACCAAGCTTGGCACACTCATTTATGATTGAGATACCTATGGAATGGTACGTGTCGATTTCACTTATTATTGTTACTTTCATTGTTAGAGGCCGCCATTGTTAAGTAAACAATCAGCTTTATCTGCCGTACTTTCTACCAGAAACTGACCAAACTTTACACACCCATTTAAGATTGAAATATCTAGGGAATGGTACGTGTCGATTTCACATATTGTTGTTAGTTTCATTGTTGAAGACCACCATTGTTAAATAAACAATCAACTTTATGTGCCACACTTTCTAAAACAAATTGACCAAACTTGGCACACCCATCCGATTAGCACAGAGACATCTAGCAAATGGTACCTGTTGCTTTCACATATTGTAGTTAGTTTCATTGTTCGAGGAAACCATTGTTAAACAAACAATTGCTGGATTTTTCCATTGTTAAATAAACAATTAACTTTATCTGCCATACTTTATACTACAAACTAACCAAACTTGGCGTACTCATTTACAATTGAGACATCTATGGAACCGTACGTGTCTTTTTCACTTATTGTTGTTAGTTTCATTGTTAGAGGACATCATTGTTAAATAAAGAATCAACTTTATCTGCCATACTTTCTACCAGAAACTGAGAAAACCTTGCACACTCATTTAAGATTGAAATATCTAGGGAAAGATATGTATCGATTTCTCATATTGTTGTTAGTTTCATTGTTCAAGACCATCATTGTTAAATACACAAGCGTTGGATTTCTACATTGTTAAATAAACGATCATCTTCACCTGCCATACTTTCTAACACAAACTGACCAAACTTGGCGCACCCATCGGATTACCACAGAGATATATACTGAATGGTACCAATCAATTTCTCATATTGTTGTTAGCTTCATTCTTCGAGGCCATCATTGTTAAACAATCGTTGGATTTCTCCATTATTAAATAAACAATCAAGTTTATCTGCCATACTTTCTACCACAAACTGACCAAACTTGCATAATCATTTACGATTGAGATGTCGATGGAACGGTACGTACCGATTTCACTTATTGTTGTTAGTTTCATTCTTAAAGGCCACCATTGTTAAAAAAAAACATTATCTGCCACACTTTCTACCAGAAACTGACCAAACTTTGCACACGCATTTAAGATTGAAGTATCTAGGGAATGGTACGTGTCGATTTCACATATTGTTGTTCTTTCATTGTTAGATGCCACCATTGTTAAATAAACAATCAAGTTTTTCTGCCACACTTTCTACCACAAACTAACCAAAATTTGCAGAATCATTTAAGATTAAGATATCTATGGAATGGTATGGGTCGATTTCACATATTGTTGTTTGTTTCATTGTTAGAGGCCACCATTGTTAAACAAACAATCAACATTAATAGCCATACGTTCTACCAGAAACTGACCAAACTTTGCACACCCATTGAAAGTTGAAATATCTACAGAATGCTATGTGTCGATTTCACATATTATTGTTAGTTTCATTGTTGTAAGACACCATTGTTAAATACATAATCGTTTGATTTCTTCATTATTAAACAACAATCAACTTTATCTGCCATATTTTCTACCACAAATGACCAAACTTGCACAATCATTTACGATTGAGATGTCGATGGAACGGTACGTGCCGATTTCACTTATTTTTGTTACTTTCATTTTTAGAGGCCACCATTTTTTTTAAAAAAACACTCAACTTTGTCTGCCACACGTTCTACCAGAAACTGACCAAACTTTGCACACGCATTTAAGATTGAAATATTTAGGGAATGGTACGTGTCGATTTCACATATTGTTCTTTCATTGTTAGATGCCACCATTGTTAAATAAACAATCAAGTTTTTCTGCCACACTTTCTACCACAAACTAACCAAACTTGCACAATCATTTACGATTGAGATATCTAAAGAATGGTACGTGTCGATTCCACATATTCTTGTTGGTTTCATTACTGAAGGCCTACATTGTTTAAACAGTCAACTTTATCTAACACACTTTCTAACACAAACTGGTCAAACTTGGCACACCCATCGGATTACCACAGAGATATCTACTGAATGGTACCAATCGATTTCACATGCTGTTAGTTTCGCTGTTCGAGGCCACCATTTTAAAACAATCGTTGGATTTCTCCATTATTAAATATACTATCAACTTTATCTGCCATACTTTCAACCACAAACGAACCAAACTTGGTACACTCATTTACAATTGAGATATCTATGGAATGGTACGTGTCGATTTCACTTATTGTTGTTACTTTCATTGTTAGAGGCCAGCTTTGTTAAATGAACAATTAACTATATGTGCCATACTTTCTACCAGAAATTGGCCAAACCTTGCACACACATTTAAGATTGAAATATCTAGGGAAACATATGTGTCGATTTCTCATATTGTTGTTAGTTTCATTGTAAAGATCACCATTGTTAAATAAACATTCGTTGGATTTCTCCATTGTTAAATAAGCGATCAACTTTATCTGCCATACTTTCTACCACAAACTAAGCAAACTTTGCACACTCATGAACGATTGAGATATCTATGGAATGGTATGTGTCGATTTCACATATTGTTGTTCTTTCATTGTTGAAGGCCACCATTGTTAAATAAACAATCGTTGAATTTCTAAATTGTTACCTAAACAATTAACTTTATCTTACACTCTTTCTACCACAACTAACCAAATTTGGCGCACTCATTTGCAATTGAGACATCTATGGAACAGTACGTGTCGATTTCACTTATTGTTGTTAATTTCATTGTTAGAGGCCAGCTTTGTTAAATGAACAATCAACTATATGTGCCATACTTTCTACCAGAAACTGACCAAACCTTACACACTCATTTAAGATTGAAATATCTAGGGAAATATATGTGTCGATTTCTCATATTGTTGTTAGTTTCATTGTTGAAGACCACCATTGTTAAATACACAATCCTTGGATTTCTACATTGTGAAATAAACGATCAACTTTATCTGCCATACTTTCTACCACAGACTAACCAAACTTTGCACACCCATTTAAGATTGGAATATGTAGGAAATAGTACGTGTTGATTTCACATATTGTTCTTAGTTTCATTGTTGGAGGCCTCCATTTTTAAATAAACAGTAAACTATTTTCCGTACTTGCTACCAGAAACTAAGCAAACTTTGCCTACCTATTTACGATTGAAATATCTATGGAATGATACATGTCGATTATCAAGGGCTAACAAGCCCTAGCCAAATTGTGTGTAATACATCAGTATGCGTTGGGATCAAACGATAATTATTCGTGATCAAACGAGCTGGACAAATTCCGATTGAATTTGTTTTCATGGTGGCTGTGGTGGAGGGGCTAACAGGTCATCGGTAAATGTTATTGTTCTGAAAATGGAATAGTAAAAAAAAAAAAAAAAATAAACATATTTCATTCAGAACTTTGTTGCGCCTGTTTTATAACCAGTGTGAACTAGTTGTGTGCCTCCAGATTTTTTTTTTGTCTCAGGTGGAGCGGGATGGCCCCCTACAGCGTTCCTAGAATTACACTCTAAAAGCCCACAGTGTTCCTAGAATTGCACTCTAAAAGCCCCTCCCATACAACTGACCTGTGCTTCCCAGCTGACACCTCACATTTGAACTCTGTTGAGATTCTATGTAAGTTTGTTGGCTGTACGTACAAATTCAGGGAATAAACATGTATTAGGGAATGAGAAGTTCTCGAAATAAATTTGCAAGCTGAATATTTTTTCGCGACATAAGTGAAGAGTAATTATATACCCTTGAAGAGTACCCTGGAGAGTAAGAAAGCTCTAAGCAAAATAATCATTGAATAAATAGCAATGTAATCACAGTAATGTGTATATATGGCATGTTGTATTTCTACTAGATTGTCAGAGCATTTTTTGATGTGAGCGGTCTCGCTATCGAATTTCCAGAAGAACATTTAAAAAAAAGTTGTATTTAGGTCTATTCCATTTTAAATAAACGAAATACGTTGCGCAAAAGAACTTTCCATGTTAAAATATTTGATGGGTAGAGTAGTTTGTATGGGATTTGATTGTTATTGCATGTATCTATTGCATGCTGAATGGCTAGCTGGGAAAGCAGCCAGGATATTCATTCTGACGGTTGCAAGCCCGTGAAAATACAGAGCAACAGTTACTCCAAGGGAGTAGATAAGAGATAAAAATTCTTAAAACTACCGTGGGGGTGAGAGCCGAAAGAGGGTATAGTATGAAATTTTGGACCGGAACTAGGGAAGTTCCGCCAGGAACGCAGAATCACCTGTATACAGCTCTCATTGTTGAGACACTAAAATTTTTCAATTACTCGTATACGGAAGATAAACATTACGAAACTATTTTTATTTATTTATTTATTTATTTACTTATTCCTCGGGGGGTAGTCTATCTCAGAAAATTACGATTAGCATAATTCTATGTTTCAGGAGTGCGCTTCGAACCCACCCCCCAGAGGCGGTGTTTTGAGCGGGCGAACTATACCTTGTCCGCAGGTCCACACTAAAGTATATGTAACACACATGTACGTGTGTGTGTGTATTAGAGACCTGCACGGGCCGAATTTTTCGGCCCGAGCCCAATCCAGCCCGAACGTACATAGGCCCGGCCCAGCCCGGGCCCGAAAAGGTTTGGAGATTTTCGGCCCGAGCCCGGCCCGGCCCGATAAGTTTTTCAAAATTCTTGGCCCAAGCCCGGCCCGGGCCCGATAAATTTTAAAAGTTTTTGGCCCGACCCCGGCCCGATAAATTTTTTAAAAAATTAGCTAGAGCCCCAATCTTTCTCAAAATTTAGTACTAAATTTCACCGAACCCTCAGAAACATTTTCTAAACTTTGGTTCACAACCTGACGCTTTCCTCCCGAATGGTACCATTGCCTCCTAGAACTTTGCCTGTCATCGAGAGAACATAAACTCCATTCCCTGTAACAAAAATCTAACCTTATTGATTTTTAGCATAAAGTGAAGATGGCAATATTGTTTAGCGACAGGCAAAATATTCCCACCTCTTCTTTTTATATTTTGAGTTCAGTGAAGGTCAAGATCAGAGCTCAATTTACCACATAATGCCTGCAATCCTCTATAGTGAAAGTGGAGCCGCTAAGCAACACAAAATGTAAATAGCAATTGCATTCTTTGTAACATTTTTCACGGACACACTTCTTCAACATTTGGCTTTATTCCAATTATCGTTTAACGAAAGTCAATAATTATTAAAGAATTGGAATTGATCGGCCCCAGCCCGGCCCGACCTCAAGAGAAATCAGTGTCGGCCAGCCCAAGCCCAGCCCGGCCCAAAGAAATAACACTGTCGGCCCGCCCAAGCCCGGCCCGGCCCAAAGAAATAACAGAGTTGGCCCGCCCAAGCCCGGCCCGTGCAGGTCTCTAGTGTGTATGTATATATATATATGTGTGTATATATGTATGCTAAATGTAAAATATTTTTGAACCAATGTTTCCAATCCAAATAATAGAGCCCCACGGCTCCAACTCGCCAAGGGTTCCATAAGAACAAATTCCACCTGTGTCACCTTCTACACATCAGTGGCTATGCCCATAGTATATTCTATGATAACAATTGACTGAATGTGCTTTTCAAGTTTCACTTTCTTGGAAAGAGAATGCGTAAGACTCTCTTAGTGTTGCAACGAGACGAGACAGGACTCTTTGAAGCGAGACACGATACAATACGAAACGTTTTGTGAAATGTCTCGTCTCGTGTCTCGAAAAATACAAACACAGTTTCTGAATTTGCTTAAAAATTTATTAACTCGGAATAAATTATTTGCCTTCGAAATGTATACCATCTTTTATTATTTCAAATGATCGAAATGATTCAATGTTTCAAATCCTACAAAGAACAGGGAATACCTAAAGCACTTTTTAAAAATGATTCTTACAAACAGCTTTCACTTCCATTTTTCAATCGATTCAAGTTTAATTATTTTGTGATAGTGCTCCAGATTCAAATACAAATGTAAAGCGTTCATTGAGATCAGTGTTTCAGAAGATTTTATTCCGGGGCCTGGTGGAGATATCTACGTATAAAAATCCTGTTATAGAAGTACAAGTAGAAGTGGCAATTTTATCAGTAAATAACTATTGTTTCATGGTCTTTCTCGTTCCGAACCAAGACAGAAACGTGTCAGCCTTTCTCGATACTGAGTTTTGAAAAGATGCTGATTTGACAACAAAATTTATCTTTTTTATTGTTTTATGATGTTATTCGAAGCTAAACCATTTTTTAAATGGGAAAGTTACATAGGCCTCCTTATTTGTTGAAGTGGCGCCAGGGGTTCTGAAAAAAAGATATCAGAATAAATGGGGAAATCTTGCCTTTCGACGTTACTGACGGTATTGACAAATGTTCCTATCGAAGTAATTACTGGTTCAGTCGAATCTAAGCAGTCGTTGCTGGAAGATTGCAGTCGTATTGTGTGTTGTGCTACCAAACAAAACTTGGTTAAAAGTTGTAATTTTAACCACTTGGTATAACAGCTCTTTTTGTGGGCCTCAGCCTTTCTGGTGTTGCCACGAGACGAGACAGAACCATTCGATACGAGACGAGACGGGCACATCTTTTCTAGACGAGACGACACAGCCAGAAATCTCGTCTTGTCTCGTGGCAACACTAGACTCTCTAGATATATCAGTAAAAGGAATGACAACGTTCCTCACGGAGCACGTGTTAGCTCTCAGCCTCTTTCTTTCACTGATGTTTGTTTACATAGTAGATGAATATATAGAGAGTAACAAAAGGATGAGATATGCAGATTCTCCTGAAACCGCATTAAAATTGTAGCAGTATTTGGAGCTTGTTATAAATGGATTTACCGGGGAACTAAAATAATTCTTGGAATTGATCATACAGTATTGATATATATATTTAAAAAAAAATGGAAACAAGTAAAGACAAAGAACTGAAATTGTGAATTTGTTTTCAAAATACAGAAATATCGAAGGAATATCTGTTTAGCCGACTTTAATTGTAAACGAATTTTGAATAAATTTGCATTCCCTGAATTCTTATACATAAAAAATAGAAATCTTTCTTTTAGCGTACGAATGAGAGGCTTTAGGAAATTAGGCCAAGATAATTAAAATGATACTGTCCTTTACAAAATTTAAGGGGAAGACCATGATCGAAAAAGTATCAGTCAAACTATAAAGGTCAATGGTAGTTTTTGTAATTTCTTACGACCACTATATGCACCTTATTGCGAAAAATTTATTCGTATTATAAAACCGCTATCGTTCAATAAATGTCAAATTTAAAAGATCTTAGAGATGAAATTGTCATTACCTCTGTCGCATAATATATTCTAGCTTTGGGACCCATGTCATTATATGACATTCACGATAAGTGACAAGAATATAAATCCCAAGTTCAAAACGTAAGGAAAGAAACCGGCTGTTCGGCCTTCAAATTGTGAAAAATGTACCAAAATGGTTGAAATTATGATTTTGTATTTCTTTACGAGAGAGAAGAATAAAAATAAAAATTGGAGCAATTATGTATGTATAAGGCCACTATCTTCTTCAAGTTACTAAACTAACTTCAAGTGTTTCAACCATTTTTGACACATATCTCGAAAACTTTTAGTGATATTAGAGGCAAGAATACGTGGTTGATAATGAGCTTTTTAATTATGTCACAATACTTTTGAATTTTACCTTATGAGAAATGGCATATTCCAAAAATAATTCAGTACCACCCTAACCTTAATTTTACCAAAAGACTAGCGAAAGTGATACGGTGTGCGTCGTCCAGGGTTTAATTCCCGGTGTGGCACTCAAACATTGCTGTGTTGACCAAACATCGAGAGAAAAGTTGGGAAACTAAAAGATAGCGGACTTCAATCTAGACAGCCGGCTACGTTGGGTGTAGTTGTGCTGACCACTAACATAAGCCCACTGCAGACTCAGATCACAAGGGACTGTTGCGCCAGGAGTTTATATATAGCGTAAGTAAGGACGAATGGGCCTCCCCGCAAAAATGTTAAACGGACCCCCTCTATCCACATCCATGAGTCACGTAAAATTTGCAGAGAACAGTTTTGACTTTCTATGTTCTATCTAGTGAGTCACAACTTGCTCATATGCAAAAAAATGCACATTATTATTATTATTATTATTATTATTATTATTATTATTATTATTATTATTATTATTATTATTATTATTATTATTATTATTATTATTGTGCTATAGTTTTCGTCTATTCTGTTGTACCAAATTTCTCAAAAGTAAATCCCCACGTTGAGCGGGTTTGCATATCCAGGCTCCTAACTATGAAAACATTTACGATCACTCCAACCCCAGTCATTTCACAGATTCAACCTGTTGTATATAAGTTATTAGGACGTAAAATTGAATATAATTTATACGAAAAAGACTTTTATGCATTGCAAGACCTGTAACTGCCAAATATTCACCACAAACTTATAGTCGTATCGACATAAACAAAAAGAAGTGTGGAGCAGGAAACTACTTTACCCAAAAGTCAAAAGAGACGCACTTAAGACATACGAACGGGTCGAGCGGTTTGGGTCACTAGTCTATCAATTAGTAGTTTATATGTTCAAACCCTGAAGTGAGTACTCGTTTTTTTGTTTTTTTGAAGTGTGTTCCTATTTTCATCAGAGGACTGAGAACATTTCTTTAAATAAATCTTTGGCAACTACTTTTCTCTCAAATTCCATTAGAAGGGAACATTATATGAATTGCAAATCTAATATCCACAGCTGAGAACAAAATATTATGTTCAATATTTCATTATTATCCTTTGATTTGTAATGAAAAACTAATTATAGGCATTGACGATTTCAGAAGATTTTCCCCCGGTAATGGTCAATATATGAATGAGAGAAAACTGATAAAACGTTATTAGTCCACTTTGAGCATGATCGAAGATAACTTATGGCCACGAAGGGGAAAATTTATGTCGACAGAGTCTCAAATTCTCCCACAGGTCATGCCCTGAAATCATCACTGTTTGAAAGGTTTCCTTAACAAATAGAATATTACATTTATTTCTCATTCTACGTTTTGAAATGGAAAAATCACAATTTTAAAGTGAATTATAATACGATAAGCATAAAGATTTATAGAACTAATGAAGTAAATATTCTTGTGTAAGTTGTCAATTTCTAATCGGGTTAAAACTCGAATATTCGTTTGCATCGCACTTTAAAGTAAATCCTCTCTATATATAATTCTTACTGGAAAGTATGTTTAACTCCAATTACTTATCAATATTTTTAATAATATATTTTTATTGTAATACTTTTACTATTCAATGTTGTATACATTTCATTTCCCAAAGCAAAAGCTCGCAAATGTATAGTGGACTAGTGAATATTATCAAATAAATTATTATTTTGTTTACGTAAATACTGCATCGCCTCATTTGAAACTTCGTACTTTAAATAATAACAATAACAACAACAATAATAATAATAATAATAATAATAATAATAATAATAATAATATAATCATAGCCATACCTTTATCAGAATTTCAAGCTTAGTCAATAAATGAATTCAACGTGGTCTCTATTCGAAGTTCTATTTAATCGAATCCGATAGAAATACAAAAACTTCGAGAACAGATAAAAGAAAAATGTTACCTTAGTGGAACTGGAACTAACTTTTAAGAGTTCCTTTCAATTTACAGACAAATGCCTTAGGCACTTTGTTTCTTTTCTTTAATTTAACTGACTCACCGAACGTATCTCAGAAACTCGTCTCTATTTTCTACTCGGTTATATACGTTTTACAATCATTTCCGTTAATCTTGAACGACAGGAACACGAATACAAAAACATCTAAGAGAATTAAAATTCCATATTTCCCCACCGGGAATCGAACCCGGGACCCCATGCACCTTAGGCACACGTGCTAGCCACTAGACCAGCGGGGAAAGCAAGTGAAGTGTATTTTGTAGTATCTGAAGTTTACACCTATTTCATCCTGCTGTAATAATGTTTACCGTATTCGTTACTTTGAGGAATGATATATGTTATCCATATAGGTTCTATTACATATTCGTTCATAAATATTATCTAAATTATCAGAATTATTCATGATCTTCCATGGAAATTCACTGGTGCATGCGCAGTAGAAACAGAAGAATGCAGTTTACTGATATTAGTCAGAATGCAAATTTCTAACAGGCTATCAGAATTCCTTAATGGAAAGTAGTGGTTCCCAACCTGGGGACGCGCAGCTTTCTCCTGAGTAAGCATGAAGTGGGAGTAAGGGGGCGAAAGCTACTGGCAGAAATGAATTGTGAAATAAATTAGTAGTAGTAGTAGTAGTAGTAGTAGTAGTAGTATTTGTCATACCGCTAAATCAATTTCTTCACTGCTTTCTCGTCACAGCCCAAAACCCAAGCGATCTGAATGAGAGTTTGTTCCACTTTTACTCGACTATAATTTCTCCTCGCAGACTAACAGATAGTTCTCTACAGCCTTTAGAGCTAGGCATTTTGACAACTTGTAGAAATTTGCATTGTGGTTCGTATTAGCAATGACAGTAAAGTGGATCTTTCCGTTTCTACTGTGCATCATCAGCATCATTATATCAGAAGTATTCTGCCATTACCAGCGGGTCACTTACCGCAGCTGAGAAGCTGCCATGCTCCACAATCTTCTGTTAACCTCTCCATCTTCACATACGTTTTTTCTATTTTGATATCGCCAATAGCCTAATTATGTTTCTATATAGTCTAATTCGTCCCCTCCCTCTCTTTCCTGACACCATACCCTCTAGCACATCCCTCATGATACAGTTCCTTCTTAACCAATATTCCAACCAGTTTCTCTTCCTCTTCTTAATAATATCTTTCTCCTTCCATTTCCAACCCTCTCATTCGTTTTCCTCTCGACCCAACTATTTCTCTCCATTCTTCTCCACGCACATATTTCGAAAGCCTTCAATTGTTTCTCATCATTTCTGCGTAATGTCCATGTTTCTGTCCTATAAATACAGTAAAATACAGTACTCGAAGCATTTTATTAGTCTTTTTTCTCAACTCTAAGGCCCCACAAAATAGATTTTCTTCATCCTAAAGGCTTCTTTCGCCATTTCTATCCTTGCTTTTATTTCACGTTCGCATGTCATATCACTAATATTACTACTCAGACATAAAAAAACTCGTCACCTGCTTTTTCACGCTCCTACTTCTATATTTGACACCGATCGCTTTGTTTCAATCACTATGGATTTTGTCTTTCCAACATTTATTTTCATCCCATATTCTTCAGAAACCTTTCTCAAGTTTTCTACATCCTATTAATTTTCTTTTTAGATTCTGCAACAGCAATCATATCAACCCCAAACCGTATACACCTCATCATTCTATCTCCTATCGAAATTCCATCTTCATTATGAAAACTCATTTTTGCTATCTCTTCTACATAGCTATTAAATAATGTCGGCGAAATATATATCTGTTGAACTCATCTTTCAATTACACTATCTGTCTACTGTGCATACGCCAGTGAATTTCCATGGAAGATCATGAATAATTGTGATAATTTAGATAATATATACGGACGAATACGTAATAGAACCTATATGGATAACATATATCATTCCTCAAAGTAACGAATACGGTAAACATTATTACAGCAGGATGAAATAGGTGTAAACTTCAGAGAGTACAAAATACATTTCACTTGCTTTCCCCGCTGGTCTAGTGGCTAGCACGTGTGTCTAAGGTGTATGGGGTCCCGGGTTCGATTCCCGGTGAGGGAGTTTGGAATTTTAATTCTCTTAGATGTTTTTGTATTCATGTTCCTGTCGTTCAAGATTAACGGAAATGATTGTAAAACGTATATAACCGAGTAGAAAATAGAGACGAGTTTCTGAGATACGTTCGGTGAATCACTTAACTTAAAGAAAAGAAACAAAGTGCCTAAGGCATTTGTCTGTAAATTGAAAGGAACTCTTAAAAGTTAGTTCCAGTCCCACTAAGGTAACATTTTTCTTTTACCTGTTCTCGATGTTTCTCTTTGTATTTCTATCGGATTCGATTAAATAGAATTTCGAATAGAGACCACATTGAATTCATTTATTGACTAAGCTTGAAATTCTGGTAAAGGTATGGCTATGATTTTTATTATTATATTATTATTATTATTATTATTATTATTATTATTATTATTATTATTATTATTATTATTATTATTATTATTATTATTATTATTTAAAGTACGAAGTTTCAAATGACGTGATGAAGTATTTACGTAAACAAAATGATAATTTATTTGATAATATTCACTAGTCCAGTATACATTTGCGAGGTTTTGCTTTGGGAAATGAAGTGTATACAACATTGAATAGTAAAAGTATTACAATAAAAATATATTATTAAAAATATTGATAAGTAATTGGAGTTAAACATACTTTCCAGTAAGAATTATATATAGAGAGGATTTACTTTAAAGTGCGATGCAAACGAATATTCGAGTTTTAATCCGATTAGAAATCGATAACTTACACAAGAATATTTACTTCATTAGTTCTATAAATCTTTATGCTTATCGTATTATAATTCACTTTAAAATTATGATTTTTCCATTTCAAAACGTAGAACGAGAAATAAATGTAATATTCTATTTATTAAGGAAACCTTTCAAACAGTGATGATTTCAGGGCATGACCTGTGGGAGAATTTGAGACTCTGTCGACATAAACTTTCCCCTTCGTGTCCATAAGTTATCTTCGATCATGCTCAAAGTGGACTAATAATGTTTTATCAGTTTTCTCTCATTCATATATTGACCATTACCGGGGGAAAATCTTCTGAAATCGTCAATGCCAATAATTAGTTTTTCATTACAAATCAAAGGATAATAATGAAATATTGAACATAATATTTTGTACTCAGCTATGGATATTAGATTTGCAATTCATATAATGTTCCCTTCTAATGGAATTTGAGAGAAAAGTAGTTGCCAAAGATTTATTTAAAGAAATGTTCTCAGTCCTCTGATGAAAATAGGAACACACTTTAAAAAAACAAAAAAACGAGTACTCCCTTCAGGGCTTGAACATATGAACTACTAATTGATAGACTAGTGACCCAAACCGCTCGACCAGTTCGTATGTCTTCAGTGCGTCTCTTTTGACTTTTGGGTAAAGTAGTTTCCTGCTCCACACTTCTTTTTGTTTATGTCGATACGACTATAAGTTTGTGGTGAATATTTGGCAGTTACAGGTCTTGCAATGCATAAAAGTCTTTTTCGTATAAATTATATTCAATTTTACGTCCTAATAACTTATATACAACAGGTTGAATCTGTGAAATGACTGGGGTTGGAGTGATCGTAAATGTTTTCATAGTTAGGAGCCTGGATATGCAAACCCGCTCAACGTGGGGATTTACTTTTGAGAAATTTGGTACCAACCTCGAGAGTCTACGACATCCGACATTTTTAATGAGGTGTAGTCGCCCCACTTTCTGTTGTTTGGTTCGATGCTGGTTTCACTGTCCTTTTCCCACCTTTGAAATACATAAGCACGGCAGATCGCGAAAACTCGACAAGTCGCGCTGTTTCCGAAATGAAGCTCCCAGCCATTTACTCACCCTGATATATCGTCGTCCTTCCCCATTCAAGGCACAAGCACCACACTGACTAATCGAGTGAGATTCTTGTCACGTTTGGCGCGCGGTTATGTTATGCCATGTAGCTCTTATCTCTGCACAATGATTTCGTTCAAAAAGTAGCGAGTGGTCATAATGTTTTCGCTGGTCAGTATAAGTTTTGTTGGCATTTAATTTACTAAATAATCGCTCAGGTGTTACCGTCTTCACAGGTAAAAATGAGATATAGTTGGAACATCACATAATTTTTAACATCCTAACATTTTAAAGTTTAACTTCGAAACTGAAATGGGCCTCTTTCTGTTCTGGGCCTCTCAAAGTTGCGGGCCCTGCAGGCCCTTTAGTTGCGCCACAGCATTCTCTCTACTCAGAAGGATAGGGACAAATAGAAAAATCAAAATTCATTCTGTCCATTTTTCAAGCATCATACACTTCAGAAAAAAAAATCATATAATACTGATATGTAAAAAAAAAATTGTATTGTTTGTTTTCTGTATACAAAGAACCATTTAGATTTTTTATCTCATATTCTGGTAATAATCGAAAAAAAAAAGAGCTTCATGTGATAAACGGACGAAAGAAAATTTGTCAACGCGATGCGAATGACGTTCTCTGCAACCTAATTCACGTTTTTCGTACAAAAACTCTATTCCTACCTGCAAAAAGAAAAGATTTCTGTTACCCGTCAATGGTTGAGATTTTGCCCTGCGGCTGAACAATACGGCTTGTAAAACTAGACTCTGACTGACTGCAGGTGCACGAAGGAAAAAAAAAACTGTTGGATTCCTCTCCCCGCCCACTTCAATTGTGGATATCCTGGACACATTTAAACTGAGCGGTACGATCTTTCAGTTCTTCCCAGTAGAGGCGCCAGCAGTGATTGCTAAATGAAAAAGTGAGCATCTGGTGGCGAAAAGGCGAAGTGCTCGGACAAGGGGGTGGGCACAGTAACCTTAAGAATGGTCTTTTACTTAATCCATTAAAATGTGTTTTCACTGTATTGGGAACATCACATCAGTTGAGCAAAATCAACCCTGATGACTTAAAAGTAACTGTAGTGAATTCCAGTATTCCATTTTCTCCCTTTGTAAAAGATCTAGGCTTAATAATAGACCAAGGGCTTAGCTGGAATAAACACATTTCTGAACAGTGTATTAAAGCTAAGCGCATCTTACGACAGCTTTATAAATTGAAAGGCTATTTATCGCAAGAAACAAGACTATATCTTGTTAACACTCTGATTTTGCCTCTGTTCGATTACTGCGATTCAATATATGGTAGCTCTCTCTCCACTCAAAATACTAGAGCAATTCAGAAAATACAGAATTACTCAATACGCTTCTCTCTCAATTACAGGAAGTCTCAGCATATTCTGCCGGTACTTAATGAATACAATATCCTAACCATGTCCCGAAGGCGATATCTCCGATACTGTTGTTTACTATACAAAATAAATTCACATAAAGCACCACCTTACTTGCATCATAAATTAACGTGTAGATCAGAAATTCACCGTTACAATACCCGAAGAAGTAATAAGCTGAATATGCCCCGGCATTCTTTAAAAATAACAGAGAAGGCATTTTCAATCTCGGCAGTAAGAATCTGGAACTCCCTACCAAAGTCAATCACTGACAAACCGTATAATTTATTTAAATCATCACTCCAAACATTATTATTTAGAGATCAGAGACAAAGCATTGGCACACATGACAGGTTTACTACAGTTTGAAATTGGACTGAAATTGGTATGAAATTAGACTAGCAGTATGAGTATAGTTCTTTTTTTTTTTTTCATTTACATTTACTGAGTATTTTATTTATCATTAGTATTATTGAATGTATCATGTTATGTTGTTATTTGTATCTTGTATCTTATTTGTGTCTTTATTTTTTTTCTTTCTTTTCTTTGTAATGATGACAAGGGTTAGGTGGCAGAGCAACCTCCGGCTGAACCTCGCCCGCTGAAATAAAGAGAAATTCAATTCAATTCAAAGTGCACGTGCATAATTTGCTCCTCCCCGTGGAGAGTGGGAGTGATACATCACTAGCCAATCGGATTTGTGACAAGCGGAAGGATACAAGTATTTTGTTTATCGGAGTTTAGAGCTTACGCTGAACAATGTTTAATTAGAGTATTCCAGAAGCGCAGAAGTCATCTGAAGAATCTGGTTAAGAATTAGATAGCCAATCAAAGTACTTTAACTCCATTTTGGAAACATTAATGAACTTGCAAACAACAGAACAGAAACAAAGTAAACAATCAATTTCTGCTGCAAACTTCGAAACATACGGTACCTTCACTGAGTGCGCGTAACGGGGCATCAGGATCAAAAGCAAATAAGCTTGAACCATATGGAACAGAAAATAAATTTCACAATTAACGTCATTCATCAGTATATGATAGTGTATTATAAACTTTATAAATATGTAAGTAATAGCTTAAATTATTTTTTGTTACTTAAACACTGCGGGGCCTAGGACCCCCGGCCCTGGGCTAGATTAGCCCCTGCTTCCAAGGAGGAGTCTTGGTGTGCTGGACAAACAAATTCATCAATTGGGTTCACACCTTGGGCATCAACGTAATACTACCGACGCGAGCTATCTTGTGCAAGTCGTTGATTTGTTTTGAAAGGTTTAATCATTGACTTTCCTTAATCATAATTTTCTTTAATCTGAAAACCATATTTGTAGGACTTAAACATTTCTTTTCATTCCGGTGATTGCATTGACAACCAGGCCCGTATCCAGGGGGTCTAGGGGCTGCCCCCTTAAAATTTTCACGTTAGACTTGCAAATGAACTATAATATGGTTGGCTCGGCCCCCCTAATTGCTACCGGGCCCCCCTACATTTTTGGGCTGGCTACCGGCCTGTTGACAACTCTGATTATTTCTACTATTACTAATAAGGATACGTTTGAATGACAGCGTTGGTTCACAAAGACTGTCAATAGTAAATTCGACTAATATTTTCGAATTAACTGACAAGGTTAAATTCGCAAATGAAGCTTTTAAATTACTGGTTGAGTCGAACCCAACATTCATCCTGTAAGAATTGGCCTTATTTGACTCTTCAATTAAGACATTTATAAAAGGTTTGTTTTATTTCATCTATCGACAACGGAAGACAGTAACTTAAAAAAAAAAAAGACTTGTACACTTTAATATATTATATAGGGGAGAGGTGGGTAATGGCGATCACCTAAGAAAAATGGGTTATTACGTAGTTTCATTTGCAAAATATATTGAAACAAATTTGTAAATACGTACTCCAATCCTTCTACAATAAGTGTGTAAAATAAAAAGAGGATCATTCTTTCAGTTCACGAACACGATGGAAAAAACCCAAATTGCTACTTTGGTCGCCATTCCCATCCCATGTTGGTAATGGCGATCACTGTACAAGCTTAATAAACACACATAGTTCCATAGGCAGTTCAAGGTTTTTTTTTCTACACTGCGCCTTCGAAAGATTGAGAAACGTCAACTGAATGTTTTATTGACGTTTTTTTCAAAGACACGTCACAGATATATCCATGTGGTGAGTCCACAACAGTACAATCAGCATGCACCCACAATACACAAAGGGTACACCGATACCAAAGTTTCAGTGTTTCACTCAAGTAGGCGTATTACCTATCTTAGGTCTAGCATCTTTTATAATTTTTGGCTGGAGAAGTATTCCGAATGTTTGTTAGCAATGGCGATCACCATGATGGTAAACCGATCACGTTGTTCGGTATTCCCAACATTGAAACATTTTGAAAATTGAGCTGGTTATACTGTAAAACGTAGTTTATTTGAAATGGATCTTAATAACTTCAACATCTTACAACTTAAAATTGTACGTATCGCAGTGGTGCCCACCCTCCCTTATGTGTATGACGCCCCCCCCCAATTGTCTATCCGTAGGTGTTCTTCCATGAAAAAATCTTCTTTTCGATTAATTTTACCCCCCTCATCAAACATATTTATATAGATTTTAACCCCCCCAAATATTTCAATGACGCAGTTTGCGTCATAGCCCCCCCTTGTGGGCACCCCTGCGTATCGTGAGTTGAAATATGCAGATCCTTATAAGAAAATCAACAAAAACAAGTTTCAGCACGCTGTAGACTTCAATCTTCTCTGACAATTTTCACGACAATACACAAGAAACCTTGCTACAAGAGGCAGGTGGCAGCACTAGTTTGACTTCTCCTCGGGTCACGCAAATGGGCAAAGTGGGCTGATCGCCATTTCCAACTGATCGCCATTCCCTTCCTCTCCACTACCGAAGTAAAATATTTATCTTAATTTTAATCCATAAGAGACAAGATACTATTGAACAGCATGAAACGAACCAGCAAGTAACTATAATGACAATATATCGAATTCAGTGAGGACACAAAAAGAGGAACATAAGTGGTGAGTTCTCTAACCAGAAGATATGTATTGTAAAGTAGAACAAGTAATTCGAGGAGTAATCTGAAAGTAAGATAACAAAGCCTGCAGTGAAACGTGTATTATTTCATACAACCAATACAGTCAACAGATAGGACATACGTTATTTTATTTTTCGACATAGTCTCCATATCAGGCGAGCCCATATCTCCATATCTTGTCTTCATAGGGTCCATAGGGTCTCCATATCTTGTCCCATCGTGGGATGAGCTTGAAGATTCTCTCTTGGTAAAACTCCTGTGCTTACGTGTTCATTTACGTTGTCACGAAGTATTTCACGTCCTCTGAAGCGAAGCGACGATCTCCTCAATGCTCTTTCATGTGCGGGAACAGGAGAAATTCGCATGTAGCGAGGTCTGGATTGTAGGGAAGGTGGTCGGTGATGTCTCCATCGAAACTGCTTCAACAACTGCTGGCTCGGTCACTGGGTTCCTCGTCCGTGACTTTTACTCTACCAGCCGCAAACATTGGACACCATTCTGCGACGACACATTACAGTCTCTCCATAAATCTCTACCAGCTAGCGGTGAATTTCAGCCAGGTTACATATTTCACACACAGAAGTCGAATAACTGAGTGGAGTTCTTCGCGAGACCGATTTTCCAAACGAGTCACCATTTGAGTTTACCTGCAACTACACTGTAGGTGGTGGAGAACTGAAATTCTGCAACAGTTGCCAAATCCATGTATTAAAATTACTGCACTTCTCCTTCCTCTATAACATACGAAATCCAGAAATATCGGCCTTGTAATCTCACTTTCTGATCCTTCTTTGTATAAACTAAAACATTCCCTGGCCCTTGGCGTGCCTCATTCTGCCGCTGATGCAGTCAATGCTTGCACCTGACGTCGAAAACAATATTAATGTGCTTATGGTTTTATCAGTGGCGTAATTAGAGGGATATCGGGCTCAAGCCTTCTTCCGAAATAAATTTGTTAGTACATTCCACGTACAACAATAGTCCTTCTTACCAGTTCTAACAAGATACATTTGCGAAGTGTCCCCTCGGGACTCGTGTAAAATTGATTGAAATACAAAGTTTTCCGCGACCCAATGTGTATTGTACTAATTTGAGCGGCGCATACGAGTAATTTGCATATTTATGGGCTTTCATATATCCAGAATTTAATCACACTACTATAACGCTCGGACACAAAGTTGCTTTTAGTTTCTTTAGATATAACTGGACATGAATGTGGGCATATGCAAAACAAATTGGATCAAGCAGTGCTTGTCTAACACATGTTACCCATCCTGGCCGCCATCTTGGATTCACCATATTGGATTCAACTTTCGGTTTTTCAAATAGGAATAGGTGCAAGTGAAACATCAAATTGATACATTTTTTTCGGAAATGCATTGGTGTAATGAGTTTTACTTTAGATTGTACAGTTTGGAAAGTATTGCATGTTAAATGTCAGCACTTCACGAATATTGAACCAATTAGAAAATTGTTCAGGGCCCCGTAAGTATATGTAATTTTTTACGTGATTTATCGATGCTGAAATATTCCCTGAACGTACTTACATCATACACACATACGGATCAATACGGAAATGGTAGGTCTTCACCCAAATCTGGTTGTATTTGGATTTACATTAGGCATTTTGATCATAATACAATACTTTCTTGTTATAGTATAACACGGAAGTAATAATCACCCATATTACTAAGATTATGACACCAATATTGAAAAGAATTTGTATACCTACAGTATTTTTCCAGTTAGAAATTGTTTTGATTTGTCAACATTAAAAGCGTAAGCGTCTGACATTACTTTGCAATATCTATTTGCGAAGTGCCTGGAGGGATTTAAATGCAATACCTTCCAAACGGTACAAACCACGGTAAAATTCACTACACCAATTTCCGAGAAAATTGTACATGAATTTGATGTATCACTTGCACCTATTCCTATTTGAAAAACCGAAAGTTGAATCCTATATGACGGATCCAAGATGGCGGCCGGGGTGGGTAACACGTGTCAGACACGCAGTGCTTGAACCAATTTGGTTTGCATATGGCCCCATTCATGTCCAGTTATATCTAAAGAAACTAAAAGCAACTTTGTGTCCGAGCGTTATAGTAGTGTATGATTGAATTCTGGATATATGAAGGTCAATAAATATGCAAATTACCTGTATGCGCCGCTAAGATTAGTACAATACACATTGGGCCGCGGAAAACTTTGCATTTGCAATTCTTGCCATTAGAACTGCCATCGGTATATTTCAGCTTCAACTTGTCCCAACATATTCTTTCAGTTAAAAATGTACAAAGATAAAACTGAATATTTCCATTTTTTTTTTTACTAAAACGAAGTCAGTTAAGTTGAAATGAGATTACAAATAATCAACGTGTGTTTGCAGGAGCGTTATTTCAGATTTGCCAAAGGGGTAAGATCCTCCACCGACATACGAGTTTCTAGTTTTTTTTTTTTATAGTATATAGTAGACAATCGATTAAATTATATTTAATACTCAAACTCAGGGGGGCAATTGCCCCCCACCTGTTTCCCCAATGACATCCTTGCGTGTTTGAATTTTAAAGGGTGAAAAGGAAAAATATAAGTGCTTATTCATGTGTTGTGCATAGCTCCCGAAACAAAATCCTAAATACGCCACTTGGTGCAATTGTATTAAATGATGTTGAGATCTAAAATTATTTAAAAATATATCAGTGATATATATTAATATTTACAGATTTCGTATTGATCTGCTGAAAACAGAACCTTCGATCAACTTTCTATGCTGTGATAATTTTGTTCTGTGATAAACACCATAACATAAAAGAAATGAAAAACTTAACTATCGCAAATACAGTCTCCCATGAAAGAAGATACTACAAAATATGTTTAAAGAACATTATCTTACCGAAATCTTATCTTCCGAACATTCGACAACTTTCGTAACCAGGAATAATTCATTCTTCATTGTTGCACTAGGCCTTATTATTTACATAGAACAAAGAGAAGGGAAAACTGCAATAAGGAATGCGCTTTCTCTTACATTTTTCAGTATCTACGTAGATATCTCTATTTTTGGATTTACTGAATACTGTATTATGCGTGCTAATTCTTAAAATATGCCACTGTGATTTTTTTGAGTAGCACTCAACACGTAGTGATAAATGATAGCACTGTAAACCATATTTCGAATTTTAACAGTGTAATATTTAGATACCGGTACCAAAACTCTTCACATAGGGTTACGGTGAGGAAACTGTGGTATAGTTCGTTTAGTCTTTTGTACATTCTGTGGAGTGTAAGTTTTTCATTATAGCAGTAACCATTGCAACCATTAAGCCGTAGGGAAAATTTTCCGCGTTTTCATGTATCTTGTAAGGACGACTTCTGGAATCACAAGGACGATAGAAGATGGTCCTCTTTCTATCATATTCCGACAGATTCAGAGTCACTATAAACTTCCACTGCACCCTGGAAGATGGTGTTCTTACAGCTTTCAACAGTCGTGCATTATATGAGAGAGAAAGAACATATGAACTCGAGTCTTAAGTTTCTATGCAAATCTTACCGAATTATATGATTTTCGGCCACGGCGGAATGTTGACCTTTTTTGGTATTGTTCTTCTAGACGGTGAGTTCTCACATCCAAATCTTTCATTACATATATATGTTATACGAGTTTCGAGTTTTCAGAGAACTTCTTTTTCGTATGTGAAGTGGTAATATCGACACTGAAAAGATCAACGTGATAATGAAGAATAGGAAGCAATCACTTCAAGAAACATATTTTGTACCATATCGGGAGTACGAATGGAACTCCTATATCTACAACGCAGCGTACGGTTACAGCAAAGGTGAGCGCTTTGTTGCGATTCACGATGTGTTGATTTCTTTCTTTGAGACAGAGATGTTTTGCTATACACTGATTGTTTGACTAAACTATCATACAAACAACATGCAAAAGAACATAAATGTTGCCTTCCCAAGGGACCATACTTCGCAAAATCATATGAGAATTAAAACATTCAATAGCCATCCTCACTGCAAGTCAACACAGTATCTTAGAACTACCTGCAAAAAATCATGCGAAGTGCTGCTACCTAGCGATCGAATTCGTCATTATAGAACTGAAACGACTTTATGTCGGCATTTATGCCCATACAAGTAGCTAGGAAATCTATCGAACTATGAAATATCAAAGAAAACTCACTTGTTCTCTTATATTATTACTGATTTATTTTTGAGCCTCTGTTTCACACATTTTTATTTTTATTTTTATTTTTTATTTTTGGAAATTTTCTTTTCACTCACTTCATATAAGGAAGTACCATTTGGATAACGATTAATGATCTAACGAGAAGAGGTCTAGTAACATATTTAACTGTATTACTGCATTTGAATATTGAAACGGTGATGCACACTTATGTTCCAACATACATGACCATCCATTTTTTCTTTCCAATGCACTATTCTCGCTCTTATACATAACAAGCAATGATGTGTGGATGTTTCTGTCTCCCACGAGACGTGAGGTTTCTCGAGACACGTAGGCAACACTAGTTCACCCGTGTCTCAAAACTCAAATAATATTTTAATGAGACATGATTCACAGAAAAAAATAAAAACAAACTACAAATTGATGATAGAGTAATTTTACAGTACAGACACAATGAAGAGCATTTATCAAGTTGTAAATACTGTATACATAAGTCATTGCACAGTATACTTCAATAAGTAATAAGGCCAGGGGGAACGAGGGGGGAGACGTCGTCTCCCCACCTCGAAAAAATATATACGGCGTTCCTCAGTTCCTAAAAAATTACAATGGGCAAAGATAGGCAGAGGGACGGCCTGACGTCATGGTGCCACCTACCGTCCCCCCACCTTCTCAGATCTACTTTTATTCCTGAATATGGCTTAAGAGTTGTTATACCACACCATTCAGAAACCTATCGTGACACAGAAGCATTGTAATATCTTCTTAGATGAAATTAATAAGAAAATTTACGAAAGAAGAGAAAAAATCTCCTGGAATCGAGACGAGACGAGACGAGATAAGAAAACCTTATTTCCTGTCTTCTTTTGCTTCGTAGATAACAACAGTAGCCTTGCAATACAGTATTCGAAAATACGTTTTTGAGTGATATTTAATTTTACTGACACGAAATGTGTTCTAGTTTCTTCAATGCTATTGTACGTTCATTAATCTCAGAGAGTGTGTTATATATTGTAAAATTTTGTGTAATTTCGTCTCATATAAGGAAGAGGTAGAGCAGTTAATAAAAAGAGTGTCCGGAATCGACTCCCACTACCAGTTTTTATTATAAAAATCCACTATAAGAGTATTTGTACAAAATACTATACAATTTGTTCTCTATTTTAAAAGGGTAAGTGAAAGGTAGTCTTTGACCGTAAGGTCGCAGACAGGATCTCCAACAGAGCCCCGAAGCAGGCAAAGTGGAGTGGAATTAGGTTCCCAAAGCTCCGAAGCAAGCAGTGGGTAGGTTAGATGGCCAACAGAGCCCCGAAGCAGGCAAAGTGGCTGAGGTTTGGATTCCCAGACAGAGCCCCGAAGCAGGCAAAGCCAGGAGAAAGGATAGGCGTAGTCCCGTAGCAGACTAGAGGCCCTGGGATAGGTTACTCCTAAAGTCCCGAAGCAGACAGTAGGAGGGTCACCAGAAAACTGGTACTGAGCTGGATTCTTCTGCCCAATTTATAGCGTCCCTTGGGTGGCGGTGGCGCTTCTGCTTCGATTTCGTCTTCTGCTCCGTAGGAGGGGCTAAACGTCGTCTGCAGGTGATAGCAGGTCCCTCTGGTAATCCAATTTTAAATGTCAATGACAATAGTAATAATGGTCCTGAATTCCTGATCATCCTGTATAATGTAGAAGTGGTATAACTTTTGGAACATCCTGTACAATATTTATGTTGCATAATGTCGGTGACAATATGCAGTTCACCGAGGAAAAGAAAAAAAAATATCGATGATAATGTAGAATTATGTTGGCTGTCCTTGTAAAAGATCAGTTGCCTTTTAAATGCGGAAATGCAGATCTCAGCACTTTTTTTTTCATTCAGTTGCAGTTCAGCTTTTTATAAAACAAAGAGGAAATGAATGTTTGTGTCGTTATGAAAAGTGTTTTTATCTGCTGAAGTCCTGACTATATTTCTTTCTTCCTAGTGGTGAGTACTGTACTTTTTTTTTTTCGCTCGTTTAGAAAATAAAATGAAGTTATTTATTCTTGTTCTATGTCTTGTAATTCTTGATAAAATGGCTTGATTCGGTTTATTGAGATTTCTTGTATTTTCTTCCGATAAGAATTTGGAAATTCTATCTTATAAAGGTTAGGATTCAGTCTATCCAGGATTTGAACGGGTCCAACATAGGAAGCTGAAAAACTTTCCGGCACTCCTATTTGCCGATTAGGAAAGTAGACTAGTACTTTTTGTCCCTTTTCAAATTGAGTTTGTCGGTGTCTGCTATCGAAATACTTTTTCTGCTTATTATAGCTAGCGATCAAGTTATTCTGTACACTCTCACGTATTTTATTCAAATGTTCTTTGTTGACACATAATGTTGGAGTTGACGCTAACGCAATATCAGAGATGGTCTTAGGTTCATATCCATACATGAGGAAAAAAGCAGAATATTCAGTTCCGGCTTGCACAAATGTATTAATTGCGAATGTAATATATGGTATCAGCTTCGGCCAAAGATTTTGGTTTTCTTGCACGAAAAATTTAAGTGCATTCTGTATTGTCTTGTGGAATGTTTCCACTATGCCTAGGTTTTTATGGTCGTATGCGGGGCAAAATTTAAATTCAAAGTTATAGCATTTTGCCAAATTTTGCAACCTCTTAACGTTATGTACTGGATGTCTATCCAAATATAAAAATGAAAAAGGTCCAAATTTGAGTATGATGTCATATATGAGAAATTGTTCAATTTCTTCCGCTGTTATGTTGTCCACCACCTTGGTCACACAATATCTTGTGGACATTTCTATGGCCACTAGTATGTGTTTAAACTGTCCATTTCCCAATGTTATTTTTCCAATAGAATCATATTGCCAAGCTGTTGCGATCGGCTTAGGTGGGTGATGGAGTAATTGACCCGCTGGTTTAACTGGTAATTTCTTGAGTTTCTGACAGGAAATGCATGTTTTAATTTTGTTGGCAATGTACGCTTTCATATTAGGAAAGTAGTATTTCCTAAGCGCCGAATGATATGTTTTGGTATATCCAAAGTGTGGTGCCATTGGGTTATTGTGTAAGGCATCAAACCACTTACTTAATAAAGATTTCGGCACACAAAGTAGATATAACAATCCTAATTGGGGATGCTTCTGTGTTCTGTATAATATCCCGTCCTTTAGAGAAAAATATTTTGCGGCTCGAAAAGTAGACAACTTATTAGGTTCCTTATTTTCCAAAACAGTAATAATGTCAGAGAATGAAGGATCTTTCCTTTGTTCTTCTGCTAAATTTGGTAGGATTATAGGTTGTTCAATTTGGAGAATAGTGTCTAAAGAATGGGATTCAAATACTTTAGCATCTTCCGTGTCCGAGAAATTGTCAATTTCTTGTTTTTCTCCCTGTTTAATCTCCTGTTTATCTTCTAAACGACTAAAGATGTCCGCTGGGTGTAATTGACTTTTAATGTGTTGTATTTCGAAATTGTAGTCTGCTAAGAATATTCGGTAGCGACTAAATTTTCCAACTTTGTCCGCTTGTGTTGTGAGAGATGTCAAGCATTTGGCGTCTATAAATAATTTAAATCTTCTATTTAGTAGGAAGTATCTAAATTTTCTCAAAACATATATTAAGGCGTACAGCTCTTTTTGCCAAGTGGATGCTTTCCTTTCACTTGGTGTAAAACGTCTACTAGCATAGGCAACAACACGTTCTTGTTTCGTTTTTTGGTTATAGCATGCTAATAAGCCTCCTGCGGAGATAGAGGAAGCGTCGGTATACACGCGTATTTCCAGTGAGGGATCGAAGTGAAACAAAGATGGCGCGTGTATGATGTCCGTCTTAAGGTTCTCAAATAATTCGTCATGCTGAGAGGTCCATTTAAATTTTGAATTCTTGTCTAAAAGGCACTGGAATGGTTCTATTTTTTCCGAGAAATTTTTGATATGTGCTCTTAAATAGGAACATAATCCTAAAAAGCTTTTCAGAGTTCTTTTAGTAGTTGGTTTCTTAAAATTTCGAATCTTGTTAGCGATTTTGGGTGAAATCTTGATTTCTTTCCCACTAACTGTGAAGCCTAAAACGTCCAATTCTGTGTATAATAAGTGGGTCTTCTTTGGACTGGCACGAAATCATGCTTTCTTAATCTTTTAAAAAGTAATTCTAAATCCGATAACTGTTGTTTCCAATTTTTACTTCCTATGACCAAATCATCAGCAAAGGCAGTTATACGGGGTGGTAGGCCCTCTAAAAGCATACGTACAGCTATACTGAGTCCGGCGGCGGAACTGGAGTGACCCATGGTACACCTCTGGAATTTATATGCCTTTCTAGTATGGTTGACCTCAAAAGTCATGTATTTTTGGCTTTTGGGATGCAATAATAGCTGGAAATAGGAGGATTTTATGTCAATTGTGGATATAGAGTTTTTTCCTCTTAAAACGTGTAGAATATCCTCCGTATTTTGAAATGGTATACTTAGGTAATGTGAGAACCTATTACAAGCCTGGAGGTTCAAGACTAACCTGAATTCCGAAGTCCCTGGCTTCTTCACAATGAGCAATGGCGATGAAAACGAACTATCGCTAGTTTCCTTGATAATATTTGCGTCTAAGAGTTGCTTAATTTGTAAGTCAATTTGAGGTCTTACTGCTAATGGAACCGGAGGAGATCTTTGATGGAAGGATGCTCCTTTGTCTATCCGTATTTTATGTATATAACCTCGGAAATATCCAATGTCTGTTGGTGTGTAGGAAGAAACATCTCTATATTTAAAGAGTAAATCTTGTACGGCTTTCTTTTTTTCTTCTGATAAATCCGGGTTTATGTCAAATAAATTAATATCAAAAAATGATTTTGTTTCTTCTAATCGATCCTGAATTTCTTTTTCTGATCTATAAAAAGTTTCGTCATCATGGCCATTATCTTGACAATTACCCTGTAAATCTACTTCTTGAAGATTATCTTCTACGTAAGCAATTGGGGTGCTCTTTACTAACGTTACCGGTCTACTAGTAGGATTTGATATTAATAAAGTCAAATTATTCTTAGGTACTTTAGTAGGCAACGTTTGTAGTCCGTATTTGTCCAGCAAATTTTCTAATGGAGAGATGAAAAAATATTTATTATTCTTTTGCCGATTCTTGACACTAATTGGTAAAAAGAAATGTGACCTGGCTGGTATGGTAACCTTTCTGGTTGTGAAAACATCAGCCGACTTGTGCTGTTTTATTGTATGCATAGCGTTAGCAGATAATTTTTCCTGGGTATCAATTTCAATTGGATACTGCGGAGGCCGTGGTTTCTTGTATACTGACAACATGTTATTCTTTAAGTCAATTTTGGTCTGTAATCGATTTAGAATGTCTTCACCGAATAAAGGCAAAAAATCTCCATGCTCTAAAATTCTGAAATAATGAGAAAATGTTGTTGAGCCAATTCTAAATGTAATCAAAGCTATATAGCGTAAATTTACGACAGAATTCTCAATTCCTCGTAGATTAGTGCTAAAAGGAATCAATTTTGTGTTTGGTGGAAGCCAATTTTTAGGCCAAAGACTCAATGAACTGCCAGTGTCTATGATTACAGGATATTTTTCTTTATTAATTATTACATTAATTAATAATTTATGTTCCTGATTTAACATTTTAATGTTCTCCCTTCTATCTGATAACGGAGCTACTGCATAAAGTGATGTATTTGCCAACTTTTGTTGTTCACTTATTTCCTGTTTCTCGGCCCTCAGAACATGTTCTTGAGAGGGTTTGTCCTGGGGCCCTCTTAGGCGTTTCCCTGCTGATTATTCTTATAACATGTGCTGGAAGAATGACCTTTCTTATAGCACGTACCGCATACCGTAACTGCTTCCGGCCTAGGATTACTATTATTATTTTTAGAATTGTTCTTATTTCCATTTCTCTGCCGATTTTGATTTCCATTATCTGTATTTTTCGACCTATAATTGTTACGTCCACCTCTCCTAAATTGTGAGTTCTTAATGGCATTTTGAGCTACAAGAAGAGATAGTTCAGCCATTTGATTTGCTAATTTAGTGAAATGTAATGAATTACTTGCACTGGAATTACTAGATGTGCTAGGCGCGGGGGGTTCGGGAGGGGGATTCGGATTAGCAACTTGGGGGGAAGGATTTGGAATTATCTGATTTTGTGATGCACCCTGTAGTTGTGGTGCTGAAGGTGTAGGAAAAACTGAAGCTGGTTGCTGGTATTGATTCCAACTAGGTGTTGGGTTACATAATGGATAGGTCAGTTGTTGTTGATGCACAGGGAAGGAAGCGCCAGCGATTGCTGATGAATGTAAACTGCTGACTGGTGAACTCTGATCGCAGAGTGAATAGAATGCCTGTTGTAATTCCACATAATCACGTTTCTTCATTAGGTCATTTGCTTTCTCGAGGTTGTGTAAATGCGTTTGTAAGGCGTGAACAGTTGTAAATGTTTCTAACGCTATCTTTTGCAAAAAAGTTTTCTTTAAACCTAAGGATAAATAATTTATTTTCTGCTCCTCGGTGGCCTGAGGCAGAACTTGTCTAATGACTCTTAATTTTCTGAGAAAATAAGCATCTACTGGCTCGTTTTCACCTTGTTGGACTTGAAAAATTTCAAATTCCGCCCGGTATGCCGGTAATCTTGGTCTACTCAGTACAACTAATTTGTCTTTTAATTGTTCATAATTAAGAGCGTCTAACTGATTCTGGGCCTTTAACTGTAAAACTAAATCCAGAGCGACATCCTGTAAATACATAGGTAACAGTTCTTTCTTCTTCTGTTCGTTCCACGAATGTAATAGTGCCAAATGGTCAAAGAGCATAAAGAACCTATCGGGATCCTCCGTCACGTGACCCGAATACTTAGTGAGGTGTGGTATATTAAAAGAAGGGCGCGAATTCTGCTCCATGTTAAAATTATTTTCTGGGAAAGTGTTTTTACCAGTTCTAGTTTGAGGCATAAACAAATTCAGTTCACTAAAAGCACTAACACTTAAAAATTCACATACCTTCCAAAAAAAAAGTCCACTTCCGATTAATAGAAATACTGTCAGGTAGGGGAGTATTCAGAGCTTATTCTGAGTCGGTCAAGCCTCTACCATGTAAAATTTTGTGTAATTTCGTCTCATATAAGGAAGAGGTAGAGCAGTTAATAAAAAGAGTGTCCGGAATCGACTCCCACTACCAGTGTTTATTATAAAAATCCACTATAAGAGTATTTGTACAAAATACTATACAATTTGTTCTCTATTTTAAAAGGGTAAGTGAAAGGTAGTCTTTGACCGTAAGGTCGCAGACAGGATCTCCAACAGAGCCCCGAAGCAGGCAAAGTGGAGTGGAATTAGGTTCCCAAAGCTCCGAAGCAAGCAGTGGGTAGGTTAGATGGCCAACAGAGCTCCGAAGCAGGCAAAGTGGCTGAGGTTTGGATTCCCAGACAGAGCCCCGAAGCAGGCAAAGCCAGGAGAAAGGACAGGCGTAGTCCCGTAGCAGACTAGAGGCCCTGGGATAGGTTACTCCTAAAGTCCCGAAGCAGACAGTAGGAGGGTCACCAGAAAACTGGTACTGAGCTGGATTCTTCTGCCCAATTTATAGCGTCCCTTGGGTGGCGGTGGCGCTTCTGCTTCGATTTCGTCTTCTGCTCCGTAGGAGGGGCTAAACGTCGTCTGCAGGTGATAGCAGGTCCCTCTGGTGGAAGATCCTCTTGCCGAACCATGTGGTGTTGTTTGTAAACATTGAAGCGTGGAACTGCTTGTTTACGACATCACATAGGATATTACAATATAAAAAAAATTAAGAGAAAGTAATACTAGTATTATCCAAATCTGCACTCTGTAATTTAATAAATCAAATCGAGTTCGTACTTTAAAGAGGAATTCATCCTTTAACCATCATTTAAGTGGAACCTATACTGAAGTCCTGTAAATCTTCATTCTTGGAAACGAGATAACAAGGTGGAAAAGGGTCTACTCTGCACTAGGCTATCTTGCATGATGGTTTGTTCACCCAGCAATTGAACCAATGTTGTCCCAGCTTGATTTAGAGCCCATTTAAACAGTTGGTCCAGTCCTTCATAATGTTGGTACTGCAAAAGGACGTACAGCAAGAACTATAAACATTAAAACATAACACAATAATTTTCGTATCTAAATAAAAATCCCTGGTGTTATTTAAAAAACACGAAAAATTGTGCAGATTCAGCTGGATGATATATCGTCGCGGTGTCACTTCCATATTTCGTGATTCTCAAATCAGAGTTTGTTATTTCTTAATTCAGTTAGTTCACAAAATACTCTAAATATCATAAATCAGTTCAAGAGTTTTATTCTTCCAGTGGAAATCAACCCCGTGACTATAAGCATCGGCGCAAATCTGTCTTCACCATTGGGGCGGGGAATGGGTAAGACCGATCCCATAATCTATTTTTTGAGCGATGCTCAAAATATTTATGAAGTTAAAAAAAGAATGCTGTGCAGGATCAGGGGAACAGACTTGTCTTCAACATTGGAAGGCGAGCAGATTTCAGGCTTATTCTGAGAGGGGAGATGAGACTCATATTACGGTAGATGAATCTGATTTTTGAGTGAACCTGTTGCATATTATACAGCAAACGACATCAATTTAATCTTACTTTCCTTTGTGGCAGTCGGATACAAATAATCACATTTCTCAACAAAAAATAAATAATCACATTTCAAATCGGATTATTTGGGGTACAGTCCACCCAGTGCCAAGATTGGGGGACATGTTCCCTAATCTCTCCGGGATTTGCACCAGTGACTATAAACGCTAAAATTTGGCAACAAATTATCTACCTATAGTTATTACTGTTTTTTTTAAAAAAAAAGCACAGACGCCGATTTAATAACATAGTCCAAGTAAATAAAGGTTTGTGAAACAATAATTCCAAATGAAGAAGACTGGTGTGATATAGCGAGAGGTTTATGGCGTTAGAGCGATTATTGTAGTACGAAACACATCAAACATTCAAATCACTCTTAAGAACATGGGCGTTGTTCTTCTCCTCGACGTTTCTTCGTTTGTGTTTTCGTTGAAGTTGTTTGCTTAGAATTACAATAGAGATGAATTAAGGGACAATTAACTAGAAAGAATCGGCTTGTGGCCATTTCTTTTTTAAAAAAGAAGTAAATAAATGGAAGCTGTCACCTCCGATGCGAAAAGTCCCTAATTTGATCTCCAGCTATGTGAGTTTGTGGTAGACAAAATCGTGTCCGTGGGATTTCTTGAGTTTCTTCTCTAACAATTCTTTCGTAAAATTCACTTTCAATAATTGTCTGTCTCCTTTAGCATAAAGAACATAACATTTCAATATGTCATTGAAGATTTCATTTCATTTTAATTATTGCCCCTTATAGACAGAATGACTATTTACTACATAGAATTAGAATTTCAGGAAGTTTTCTACAAAGCAAAAATAATGGATTTCGATAAAACCCATTCAAAACGAAACCTTCAACCTTAATACATTTATGAATATTTTCAACAGGAATTTTCAGTTCATTTTTTTTAAATAGCTTTTCTCTGGAGCCAGCAAAAAGTGTAGTTAGACCGCATAGTAGAGACCTGCACGGGCCGAGCCTGGCCCGCGGGCCGGGCTTGGGCGGGTCGACTCTGTTATTTCTTTGGGCCGGGCCGGGCTTGGGCGGGCCGACACTGTTATTTCTTTGGGCCGGGCCGGGCTTGGGCTGGCCGATACTGATTTCCCTTCAGGTCGGGCCGGGCTGGGGCCGATCAATTGCAATTCTTTAATAATTATTGACTTTCGTTAAACGATAATTGGAATAAAGCCAAACGTTGAAGAAGTGTGTCCGTGAAAAATGTTACAAAGAATACATTAGCTATTTACAGTTTGTGTTGCTTAGCGACTCCACTTTCACTATAGAGGATTGCAGGCATTATGCGGTAAATTGAGCTCTACCTTGACCTTCACTGAACTCAAAATATAAAAAGAAGGGGTGGGAATGTTTTGCTTGTCGCTAAACAATATTGCCATCTTCACTTTATGCTAAAAATCAATTAAGTTAGATTTTTGTTACAGTAAATGGACTTTTTGTTCTCTCGATGACAGGCAAAGCTCTAGGAGGCAATGGTATCATTCGGGAGGCAAGCGTCAGGTTGTGAACCAGAGTTTAGAAAGTTTCTGAGGGTTAGGTCAAATTTAGTACTAAATTTTGAGAAAGATTCGGGCTCGAGCTATATTTTTTAAAAAATTATCGGGCCGGGGTCGGGCCAAAAATTTAAAAATTTATCGGGCCCGGGCCTTGCTTGGGCCGAGAATTTTGAAAAACTCATCGGGCCGGGCATGGCTCGGGCCGAAAATCTCCAAAACTTTTCGGGCCCGGGCTGGGCCGGGCCTAGGTACCTTCGGACTGGATTGGGCTCGGGCCGAAATATTCGGCCCGTGCAGGTCTCTACCGCATAGTACATTTCTTTCCTTCTGCTTGACCTCCAAAGATATCAGCCACCACACGTACACAAAAGTAGGCAAACATTCACACCCACCAACTACTTAAACTTGTAAACAGTCCCAGCCATTAAAGGATAAAACTCAACACTCACGGGAGGATTTTCGCTCTGCGGTGACTATCACCCAAAAATCCCCATTCAATTTGAATGTTGTACCAATCTCCCGCCGTCCACGCTATCTATCCCTCTTTTTCCCGACTACTGTCCGAGGTGGACGAATTAACATGCCGCGGTTGGGTGTTGTTGTTAACCCGCTTCGTGTATTCTCTTGTGTTCTACGACCAGTTAACATGTACAGCTTTGGACGGAGCTTTCCTGGAGCATTGCATTCCATTATACAGCCAATTAACATCTGATCTCTGTTTAGTTTACCATCAATACTACCCCTCTTCTCTCAACATTGACTATCTTGTTAAACACACCCACCAATCACGTCCCTTGCTTTAATTTTTTCTGTATTTCACATTCCTTTTTTTAGCAGAAAAAAATATGGATGAGCTTCTTTCATTTTTTATGGCATTAGTCTAGCAACCAGCCATTGACAACACGTTTCGGCGTATTTGGATTTTTGGGATCTAATGGTACAAAGTGTACATTGGTTTCAAATCGAATTGCTGCGTGGATTAAAAGCTTTCGGGTCACAGCTGAGTTATCCGGTTCATTTGCGCAAAGTGTTGATGTTCCCTGTTGCTCTGCAAACTGAAACCAATCAATAGTTTTATAGCACGGGCAACAAGAGATGATCTCTGATGTTTCTTACCACATGCGGTGGGACATTGCAGGCCCTACTTTGATACCAGTGTTACCAACCACGATCACTCTGTCTTATACCATTAATTAAATTGGCACTACAGTTACACCGAGAAAAAACTTGACACGCGAGTAGTGGCAATGTCACTGCGAGCTGTCAGAGACGTTCCCTTACTGGACGCACTATAGCTTCCGAGAATATTCACCAATGAACGCTTAGAAAACAGCTCTGACTAACTGTTTATACAAATACATATTTGTCTCTGGGATTGACTTTTGTCTATAATTCAGAAATTTTAAATAAAATAATTAAAGGCAGTATTTTAAATTAATGTTTTATGGCTTTTTTTAAAATAAATTAACGAATAAGAGTAGATAAACTGAAATATAAAGAAACTATGGTGATATACTTCAGTCAGCCATTTTACACAAATATAAATTTAACTGCCAAAATCGGGTAAAATAACACAGACATTCAAATTATTATTTTACTTGTTATTATTGCTAGTAGTTTTACCCGCTAGCGCAGGTAGCGACATTTATTGCCCTGATGTAACTACACACATATTGACTCTAGAACTATTATTGAAATACTTAACTAATTAACACTCTTCTTACCAGAGTATATACTTAATTATTAAATTAAGTTGTAACAGTGTCAATAACTTAACGTTATCTTCAGCACACGTTTACTCAAGCACCAGTATATATTCTGGTCAGAAAAGTATTAATTATTTATTACCCTAACTTTTATTGTTAGGATTTTCGCGTGGCTTACATACTAAAACATTTACCGTTTATTTTATTGTTATTAAAAAGTTTGAGTTTTCAGTCATATTACAGAATAAAGGCAATAATTGAAAATGCAAACAACTCCGACAAAATGAATAGAAATTTGCATGGCAACATGCGATGCAGGGGCGGATCCAGGGGGGGGGGCGATCGGGGCGATCGCCCCCCCCCCAGAAGAGGAAACTTTCTTACTTTATATATATAAATAAAATCTATCCCAGAGTTTGGAGCCCTTAAATGTTGCATTCTGACAACCCACCGCCCCCCCAGAAGTCGGTCCTGGATCCGCCCCTGATGCGATGTTTGATTCTAATGATCTAAGATTTTTTTATTTAAAAAAAACGAAATATTTTGAGTTAACGTCCTGCTATTACACTCTTTAAGCTATAGAAGATAGATGATTGCAAGTGAATGACAATGGAAACATTGATGAAATAAAAAAGTGGCAGAAAACGGGAGTAACCCACGATAACGATATTGTTCACCACAATCTTACTTCACGTTGCACTTCACGCATCACAGGTAAGCACCCTGCTAGTGAGCCACCTTGCCCCTGTATCTAAGAATGTATATAAATAACAATACTGTGAAGATATGTGTATTTAGACACATAACAAAATATTTTATTTTGAACTATGGGACATTTTATTTTAAAACTCATTACAGTGAAAAGTACAATCATTCATTTAATGTTAATTCACTTTTCGATTTTTTTTTCGAAGTTCATTTGCCTTTCCTACTAGGAAGTCTTCTTCCTATCTGTCATTTCTTTCTTACACTTGTAATATCTTAATTAGTAAAAACAACAGATTGCTTCCCCGTCCGCATTCCTACCATCACCTTACCTTCGTTAATCTACGAGCACGCACTTTTTCATTAGGAAGGAAAACATAGTTAATGACCGAGGATATGAACCCGGAAGGGACGCTAAACTAAACGGTCGAGAGACTTTTGGAAGACGTAGTCGATATTGAATTAGAGACGAGTTAAGATGTAGAACGCAAACCTCATTTTCAAGCTTACGATAAATTTAGCTTTGCTCTGTCCTAAAGAGCATCTTATTTCAGCTAACGTTACATAGCTGTTGACCACGATGTATTGTTTTCTAAAAAGAAGTTTCAACTTTGATTGAATTTGCGGTCTTCGTAAAGTTGGTTTTCCTGTCCGGGTTTCGCTAACCCTAACTCTCAACTACTTGAACGGCCAGCCAACCAGATAGAAAGATGGACGGACGTCAATCCACTGGATGGATCATCAAGAAGGCAACACCAAGATCTACAAGTAAGTGCAAGTAGGTTAACCTGTCCTAAAAGTTCCTCCCTTCTCACCCCTTTCAACCCCTCTAACATCACAATCTGTCTCTTTCGCATATGTTTGATTTTATTTACATGCAACCCAGGTCAGATCCCGTACCTTACGTTCTGTGAAATTCAATGCATACAAAATCCTGTGCACAACTTGTCGGTTCTGACATCCCCAATTACGTTATCTATAAGCGCATTATCTGAGCTCTTAGACCGACAAGGGGCGACTGCACAATACAAAACATAGGTTTACGTGCATTAAATAGCTATAATCATTAATAAAAAAGCAAATACCGTATTTATTCGAATATAAGAACCCCTGAATATAATTATCCACTTCCCCAAAGAAAAGTCTATTTTCAGAATTGGTTTAATGTACGAATATTCAAGATCCCCTATATGAATCCAGATAGTTAGGTAGTACCTCTATCTATTCTGAAAAATATAAGCTTGAATTTAAACATGCAGTGTTATGAACTGAAAAATTAGGATTATACGATGGCAACCTCTTCAACTCTTCTCCATCCTTTATTCTCACTGTATTTTTATTCAAAAAAATAAAAATAAAGTGACAGTGATTTGTGACTGAAAGGTTCTTTACGGTAAGGCTCACAATTCATTGTTTACATTGAGCTCATTCGTGGTTAAGCGGTTAGCGTACGCGCTTTTGACGTGGTAGATCCGGGTTCGATTCTATGCGGGAGCTTATGTAGTTCGGATTCCACATTAATCAGTAGGTCTTGTCTCTTATAGCTTCGCTGCTGAAATGGACGTTCAACTCAAAATCCAGCTCAACTCGTTAACATTCTTAAACCAAGTCCTCGTATGTACATGAATGATGCAAATATGTCAGAATGTATGATTCTTGCTTAACCATATGTTTTGCTTACTGGTTTCCATGTTGTAAAATAATTGCTATTATAAGTTATGTACTTTCTCGTAAAAATAAAGCTAAAAGCAGCAACTGTAAAACTTACGAATAACAGCAACTAAGCGATCCTGAATAACTTTTGGTCAAAAAGATTGTAAAGTGAGGGGCACTCATATTCGAGTAAATATAAAGACCAAAAAGTCAAGTGGCGTCATGTGAAAAATCACCACATTTTTTGCGTTCCGACCATACCCCCAGTTCCAAAGGTGACGGATTAGTTGGGTCCTACTGTATAATACATCAGTGATATAGACTAATGACATTGTGGAATGTTTCAAAAAATTTTAAATTCTTTTTTAAATGTAGACTCAGGGGCGTTTTTACACATAGGCCAACATGGGTCATGGCCTGGGACGACGAGTGTTCTTAGACCAGTTTTTTTAAATACCAGCTTTGGAAATTTCAGGTATTTATTTATTATGCATAGTTATGGTATGACATGGGATTATTGCATTTGTAAATATAGAGTCTGCTTGGCAAGAAATAAATAATTAACATTTTAGTTATTAATTACATCAATTATTTCCCCTCTCGTATTGCTGACATCTTATTCTTTTATCGTAATTTCAAAACATTTCCATTGTTGATTAACTTCCAGAATTACCTACAGTTTTCAAACATATCAACCGAGCCGCCAACACAAGAAATTTGAATGTTTCAATGTTGTATTAGGGCTACTATTCTTGAACTTGGCTGATCTCGTCAACTTGGTTTCATAGTCAACAGTCAGAATTTCTATACTGGTATTTAATTTGTTGTTACTGACGGGGCGGCATTTTTATAATGGCTCGAAGGCGGGAAAAATGTTAAATACGTCCCTGAATATCACGCTACTGATCTTCAACGATGGCAGGATTCAAGAGAATGGTCACTCTGTTTTCTGTTAGAAATTTAGTAGTCGTTTACTGTTGCAGTAGATTTTTTTCGTTTCTTTTCCCCCCATCTTAACAATTGTTCATAACATG
The DNA here is from genome assembly GCF_964235325.1 of Thermobia domestica. Classification (NCBI taxonomy): domain Eukaryota; kingdom Metazoa; phylum Arthropoda; class Insecta; order Zygentoma; family Lepismatidae; genus Thermobia; species Thermobia domestica. The sequence continues at coordinate 129,956,861 of NC_137469.1, read as the reverse complement.
GTAACCCTTAACTGCCTTGAAATGTGTTCGCGATGGCTTGCACCCGACCGAATGAAATTGCCACCACCTTAACAATGAAATAGACGGCGCGGACACTGGCGAGCGGGCTTTTTTTTTTTTTTTTTTTTAAACTATGGTCTTACTAGCGTTTACTCCGGCCTAATCAGTGTCAGTGTAGTGTGCTTATTTTGTGTAGTGCCATAAATCGTGTGAGATGAATCAGGTAAGATACTTACAAACTAAAAATTTAGATTATCAAGATCGTCTTTTAGCAAAAGAATTAGGCCCACCAAGACCAGAGCTATCCATAAACCAAGTGTTCAAAGACAAAAATAGAACGTACAATAGACGTTTCAGTAAAAGCGTGTATGAAAAGTGGGAATGGATGTGTGGGTGTCCTGTAGCTAATGCGCTCTTTTGCTTTCCGTGCATTTTGTTCGGTAGAGAAGATATGTGGACTAAAATTGGTGTACGGGACTTGAAACATTTGCCTGAAAAAAGCAAAAAACATAGCTTGTCAAAATGTCATTTGGAAAACGAAATGAGTTTCGCTGTGTTGGGAAAAGCGGATATCAGAGTACAGCTTGATGATGGTTACAGGATGTCTATACGCAGACACAACGAACTTGTTAGTAAAAATAGATTCATTTTGTCACGCATTGTTGATGCAATTAAATTTTGTGGGGAATTTGAATTGGCTTTGCGTGGACATGATGAAACAGAGAACTCAAATAACCCAGGTGTTTTTCAAGGACTCATTAATTATACTGCAGCCCTTGACAATGTTTTGAAAGATCATTTAGAAAGTTCGAGTATCTTTAAAGGTACATCAAAGACTATTCAGAATGAACTTCTGGATGCGATTTTATCTGTTTGTAAAAAGTACATTATATCTGAAATCTCCGATGTTGACTTTCTATCCCTCCAGGCTGACGAAACAACAGATAATTCTTGTAAAACTCAGCTGTCATTAGTTTTGAGATATCAAATTGAGGGGAAGGTATTTGAAAGATTTTGGGGTTATTTTGAAATTTTCGACAGAACTGCTGGGGCTTAGCAGCAACGATTTTAGGCCAGTTAAGTGAAATGGGAATAGAAAAATCTCCCGAGAAGCTAATATGTCAAACATATGATGGAGCTTCCGTTATGAGTGGACAGAAGAGTGGGGCGCAGTGCTTGATCAAAGATAAGTATCCGCAAGCAAACTTCATTCATTGTTACACACATCAAGGAAATCTTATTCTTCAAAGCGCGACATCGTCTTGCTCTCATAGTAGAATATTTTTTCAAGATTTGCAAGGCATAGGGACATTCTTTTCCAGGTCTCCGAAAAGAATGAATTATCTAATAGAAAATACCACCGACAAGATGGTATTTTCAGCACCGTACAGTTAATACTGTTTTTGAGCAAAAATATAATTTGCTTAAATGTTTCGAACATATAAGAAACACCGAAATGAATGACAGAAAATCCTCTGCTGAAGCAACGGGGTTTGTACGAACATTGCAGAATCCTCAGTTCCTTTATTGGCTAACGTTTTATCAAAAAATCATGCCACACGTCGCTATTTTCTTTGATTGCATTCAGAAGAAAGACACAGATGCTGTTAAAATCAGTGGATCTGTCAAACATTTCGTTAGTGCAATAAATAGTGTTCGAAAACAATACGAAAATGACAGTAATGACGTAAATGACACTAATGAGCCACTGAAGAAACGACAATGCGTTCAACATAGTAATACTAACAGCAATAGATTGGCAGCTCTGGAAGTTTGATAGATTCCAGTTTTCCGATCATTTGTGTGCCTCTAAGCTATTCTTGATTAACAAATTTCCCCAGTACTTAAATGATTTCCCCGAGAGTGACTTTCAAACAACTTTGAAAGTCTATCCTAGAATAAATGGTCCGAAATTGCGAACTGAATTGGAAGTATTGTACAGTCGTGAAGATATTCGTTGTGCCTCTGGTGCAACGCCCCTTCTACAATTTTTCTATGACAATAACATGTTGCGAACATTATCCGAGTGTGTGCTAGTGTTAAAAATAATAGTGACGATTCCAATGACGACTGTCGAAACCGAACGATCCTTCTCTACCCTCAATAGAATAAAGACATTCTTGCGGAATTCCATGAATAACGAGAGATTGAACGCACTGGCCATGCTATCAATAGAGAACATGGTAAACGCCATTCCGGACTTCAATAAGCGTGTGATAGAGGAGTTTTCTACAGCCAAAAATAGAAGACTGGAACTGATATACAAAAAATAAAGGTAAGCTTTGCTTTGTTTGGCTTTTAATGTTATCCTAGTATGTAGCAGTAGATTATTTCAGATTATGGTGGGGGGACGTGAGGCAAGACTATCCACCGACATAAAGTTTTTAATTAGTATTTTACTATCGTAGATTATTAATTATATATATATATATACATGACGCCCTAGCATGTAGGTATTTTGGATGTGCCCCACCACTTTTAAATTCCACGAGCCACCACTGCCACTGACTCTGAAGATACGAAACCCCCCTTCCCCGGAGGTGCTTCTTCAAAATTAGAAAAGAGAAAGAAATTACAAGGGGCTAAATCAAGGCTATATGAAGAATGATGTGGTGGACACGGAGCTTAATCTATGCAAGATAGTCAATAATAACATTAGCAATATGGGGCCTGGAGATATCATAGTGTAGCATCCATCCTGTTTGTTTCAAATGTGATCGTTTCCGATGAATGTGATTTTGAAGAGTTTTCAATACACCCTTATAATACACTCACGTGACAGTTGAATGTGGTGGGTCGACATGTTGGTACACCATACCTCAATATCGGAAAATGAGATGATCATAACTTTGTCAGCAGAAGCAACCACTCTCGCTTTCTTGGGTGTTGGTGATGAGGAAGACTTCCACACAGAACTCTGCTGCTTGTATTCAGGGTCATAATGATGAAACAGAATTTCAATTTGTGGTAAAAATACTGTGCTAGCGACAAGACATATGTCACTTTTTCATAGTTCGAGATTTTGCACGGGTGAAAATAATTGCGTCACAGAGTTGTACAGTTGTTTTGTACACACACGTACCCATATATATATATATATATATATATATATATATATATATATATATATATATATATATATATATATATATATATATATATATATATATATATATATATATATATATATACATACATATACAGGGGCGGATCCAGGATATGATCAAGGGAGGGGCTGAACCATATTTTGCCGTTTTATCCAGTGTAAAGCAGGATTGAAGCCCATTTTATCCAGTGTATATCTGAGCGTCAAGTATAGCCCCTATAGCCTCCCCTTGGATCCGCCACTATATATATATATATATATATATATATATATATATATATATATATATATATATATATATATATGCGAATCTAATGAGCTAGTTGATTTCGCTGGACAATAGAAAGACTTACTACAGTGTAGTTACTAGAAATGTTCTAAAACCCCATTAATTCGTTTGGATTAAGTTTAAGATTTAAATCTGACGTGTCGGTTTATTTCATAAACCGAACCACAATTTGCCTCGGTTTGGTTTCAAAACAGACTCTAGATTAACAGTTATCAAATTATTCTTATATTCTTTGAAAAACTTTCGAAGGGTATGGTACGTAATGATTACTTTTTGAGTGAAATGTGGATCTGCTGTTATACTTTTGAACGAAATTACGATTTTCCATGTTTTTCGCTTAATAGTTTTGGAAGAGCACGTTAATCTATTATATAAAAGAGAACGCACAAATCCTTTGTTCCCTCATCACGCTAATACGGCTGAACCAATTTCTTTTATTTTTGGGGGGTTATTAGGATTTGGACCCTAGATGGTTTTTATCATATCACTTTAATTTTTAATTACCAGTGTCTTGAGATAATTGACCATTCAAGTGTCTATAACGTACAAATCCTTTGTTAGTTCATCATAGGTAAAAATAAACGTTTTTATATGCAACCCGCATGACCGTGTCACTCGGCGGGTTAACATAAATGACAGGCGATATAATGTTAACGTTTACTGCAATCTACTATGGTTTTTATCATATCACTTGAAAGCGAAAACTTCCGGGATGACCGCAGCGAAGCGGGGCGGGTTAACATAAATGACAGGCGATATAATGTTAAGATTTACTGCAATCTTCTATGGTTTTTATCATATCACTTGAAAGCGAAAAAGTAAAAATTATCTAAGTAACAAAGTTTATTGCGTTCCGGGGTGACCGCAGCGAAGCGGGGTGAACGCTGCTAGTTATCAATAATAAATAAACAATTTCTCGGTTTGGTTAACGGTTTGAAACCGGTTTGTATAGTTAAACCGAAACTAAGCTCTTCGACTCCTCGATCAGTCCAGCTCTAGTAGCCACCCTTTGACCCTAGATCCACGCATATATATATAACAAAGGCAATGAATATGTTCCTTCGCTAAGCAAAGTTAGGGATGGCAAACATTGTTTTGAACCCATCGAGCTACATGATCAGTTGGGCATCGCGTTGCGAGCCACAATGAGAAGCTTTAAAAGCAATGTCCTTTACTAACTTTATTTATGAAAACTTGTCATAAATATTTATAAACTTTTTCGTAAAAGTTAGATACCGAAAACTGAACTTATGTAGGTATACTCAAAATGTTAAAAAATTGTTAATATCAATTTAAAACTTTACTTCTTTTTCATTTGTGTGTAAAAGTGGCAATTTTGAAAATATTCTTGTGCTTTACCGTTTGTTTTCATGATTGACAATATGGGAAACGAATGTCATTTATTTCGAAACCATTTTAGCTTTCCTTGGGCACGTAAAAGCCAATGGCTTTAGATGCAGTTTGTTTACATTATAATTCTTCGCTTTTCACATTTCACACAAAGGTTCGTGCAAAAAATTTAATAATAAAATATGTATAAAAGGAAAGTTTGAGGGCGCAGGGTCACACATCACGGCTTCGCGTGACAACGGTTAGACATGCCTGCTGTCAAGTTTTTAATTACTCTAATATCTAGGAGACTAGATAAAACACTAAACACAACAGTCTACAATGTTTATTATTGTCTCGTGAAAAAATATAATGATCAAGAAATCTACCTATGTATGTCTATTGCCATAAATGTTGACGATAACGGTCTGTTGGCAACCTTGACTAGAACACATTTAAGGCTCGAAGAAACAAACAACGAAGGCGTTCAAGACAGTTTGACTGTGTTCGTGTCAACATCATAGGTACTTCTCTAGTGTCTACGGCGAGTGCTGAAATTTTTGACCTTGTGTGTTATTTTCTTGGTGTGATTCGTAATTGTGATTTGTGCTTATCTATCGGATTTTTGTAGTTCTCTTATTTTTTTCTGCTTTTGTTTTTCGCCTTCATGGCGGCGACTTCTGATGGCTCTATGGCTACCCAGGCCAATTTGACCACGACTACGACCCATTATTCTACAGCCATGGTTATTGATTGTGCTGCTTCGATTCCAACTCCTGTACACACTGTTCATATAAAGGTTTATGCTGCCCATCGTTAAGGACCTTCTATCACTTAGAACGTTACTGATTCAGGTAGTATCGGTCGTCAACAGCTTATGAAATTGGGTCATTTACTTCATACTCATCGTTTTACATATATTATGTATTTAAAATATGTTGGTCGAGGTTTTCTCAAAGTTTTTTTAGTACTGGTTCCACTGAGAACCAATGCCTCACTTATCCCTTACGACAGGAAAATCACTGGAAAGCGTACGTGCTCAGTTATCAAGTTTCTCGTAAGGTTGTCATTCACAATGTGGATCCGCGCCTTACTGACGAAGACGTTTTATCGCATATCTAGAGCTCAGCTAAAATAACACATTTTAGACGTATCTTCCCCAACGTTTCTTCACCTCGTTCTGGTTCTCAAGTTTCCGCCGCAGCGGGCGAGGGGACTCCATTCCCAGTACCTCCAGCTCGATCCCCATCTTCGAGGGTAATTTAACTCGAAGTGGTATCATAGTTGAGAAATGGAATGTAGTAAATCACTCGCCTCAAGAAGCTTACAGTCCTTCGGTGTAATCTTCGCCAGCCTGTTGAACCGTTCGCCAGATTTCTGGTAACCGTTGAATACTTGTCAAAGCCCCACTTTCTGAGAGAGTGTTGACAGTGCGCATTAAGACACGAACAATGTTGGGAATGTCTCTGAAACGTTTGCTACTGAGAGGTTCTTTCATTTTGGGAAAAGATCAAAATCGCAGGGGCTCATATCTGGGGAGTATGGCGGGTGCTGCAGTACCTCTCAACGCCATCGTTGTAACACTCTGTACTGGATTGGCTGTATGGTATCTGGCATTGTCGTGTAGGAGAATTGGTTGAGACTCCAGGAGGTTTGGACGTTTGCACCGCAATGCTGGTCGTAAATGGCGACTGAAGCATGAAGCATAGTGCAGAATTGATGGTAACGTCCGGTAGAACTTGATGTGATAGGATAGTGCCTTCGTGGTCGTATGAAATTATCATCGTCACCTTCACGTTTGCTGGTTCTTGCCTAAGTTTTTCGGTCATGGAGATTCTGGTGGCGCCATTCACTCGACTGACGTTTCAATTCAGGCTCGTAGGATCTTCCTCACGTTTCGTCAGTTGTAATAATGCGGTGCAAGAAGTCATCACCTTCCTGATTGTAACGTTGAAGGTGTAGGCGCGCACATTCTCACCTATGCCACTTTTGAACCTTGGTCAGAGCATGGGAGTACCCATCTGGCTGCAATTTTTTGAGATACCAAGACCTTGTGTTAGCATACGGAACACTGATCTGGAAGAAATGTTTAGCTCTTGCGCCAATTCACTACAAATCCAGCGTCGATCATCGTCAAGCAATGTCCGTAGTCTTGGAAGATGAATTTCGTCCGTAGCTGTTCGCATATGCCCTCCACCGTGCATTTTGTCTGTTGACTGTCGTCCCGACTGAAATGCTACAACCGATCTCGCCACTGTCCTATACGGTGGAGCAGTTTCATTACAGATCTCTACTAATCCTCTGTGAATCGCCCTAGCACTTCGTCTTCGTGTCACTTAGAATTTCATAAGCACACGCTGTTTTGGACGCCTGAACATTGACTTAGGGCGATACTTCACATAACAATCATCTTAGCAATTCTCATATTTGTATTGTCAATGTACAAGCTTGTAATATAAAATATTAATACCACACATTAAAATATTTGTATGTTTTTATAGAGTTCAAATCAGTGATCGAAGTGAGACGGTATGCGGTGGTATGCCATACCGCCTCTGGTTGTTCAGTGATGAAGATATACCTTCTCTGGTTTCTCAGTAATCAAGACATGTCACTGGAAAAGGATGCTAATATACCTTTAGTAAATCCATTTTTGTAGACAGTAATTGACGAATAGCTTTGCATGTTAAAGATTTAATTTCTTATTTAGAAATAATTTCTAAGTTGCCATCACCAAGATTTGTGTTATTTACCCCTCCTTTTGTTTACAATGAGATGTTTACAAAGAGGTTCGCCTGTTTCTCCTATGCAAGAACTCGTGTTGGTCGCATGATAAAACGAATCATGGCCCTAATCCAAACAAAAAGTAGTGTATTGAGGCGACTCGTTTAAACTGAAATCGGAAGGTATTGTTGTGAGTTCTTCGTAATTTCTTTTATGTCTACAATGATAAAGAAATACATAAGTGAGTCCGATATTTAGGAAAAATAAATAAAGTTTTTCCACCAAAAAATCTGTTTTCATAAAAACATATTTTTGCGTCTTTCTAATAATTGGATAACATTGTTAATACGTGTGTGGTAATTACCTGTGTGCATGGGTCCATCCCTAAAATTTAGATCATTGTGGCGATTGCTTTGAATTCAAACTGATATTGTTAGTTGATAGTTATTTTCAATATGGAGAAGTTTTAAGTAAAAATGAAAAAGCAGTTCTCCTACATGCTCCCTCAATAAATTAATTTATCAGGAATTTAATCCTCATGGCATGAACTTCGTTGCATTTCCTGATTATCTTACTAAAGCACAATGGGAGGTCAAATTTAAAGAACGTACCTGAAATGGTGGATTTCGCTGTTATATGTACAGATGCGAAGGAATTATTGGTGCATTCAGATCTGAAAATTGAGCATGGGCGGATTTATGGGTTGTTTGCTGTGGAGGGGGCGGACCCTCCGGATGTCTGAAATACCGTCCAGTCAAATTGGGGTCCAGGAGGTTTCTCACGAGAAATTATTTAAAAATCGTTCATATAAAAACTCTATTTTTGAGCACGTTCGTATCTAATTCTTCATAACAACCTAAGAGGATATTTATTATTATTTTTTTCCCCCAGAAAGCCTCTCCATGCTCCCTTTCTCTGTAGCTACGAAGAAGCTCTCCCATGGTTTTGAGCCATTATCTAAATAGAAATGCAATCTTTCAGGCAGCATACCCTCATTGTATTTCAGGATTTACATAGCCTGTATGTCGAGTCAAAATTGTAATAAAACATAACGCCTCTGATTTTTTCCACTTCGAACACTGGTTCAAACCAAATCAAAAGGTCAGATAATCGGGGATAAAGGCCGTCTTATGCATCCTCTTGAATTATTTGTTTAATGTATGGCCAAACATGTCTTGGTGATGTGAAATATGATATTTTTTATTTAGTGCTAACCTTAGCATGTTGGACATGAATTACTGGAAAACTGAGAAAAAAATTGTTTTGAAATGACTTTATATTAGACCAAAGTAAGTTTATGTTTGTTTCAGTTACAATGTCGAACGACTTTCTTGCAACTTAGTCATCAATTTTCCATTTCTCTGTAGGAAATAACATTCATTTTTACTAAAATAGATGTGAATAATACTGCTAATAACAAAACTGTATCTACTCATTTTTTCGAGAAGAACAAGTAGAATAACATTTAAAGTTTATGATGAAACATGAAGAAATAGTTATTCTTCTCATAGAATCTCTTACAATTAAGAAGAAAAAATTCCTAGAAGAAATCTCTCGCTGTACAGAATTCTCCACCTCCAAAGATTAGGCAGAACGGGAATGAGGCAGAATGGGAATTATTGAAGCTTTCGTAATCTGGAAATAAACTTTGGGTTTGCTTTTAATATATAAAAAGCCTACTCCCCTAGAAAAATTTGCAGGCTACACCCCTAAATGACTATGTAGTGGTTTCTGCAAACGTATTGTATTGCATATTACATTAGTAATTTAGCGTTATTTGTTGATTTTTTTATTATGCATATCAACTCTATCAAAACTGTAAAATGTAGTAAGTGTATTGCATAATAAATGTTCTTTGTTCAATTTTAAATTTACTTCGTTCGTAATGTATACAGTTAGTATTTAATGTTCACTCGTGAAATGTTCAGTGAGCTGTTGTCCTAATTAAGTAATCTTTGGTGGATTTTTGTCCTACTTTAATAAAATACACTCCACACAGTATATATTTACAATTCTGAATGTTTGCTTGGTTTCAGAGGTCTGGTAAAATAGGCTTTTTAAACCTTTTTATTTTATTTTATTTTTTTAAAGGAATTTGTCTTGGGGTTTCTCGTATCTCTATTTGAAAGAACCGAATTTCTTAGCCAATTATATCATTAATTCTTAGAATGAAATAGATTGTATTATGGAATTCGTGTATAAGTGTAGAACAGATAATGATAATAATAATCTTAACAGTACAAATATAGCTATTACCGTCGGAATTAGTTACGTTCGTAACATTATCGCTACTAGTTGATGCATCGTCGCAATTTCGTGTGGTGGTAGCGAATTTCAGAACTAAAGCAAGTGAATGAAAAAGGCACAAGACCTAAATGGCACAAGTCCTAAACGGCATAAGACCTAAAAGGCACAAGACCTAAAAATCTTTTCACGGCACAAGTCCTAAACGGCACAATGCCTATATTTTTAGGACACGCTGTTTAGGACTTGTTCCGTTTAGGAATTATATTATGTTACCCGAGTGTTGTGGTTGTTTTCTACTACGTTATTTTTTCATATAGTGTAATAAATAAGCAAAGTGCAATTTTATTTAATGTGTTTTTGTTATATTTATGAGTGATCTTTGTGTACGTCGAGGTTTGAGTGACCGTCTGATCGTCCTTGAGGATTTCGTGACGGGATATCCGAACCTCTCGGTGTCTAATGCTCATCTTATTTTCGAGACCGGTGGGCGATTTGGGTAATACAGGACCTAACTTGTGTTGGACAGGGGGCAACTGCCCCCGACGGAAGCTCCCCGTCGTTCGAGGGGGTTCCATTTTAAGACAAAATTTTCGTACTCCATATGCGATACGAACATGAAATTATAAATGAAGCATAAACACGTTTACTACATTACATAAACAAAACAACACACGCCTTACAATCAAATTAGCATATACTATCTTAGCATCATAGTCTGAAGTAATGAAAACAGGCACAAGTCGAAACAGGAAAAGGCCAAACGGGAAGACACCCAAAGTTTCATTTTAAAATCATCTGAAAGACTTGTTCACTTACATTTTCCTGTTTTAATTGGTAAAGATATATTTTGCAAACGGACAAATACGTGGACGTTTCGAATTAGGTACAAAAATATGAAAACTTTTTATGATGTATAATTACAATGTTCTAAAAAAGTTATATTTCTGGGATAAAAGTCTGTAGGTCTATAGTAATTTACCATGTTAAATTCAAATCTGAAATCAGAATTTCGCTATCAGGGTTACTTTCTCAGTAATATAGGATGTTACGTAAGTACACAACGCATGTTCTGAAAAAAAAAAAAGAAAAACAGAATGGAACAGTAACTAAGACATTACTGCTTTAGCCTGTAGCATGTTTTCTAGTGGGTGTGTCTCTTGTCTCTATTGACACATCATCAGTAGCCTTCTAACATGCTGAGTTATGTTTCTTTCATTTCCCATTCATGAAACTGAATTTTAATTAAAAAGAAGTAACAGTCAGTGGAAATCTCATAATCAAATTGAATTCATGGGAAGAACATAACACTAGTGGAAAATCCTGTTAACCTCTGAAAAGTTAACCTGATAGTGATGCCAGAAATTACATTTGAAATTTCCTTTCTTATTATACACTATATTAAAACGGTACCATTCCCATTTCCCTATCATGTTCCTGAAACAGAAAGTTTGAGGGAAAAATAAGGCTTTTGGTAGAAAAAATCCCTTTTTTCTATTTTGGGTTCCTCCGGAACACCCTGTGTTAACACACATATCTCAAAATAAACTGAGAATTACTAAATGGTGTACGAAACGCGTGTACAAAATTTCAAGCTTCTATCTTGAATAGTAAGAATGGGAGAAAAAAAAAACAATCAGCTAAGAACATCCCGACAGTGGCCCAGATGACTCAAAAAGATTCGGATGTAATATAGAAATTTTCTGAGACATCCTAGGGTCATGTTTTATACTTCATTCTCCTCAGTATAGAACAGTCTTTCAAACGGTACCATTCATATGTTTCCGTCATGTATCTGAGGCGGGAAAAATTCCAAAAATTGGGATTTTTATTAAAATATCCCTTTTTCTTAGCATTTCTGAACCCCTCTCAACTGTATTAACACACGGATCTCAAAATCAACTAAAAAATGTTAAGGGCATCTGAATATATCTACAAAATTTCAACCTTCTCTTTAGAACAGTAAGGTAAAAAAATATTAACACATGTGCTAAGAATATCCCCACAATACCCCAAATTCCCGCATAAAACCGGAAATTTTCTAAGACATCCTTATTTATACTAGGATTATGGTTCGTACCTCATTCTCTTCAGAATAGAACAGTCTTTGAAACGGTACAATTCGCATGCCTCCGTCGAGTATCTGAGCGGGAAAATCGAGAAAAAGAAAATTTTTGTTATAGGTGCAAAAGTAAGTCACCCAAAAAATAGTAAAAATAGGCCTAACAAAAATTCTTTTGTTTTAAGTTATGACGCCATCACACCCTATTTTTCGGCCCAGAAAGGCGTAAAACGTTCTACAATGCTTCCACGCTAGAAAAATATACATAAGGGTTAATGCCGTGCTACTGTTTTTAACCTTCAATTTATTTCTTGCTCAATAGTAGGCATACCCGTGTTTTGTCAATATTTACTTCAATATAACGAAATCGGGGCTTTTAGCCTGATACCCTTACCATCACAATTACGTGACCATGTGTGACCTTTAGTAGATACTCTACTATTGGTATGTGCAGGACAAGCGCACCGTTTTCTGTGTAACTTTGGAGGGCCCTATGAAAGATATACATTAGTAGAAAGGAAAAATGAATGACCATGTACTGTAGAAATAGGAGAACCTCCTTCAATTTAGCAATTTGGTCCCCCTCATTAGAGGGCCATTTCAACTTTGGGGGTCCCAGGCCACTAAGCCCCCCAGGATCGGCGCCCTTGGTGCAGGACTGCCAACTTATGCGAGCTAAATAAAGTTTTTCTAAATAATCAACCTTCACCTAATAAGAATATTAAGTATAAATAATAATAATGATAATAATAATAATAATAATAATAATAATAATAATAATAATAATAATAATAATAATAATAATAATAATAATAATAATAATAGCGGTTCGGAGTTCACGCATACATCGGATATATTTAATGAGAATCAAGCAGCCAGCACCATTTTTGTTTTAAAGCTGAAATTATTTTCGAAATCATAGTACTTTTATGTAAATTGGTAGCATGAGTCACTTGCATGTACTTGTCACGAATTACTGGTGTGTTGATACTATGATTTTTGTGAAGTGATTTTTTTTCACTCCTTGGAAATGAATCACAAGCAAATGACATTCCTTTCAACATACAGTATGTATTGTAGTTAACCTAAATATTTGTTCACTCCTTTGTGGATTTGTGCAGGAAACGAGTTCCTTTTGAGAATCCCTTATAGTTTTGTCTCTTTTCTTGTTGCTATTTTTGTTTTGCTAACTATACTTTTCATAATAACTACATACTTCCACTACATAACAAAGTAATATCATATTTTAATATACACTTACCACCGTTTTTCTTAGCAGTTAGCACTAGACAAACGAACACACACAATAACAAGTCAGAATTCGCTCCATAACAACACGAAAACCAGTCGATCATGCGCAGCAAGTGCTGGAAACTAGCTTCAAACAAAACACGACAGGTGACGCTCACATCAAGAAGAAATGCATCACAACAGATGCAAAAATCTGCATCAATCGAGTAATATTAAACCACAATGCATTTATATGTCTCAAATGACCCGTTTTTTGTATTCAATCGTTCTCCTGGGTTGAAAATACTGCGCATCGAAATACTGCGCATCGAAATGCTGCGCAACGAAATTTATACATATTAACGCGCCATTTGATGCGCGTAAATGTTTCAAATTTCCTATGATGCACTTGTAGTTCTGTATGTACTAGTTTATTGTTTTATCTTTGTATGAAGAATTTGTTATAGATTGGCAAATTATAAAACTCATATGGCAGAGACACGGGTTCGAATCCCGTCGTGGCAGCGCCGTAACTTAGATTTTTTCTGGGGAGGGGTCAAGCATTAATACGCGTATTTGCGCCTCCTATGAAAAAGTCGTTTCCCTAATTCTTGTCACTACTCTTTCTACCCTTCTCTTACTCTTTATGGGCCCCCGGAGCCTGTGGACCCTCCCGCACAGCAAGGTCTGTGGGTTCATTACTTATGCCTCTGGGCATGTTCCATACATGACAAATTAATTAAGGGGACAATATTGATAATCTGACAATAATATACGACTATATATTTTTTCTAGGACCCCTAATAGTAGACATGTTTTACTGAAATGGGCCCATACTAATTTCTTTTACCTTTTGTGTGATGTTCTGTTTATGTAATGTAGTGAACCTGTTTGATGTTTCACTTTTAATTTCATATTCATATCGTATATGGAGTAAGAAAATTTAAGGTGGTCGGTTCTATGTAATCCTGCCAAAATTAAGTGGTGTCATTGTACCCCTGCTAAAATGTAGAGGGAGTGATACTAGGTACCCCTAGGTCGTTGACCTCAGGCCGAGGTCATTGACCTTTAACGTATGGCCTAAAAAACTTTTGCTGACTTGGCATATAACGGGGGGCCTACTAGTTTCATAACCATTGGGAAGACTGAATTCATCGGTACATACAATTCAAATGGTATATGCCTCCAATTCATACAAATACTACAGAATATGACATGCGAACTTACACCGATGTTACCAACAAACTTCAATCATTCATAAAATTAGCAAATTGGTGTATGCTTATTGCATACAATTGTAGTGCTTTCTGTTCGCTTTGAGAGAAGTGACAATGACAATTTGATCCTACTCTGCCGAAATAGAACAATAGTGTTGTTCCTTTTTTCTTATTACATAATATCAACACAAGTGTTTTTAGTAATTTAATGTGCTTTTAATGTCTTTAAACTCTTCTAGTGTTTACAGTATCATGTGTTTTTGAAGTCTATCAGTGTTTTTGTGTATCCTTACCTTAGTTCACTACAAATGTGTTTTCAAATATAACCTTGCAGATTATTTTTTGCAGTGTGGGGGCTGTAATAATCCCTACCTTACACGTGAGCAATTGTTATACAAGAAACACTTGCTATAGTTAATAAGCAGCAAACGATACACAAAACCAGGAAGACACCAAGAACAGCACGACGAGAACCGAAGACAAATGAGTCGCCTGAAAAAAGCGTATAAGATTGGAACCAAAGAAGACGGATGCATCAGCTGACCAGTAATAGCTAACCCATACATGCTCTGGAGATCGCCTTGCACAAAGGAGCTCTATCCTCTCTATAATCCCTGGAGGCTGCCTTGAGCGAAGGGGATTCCTCAGCACAAATCTTACCTCACGGGGCTGTCATGTGCTAAGAAGATTACCAAAGGACTATAACCTGAAGACGCTGCAAGACAGCTCGTAGGCTTCCATGAGCGAGGGGTTTCATTATAAAACGTTCCTTTCTTTACCTCTCTGGTCATAAAGAAGATTTAGGATATTAACTTACTAGACACAAAGACTACTTTGTAAGATTAAAATGAAATAGGTGACAAGCTAGAATCCCTGACTCATTGAACCACAAAAATATTACAATATTAATGTGGATACATTTTAAAATGGTAAATGAAAATGCATGCTCCTGTTTGAAGAATAGAAACGTCATGGAAACCTCTGGATAATTTTCGGTTTCAAATTTGCACAAGATATAATAGTATCACACTTCAGTTTATCACGAAATATTATAGTGACCAGCACGTAACATGGCAGCTCAAGGTCACTACAAAAGCAGACTATTTCCAAGCACCGATTCTACTGTGAATCGCCATTGCTGTCAACACTACGCAATTATTCTAGATAAAAATATCCTCATATTAGAAATAATTAAATTAATAATGACATGTGTGCGTGTATTTGTCTTAAAATTTATTTTCAGATCGAAGTGCATCATTTCATTCAAAATGATGGCATTCATATTTATGATCCATTTTTATTTTAATGCGAGAAAATGCGTAATATATTGTGTTTCAACTAGCTGGAAAAATAACACGATTTGAATAAATAACACTGTATATCTTTAACAACGACAATAGCACCAATTTGTCGTAATAATCATCTCTTTTTGGCAGAGAATAAATGAAAATTTAACGGCAGTAAGTTAATCAGTATCCGGTAAAAACAGCGCAATGACAAAAATAGCACATGAGCAAAACCCGCTCATGGACAAAAACAGCGCATGCAAATACAGCGTAGTGAAAAACAGCGCATGCAAATACTGCATGGACGGAAACACAGCAAGGACAGAAAGCGCGCGTGGACAAAAGCAGCGCATACAAATGCAACGTGGACAAAAGACACACGTGGACAAAGACAGCACACATGCAAATTAAATACTGTGTGTATGCGAGGAAAATTCAAATATATTTTTCAGAATTAGTGATGTTTAACACGGGAACGACTGTGCATGGCCATGACAAAAATAACTGTTTGAATACATACAAGACTGTTCTTTAACAACTTTATTGCCGCAAAGAATAAAAAAAATATTTGAATTTGGTCGACTCCACTAGAAAGCAGCAAAATGTATTGGACGGAAACACCCTCGTAACAACTTCGTTCAAGACTTCAATTATAGCTAACCCCCATGAGGAGTTCCGCCGATGTCCGCCTCCACAGCGAAAGGGCCACCCGTGACTGTCCGACTCGCAAAAAAATATGCTACGAAAGTAGCTGTGCCGGTACAACAGTGTCGAAACAACTTCCCACAGGTCGATTTTGGGTCGGCAGAAGCATGGCAAACGTACATCATTGATTATAAAAAGGCGTCAGAAAGACAACATTCTGACGGTTGATTTACTGTCGATAGAACGGGGACGTAACGGTAGGCAGTATGGCGTTTCGAGGGCTGGTTTAGGGTCGAGAATTAGGCGGGTTAGTGGCTAAGTCGTTTCGAAATCGACGGCGGCACAGAGGCTCTCAGTTTCTTCGACAGAACAAATCTGTGACTAGCCCTGCTGCAACGTCGCGTCTCTGCCGACATACAGTCGGCAATGGTTGGAACAGGGCCAGGGACTACCTGCCATTTCTGATCCGAGCAGTCAAAAAGATGGTTTTTCCGTACATAGTCGTGTATGGAGCTAAACGGTGGCCCGCCACCGTAGCTGTGGCCCTCCCACTTTTCGACCGCGATTTCCCCATAGGGTACGCATGTTTCACAAATAGTGCACTTTAATAGTGTGAAGGGAAATAGTGGCTCATCGATTTATTTGCTTTATATATATATTGTATATATTTTCTTTATTTGCTCAATATTATTTAATCAGGCTAACTAGTGATGTATACCGAATGGACAAGAGATACGGTGGTTAGTGGCAAGACCAGTTGATAAACTTTGTATCCCGGGATTTGCTTGTTGGGTCTGAGAGCGGATATTGGTGCATTTTCTCTTCAGCTCATCTTTTTATTTTTCGTTCTACTTCTGCATTAGGCGTAATAGCGAGCAAAGGTTCCATCTCATCAATATATCACTGAAAGGTCCTACTTCTCCAGAACTGCAGGGTCTATTATTAATGATTCCGAAAACCTGCGACACGAATTCATCCACGTGTTCGTTTCTATTCCCATTACCGACTCCTATACAAAATTTGGTGCTATTATCTGTGAGTGACACCGTGCCCCTTCCCTCGTTAGTGCAGACGCCGGTCAGTTTTGTCGTTCCGCCTTGTACGCGCAGTCTGACAAGGAATAAACATGAATGCGTCATGCAGACTTCTAAATCAAACGTCGTCTATTCGATAAACATAACAACAAAGATATGTTCATGCACAAAACATGAACCGTTATATGCCATGAACAACGCAGTAAGTACCTGGTGCCCATTAACCTTTTAGTATAGAGAAAGTGGTAGACTCGCAGTGAAATAGCTATTGCATCAACACTGTTCATTAGAAAACCACTGTTCATTCTCTTCAGCATGAAACACGATTTCCAGAGGTGTTATGTATTGGCATCTATAAAGTACCTGAGAAAAGAAAATCAGGAAAATTCCCTTACTTTCACTTCCTCTGGAGTGTCCGCAGGTAAAAGTAGGTATTGCAAATGTATCTCGAAACATACTATAGTGGTTAGGAAATGGGTGTACAAAGTTTCTTTTTGATAGACTGAGTTGGTTTGAGGAGAAGGCTGTGTATACGAGCCCGAATCCATGACCTGACTTACGAAGAGAACTAACTAACTAACTAACTCTATGGCCTATGGGACCCGGAGGTTCAATGCCGCTTTCACAAAAGCTCTCCACTGATTTCTATCCTTAGGTAACTGCATCCAGTTTCTACTTTGTATTCCAATCTCTGCGGGATCCATCTTAATATTGTCTTCCCATCCGCGCCTAGGTGTGCCTAATGGTCGTTCCCCGATTGGTATTCCAGTCAAGACTTTGAAAGCATTTCTATTTTCTTACATTCTAGCTACATGACCTGCCCATCTAAGCCTCCTGGACTTGACGACCCGAACTATGTTGGGTAAACCGAATAAATTATGTAGTTCCTCGTTATGAAGTTTCTGCCATTCCTCATTCTCGTTCCTTTTGGATCCAAATATTCGTCCAGGATCTTGTTCTCAAATACTTTGTCTATGTTCTTCCCGCAGAGTAAGCGACCATGTTTCTCAACCATACAGAACAACAGGCATGATTATCGTTTTATATATTTTAAGCTTCATATTCCTCGACAGAATTCGCGACAACAAGTGATTTTGAACCGAATAGTAACACGAATTCCCTGCTTTTAGTTGACATTTATTTTCTTTGTGAATATGATTTTCGTTTGTTAATATTGATCCTAGAAATTTGAAACTATCTACTTTATCAAAAGTATTATTTAATATTTTAACGCATCCATAATTTGCTGTATTACGGTCCCGACACACTTAAATGCATTTAGTTTTCTCTGCATTTACTTGTAAACCCATGTCCCTGCAAGCGTTGAATAAGATCTCTGCATTTCTTTCTATTGCTTTCCTACTATCCCCTATTAAATGAAGAGAACTTAATATAAAACGTATAAACGCAGTACTATTTATTCTGATATCAAGCTTTGTACCACATTCCCTGTAGAATGAAGCAAGCGTTTTAAACTGCAATTGTGTTACATTTCTTTTTGGATAAACCCAAGTAATGGACGAACATCCCCACACATGCCATTTTGTTTTCTATTTCGTTCGTAGGGGATCATACTATATCTTCTCCCTTGTTTTAATTATATACTTCCTATCCGTATTCCTCCTAGTATTTTTCAAGGTACATTTTAATTGTGTACTCCTACGAGTGTGCGACTTACCCCTAGGAATGAGGGGGAAATCCCCGTCTGAAGAATTGGACGTCTCCCATACTTTTTTGATTTCCATATCTTACATTTCTCTGATGTGCTGTTTATTACCCTTGTAAAATGTCCTTTAGTTCGCTCACTGACTGCTACCAGCTCCAGTGTCGCTTTGGAGGAAGCACAACTTCACAGTAGAGCTATTTCGAAAGACGTTTTTGCGACATATACCTAATTTCCCTCTCCAGATATCACGGAACAATATGCATGATAACTATTGGAATACCCCCTTCGTTCTACAGAGAATATGGTACAAATCTTGATATCAGTATGAGTAGTATTCCGTTTGTATTTTTTTCTCTTTATAGGTCATAGGTTCGGTTTTGTATGTACAAAGGGTATTGGTATTTAACCTTTCCCTTCATATCTATTCCGTCTATCAAAACGAAAATTGGTACACTCATTTCTTAACTCTAATAGTATTTTTCGAGATACATTTGAATTGTGTGCTTTTACCTGGGGCCACTCCAGAGAGTGCTAAAGTTGATGGAAAGGATTTTTGGATTGAAATTTACCCGACATTATCCCAATTTTCCATGTTCAAATAGGTTATGGGTGCTAACACAGCACCTCTGTAAAGCTTGTTTCATGATGAACAGAATTGACTATAAACCATAACTTTCCAATGAACATTGTTGATGCAATAGCTTTTTCACTGAGAGTCTATAATTTTTTATACTAACAGGGTTAATGCACCCCGGGAACTTACTCCGTTGTCCATGACACCTATTTTTTGTGCAAGAAGATTTTTTTGTTACGTCTATAGAATAGAATAGATTTGATTCGGATTTTCGAATGACACGTTCATGTCCGTTCCTTGTGAGATCCGCATGTTATTTGAATACGACTATGCACATACTGGATTGTGCTTCCGTTCCGAGACATTTTTTATTAAAGGTATTTATATATTTACTATTTACACAAAACACACTTCCCAACACACACGAAAGAAAAGCAACGAACCACACACTCTCTCGATATATCTAGAACTCGTATACGGTTTTATCCGGAAATATATCTAGTCCAGGCTTACATTTTTTTCTGGGACACGCGGAATGCCGATATTCCTGAAGGAGACGACCTGTCCAGAAAGATTCGGTCATTCTTCTATTTATTCAGCTACACTATTATAAACGTCACTCCAATTTCGGTGTTTCTTCGTTTTGTTTACAATTTAATCATTTGTCCTAGTATATTGTTCTCTTCATAATTCTGATTAGTACTTTGTTATTTTGCTTAATATCCTATAATCCCCCTCATTAGGTATAATTTCGTTAATTTCTTTCCTTTTTATTTGATTTCTCCTCTCTAGCCGTTCTTCCAGTAAGGGACACCTTAATACATGTTGTTCTGGTGTGCCTATTCCTTGCCAGTGACATCTTGAATGCTCTATTTCCCCCATTTTGCATAACGCTTGACTGTGTGTAGTCCTCACTGGTAGGAATGAGCAGTAAGATGAAGTCTGTAGTAAAGTTTGAAATACTGCAAGTCGGCGCGACACAACCAAGGGTCGGGTTCAGCGCATGAGCTAGTGTCCTTTACTAGATTAATCTTACAACTATTTGCCTTAATATTTGCTCTGGACACTGTTTGCTTTGGGAGAGGATGTGCATTGCCAGCCATGCATGTATTGTTTGGTCCACCCTGTATGTGGGTGCGCTGTTTCTTTCTGTGCGTCGTTCCTGTCCATGCGCGATTTGTGTCTATGCTGTATTTGCTTGCGCTGTTTGTACACGCGCCGTTTCTTCCGTGCCCCTGTCTACTCGCGCTTTATTTCCATGTGCGGTTTTTGTCCACGAGGTATTTGCATGGGCTTTTCTTGTCCATGCGCTCTTTTTGTCCACGCGGTATTTGCATGCGCTGTTTGTCCACGTGGTGTTTTTGTGCGCTGTTTTTGTCCACGCAGTATTTCCATGTGCTGTTTTTTTTCCAAGCTGTATTTGCATGCGCTGTACTTATGCATGCACTGTTTTTCTTCATGCGGTGGTTGTGACAACGCGGTACTTGGATACCCAGTTATCGCTAATCGTTGTTATTGTGTGCGCGTTTTTGACCTAGAATCATATGAATAAATACAGTATAAGATGAACATGATTCAAGTATATGAGCGACAATATGTTCGCGTATTTACTAGAATATTATGTTTGTGTTTTATGCACAGACGGATACCTCATAACTCTGAGGCACTGCAGATTATGTTCTGCAGCGCAAAGTAGCTAACTAACCTGCCAACTCTGGAACAGTTTAATGTGGAAGCTCGTTTCAGCCAACACGTCGTGCCCTTGATCAGTCTTGCTGATTGCCGGTGATTATGCGTATGAGTGCCTGGGAAGCTCTCGCATTAAACATACTACGACAAATGTAATAGAAAACTAGTATTATTCTGTTGTTGCTGTATTTTAGATGCAAATGTTTGCATTTCTTTGATATTTCATATTTATCTGGATTTCCATTTCTCTGCGTATTGAATTTCTTACAGCTACGAATACGATATATCCAAAAAAGAGAATACCTTAACTAGACGAAAGGAAATAATGTCTAATTCAGTCCAGAGATCACATGCTTGTAAAGAATATTGCAGTAGGCTTTCTCGACCACATTTGGTAAGGCATACCATTGAGAAACATCATACGGGCCAAAAGTGTAATAAGAGATTTATCGAAAGTTCAAGTTTGCCAACACATCATACATGCCCACAGTGTGGGGAGGTATTTAGTCGGAATTCCCATTTGGAGACGAACACGTTAATACATACAGGTGAAGAAGTTCAAACATGCCAGGGATGTGGGTTGGATTTTTTAAAAAAAATCTTGTTTCGCAAGACATATACTAATACATACAGTTCAGAAACCTCATACGTGCCATGACTGTCGTAAAGAATTTAAGGAAATTTCAAGTTTGAAAAGGCACATGTTCACTCATACCGGTGATAAAACTTATACCTGCCATGACTGTGGAAAAGGATTTATTGATAAACAACAATTATTAAAGCACATACTAACGCATAGAGGTGAGAAATGTCATAACTGCCAATAGTGTGGAAAGGGATTTATTTTAAGATCAAATTTGTTAAGACACATGCAAATACATATTGGTAAAAAATCTCACTCATGCGAACACTGTAAAAAGAAATTCACTGAAAAATCAAGTGTAAAAAGACACATGTTAATACATGCAAAAGAAAATTCTCACACGTGCCAAGAGTGTGGAAAAGGTTTTAACCATATATAAAAATTGGCAAATCATGTCCTTATGCATAAAATAGAAAATGTCATATATGCCAAGAATGTGGAAAAAATTCAGTCGCAATTCAACATTAGCAGATCACATGTTAATAAATTCAAACCAAAAACCTCACACATGCACATATTGTGGGAAGGAATATATTCTGAAAGAATCTTTTTCAAAACATATGCTAAAACATTTATGTAGAAAATCTCATGCATGCCAAGAATGTGGAAAGCAATATAATAATAAATCAAGTTTGAGAGCACACATGTTATTACATACAGATGGCCAACCTCACACCTGCCAACATTGTGGAAAGTTTTTTCGTTATAATTCAACTTTAAGAAGTCAAATCTTAATACATACAGGTGTGAAATCTTACGTATGCGACGAGTGCGAAAAGGAATTTACTTACAGTTGAAAAAATTCTTAGGTGCCAAGAGTGTGGAAAAGGATTTCGTGAAATTTCAACTTTGTCAGCTCACATGTTAATTCATACAGGTAAAAACCTCATTTGCCAAAGGTGTGGAAAAAATTTCGTCTTATTTCAACTTTGGCAAAACACATGTTAATACACAATGGCGAGAAACGTCACGAATGCCATGACTGTGGAAAGCGATTTACTCAAAAATCACAATTGAAAAAACATATTTTAATTCATTTAGGTGTAAAACCTCACAAATGCCAAGACTGTAGAAGAGAATTTACTGACAAATCAACATTGAGAAGACACATGTTAAGACATACTGGTGAGAAACACCTGTCAATAATGTGGAAACAGGTTCCGTCATAGATCAAGTTTTGCAAATCATATCCTACTACATACAGGTGCTAGACGACATACTTGCAGAGAGTGTGGAAGTGGGTTTATTCAAAGGTCAAGTCTGGCAAAACACATATTAATGCATGAAGGAAAAATGTAGGAACGCCAAGAATGTAGAATAAAATTTAGTCGAAGTTGTAATTTGGTATGGCACATACCAATAAAGTAAGTAAAGTGTTTCAAACATGCCGAAACTATAAAAAGGAGTTTAAGTTCATAAGGTAATACAAAAATGTAAAAAGAAAATAAAATAAAAAAAGACTTACGTGGCAAAGTTGTTTGAGGTAATTTATTGAATGTTCTTCATGTTTCGCAGAACGTGTGCAAATACAAACAGGAGAGGAAGACATGCCAACACTGTGCCAAGTATTATTGTTCATTAGGAATTGGAAATCACTTTGCATATTTGTAAGGAAACTCATATATGCCATGACTCTTAGAAATTATTTAGTCAATATATTTAGGTGTAAAGTGTCGACAAAGGGAGGCGTCGCTAGCTGCAACAGGTTGTGAAATAAGCAAGGAAACTATTTTTATGGTATGTCGATAGAAGGTATGTAGTGAACATTTTACCTATTGTTAAAAGAAGTAATTACTTGAGTAAAATGTTACACACATAGATAGTGAGAAAGTTTGGCCTTGAAACAACCATGCATGATTTCGTCGTGGAAGATGGCGGATAGCAAATAAACGATTTTTGAAAGATATATCGCTACTTGAGCAAAATGGCCCCTACTGTTTCGGGAATGAAAAATTTTAAACATCTTTATAAATCCCCACCAAACTTCAACCGCAAACGAATGAAGTACACACGCTCGTACACATCCGTGACACGCAAAATTGTAGCGAGCCGTTCTTAGACGATGAAATAGAATGCAACATCAAAATATACAATTATTAGTCATTATAGTTTTTACCAGCAGAATCGTGCAGGCACATCCCGGAAGGATTATAATTGTACAGGGGACCAAACTGTCTTCCTGATCTTTCTTCATCTTCCAATTATGTTCTTCCAATCTGGAAATGCACATGCCACTCAAGTGTGTCGATCATTTTGAAATCAAAAGGGCTGAAGCATGCAGTCACAATAGCACCGAATGAACAACTATCGATACATAGTGTAGGATATCTCTTACCATACGTATAGAGGTCAGTGTTTCCTGTGTCCGAGCGTGTGTCCTTGTTCTGTCATCTTTTGACATTGTAGAGACCTCTGTTAATTTCGAATTTTCTGATAGCCCTTCTATTTCACTTTGTGTTCTCCTTTTTATTTTGTTTTATTCTAGTATTTTCATTTTTGTAGTTTTCCGCTCATTGTTTTATAGTTGTACAATTAATTGTTTCATTAATATTTTCAATGAACAAAGAAACTACAATTTCCTTATCGGAACAGGAAATAATTTTGTTTGATATATATATGCTCCAAGGATGGGATCATTTTACCCAGGGGGTGGGGTAATAGGGTCACTCACAATAGGTCAATTTATTTGCACGTAATTGTTTGGTAAAACTTTTTCACGCCTTACACTTTTCTACATTTGTAGGAGAAAGAATAAAGTATACGGTACTGCAAAATCATCGACTTTTCATTCATAGCAACGTCGCTATTTCAATTTCAACCTTAAGGTATCCATTATGCCCCCACCTCCGCTACTAACAGGTTATATAGGGAACCGTATGGTTTCCTTGCCTGAGTGATGTTTTACATTTCCACCTGCCCTGATGACAAATTTTGATGAACAAATTTAATAAACTCATCATTATCTCTCCATGCAACCTTATTGGCCCGTCTAGACTTACATAAATGTATTTTAACTAGTTAACGCGGTTTCTGTGTAAGCTCAAGGAAGTGATTAGCGTAGGTGAGTGGTGCAAGAGTCCCCTTTTAGGTGACTTGCTGACTTTAATATGTTACATAGCAGTAATTAATATTTTCTGATAATTATTAATATTAACTAACATATATATTGAATTGTATGCACATTAACCATTTGTGTAATATTACTTAAGTAACAAACTGCGCTGGCAGTGGTGTATTTAGAATTTTGTTTCATGGGGGAGGGGTTATGCACAACACGTGAATGAGCACTAATTTTTTCGTTTTGGATGCCGACAAATAATGAAGATATGCAGGTCTATATATCAAATTTATTTCGGGAGCTTGAGCCCGATAGCCACCCTTAAATACGGTACTTAGTTCTGGTATTAAGATATTATTATTATTATTCCTATTCTATATCTTTGAATGTATCATGTATAACTTGAAATTTTTTTTCACAATCCTTTATATATTTCAGCACTAAAGAAAAAATATTTTTTCTCTTAACACTATTTTAGGTTGGTGGATATATTGCTCTGCTTTTCCATCCGATATGATACGGCAGAGGGACAATGGGAACCAATATATGACATTTTTCATTCTCATATTCTTTTACTGGGATCAGAGAAGAGAATTTGCCAAGAAAGCTGTTGGCAACTGTTTTAACACATCGAGAGAACCACTTACTTTAGTTTCAAGAGAGAAGCGAATGTTTCCTCTCAGGAGTGGTTCTGATCAAAGGGTGGGAGTTGTCCCCTGGAATTAGCATAGTGAAAGTAATGGCTGCCAGATCGGATATTCCTCTTGTCTATAGAATAATTCATGTTGAAAGCAGAGACTAGACAAATGAGTCCATGGGGATTCACTAATTAAAATATCATTTCCCAAGGTATATTTATTTTCGTAATGATTGAATTGAACGGTATAAACTAGACTAGATGAGCTTACTCGTTATCCTAAGAGATTTAGTTAGGGGCTTTCTAGAACACTCTTTTCTTTACAAAGACTACTGGCTAGTATCTTTATTTTTAAATTACACAGCTCGAGGTTCGAGCCCGACAGACGTCAAATTGTATCGATACTGTTCCCCGGTTGAAACTTTCGCTGGAAAATTATAGCTGGAACAGCATGAACTGCAGGTTGTCCAACAAAAGAGTTCAACCAAGTCAAGCAATGATTTGTTGCTGGTCCAGCAAAAAAAGGCCAGAATTTTTCCTCGTAATTGGAAATACTTCCACCATGTGTTGCTGCATTATCCAGCATTATTTGTTGGACTTCTTGCTGGTTCCAAATGGTGTTCAAGATACATTTGATGGATTTATTAGCTGGTATCAGCAAGAAATTCCAGCCTTATTTGATGGACTTCTATGCAGGTGAGAGTAAGGGATTTCCACCTTGACGGTTGATTTGTATGCTGGTTATGAAAATCGTATACTTTTCCCCACGGTTATGGTTTCATGTTGATTATTACATTATGATATAGTGAGTGACCTTTTCAAATCAAAATCTCTACACTTGAACTCATGAGTAACAGTCGATATAAACTATTATTTCAAGTTGATTAAAGCAAATTTATTCACAATACTAAGTACAGTAGGCTTATCTAATTTGCATTTACATACAAATAATTACTGTGAAATGAGAAAGGAAGGAAAACATCTTGGAATGCACCTTATCATGAAATGTACAATGAATATTAAATTTATGAATTTATTTAAGAAGAACTGATAATTAAATTACATTTATTTATCTGTAATTGGTCATTCGATGCAAAAGGACCTTTGCAAAAGAAATAAACAATTTAATAATTATTCATTACTTATTTCATAATATCGTGAAGAAAAATAACGGTTTTCGCAACTCACTAAAAACAAATAAATTGTATTTTTATTGTTCATTTCAATGTGACAAAGTGGGTTAAGTTTAATGTGTTCAGATCCGAACCTTAAAAAGTTCTCACTTCAGACCCTATTTTAATTTACAGATCCACAAAAAGTACGGAGCGACGAACCAAATTTCTAAACTGAAATTTTCCTGTTGCGCTTACAGTACCCTGCTATAATTACATAGTTACAGCATTAATGTACATTTCATTGAAATGAACTTATTTGGTCATGCCCTTGTAGTTGTTGCCTTTGAAGTATTTTGTGTATAGCATGCGTTAAGAGTAACACAGCCTCTATGATAGTGTCACGAACAGTTTATCACTGATCATAGACGGAAGGATGATCAGTGTCACTGAAATAGTTCTTCTCTTTTTCACATCAATGTTTAAAAATCAGCGTAAAACGATACTATTGTATCATTTATAGTAAATTTCTCTGGAACCCACCGAAAACAAATTCCGAACCTAATGGCGGAAATATGTCATACTTAACCCATCCACCAGTCCTTTTCTTTAGGAGAAATTTACAGAACAAATTTAATTCTGAAGCGAGTAAATTTTTTGGATATCAATGCATATATATATATATATATATATATATATATATATATATATATATATATATATATATATATATATATATATATATATATATATATATATATATATATATATATATATATATATATATATATAATATGTCTATTTAGTTAAATCCATCTACCATACCTGGCACACACTTGATCCGGAAACCAATTAGATATACAGCATGTTCATATAATTTTAAAAAGCAAATCAAATCCATTTCTAAACAATTATTTGGACGTATCTTTTTCAAGGTCTCTACCCAAGCTCCTTTTAGAGCTTATTGAGTGGCCTACGTCCTCTCAATAGAATAATGAAATCAATAAAGTAAGAAAGAGAAAGTCAGAAAAGCTAAAACAGAAGAAAGCTAAATAATTCGGTAGATCACTGGTTATTATTCTGCCAACATATCCCTCTTCCATCAGTAAGTTAACTTTATCAATAAGGCCCTTTTGTTACTGGATTTGTGGTTAAGTCCATCTTTCACTATGGTCTTTTATCATTGAAAACTTTGAGTTAGTTTGTGCGTGAGGCTTTGGGCCCTTTTGCATTATATTGGGGAGTTGGGTCCTAGGCTCTTTTGGTTATGTTGGGCGGTTGGGGCCTTTCGTCGTTGAAGACTGGGCCCTCTTTTGTAGGTGGGGCCCATATTTAACCACTGGCTGATTGGTTCTTCATGGATGTTAACATATCTTGTACGTCTATGTTTGATAACTCAAAAATTTAAAAACAGCGCATTTTAAAAATGTATTGCCCAGTCCAAATTCGTTTGGCACAGAAAACAGCTCGTGTCTCGTAGGCGATAATGCCAATAAAGTACGGGATTGAAAATAATGGAGTTGGTAATTACTACAGTAGACCTAAAATAACATGGCTACTAATCAGAAAACAATGAACGACGTTTCAGAGTAGGGCCTGCTCAGAATAGACGTAGCCCTGCAGTGAGCAATGCCTCTTTCTTAGCGGCCAAGTTATTATTTTTGCGTCTAATGTATAAGGTTGATTCACGTTACGTCACAGAGGTGTGTTGATCATGTGGTGCCGGTAAAAACATCCAAGGTACATCAGCAGCATTTGTAGAACTTTGTACCTCAAACGATGTACACAAAGGACGTCATTGTGGTCTCAGTGAAATTTTTCTATCGATCTTTGAGTGTTCCATTAATGTTTGAAGGCTGACACAAGAGGAAGTATTTCAACGTTTACGCAAACAAATGTACTTTGATCACTGTCGTCATTTGTTTACATTGTGGGAGGTAACATGTATAAATCTGTGTAAAGTTGCTGGCTGACAAACCTTCAGTATTTCCCAGTGTCACGTGATCGACTGCATCAACTTCATTGGATTTTTATTATCTTAGTTGTAATTATACCTGCGCAACGCTTTTTTGCTTGCTTGACTCTACTACCGTTATTGAGCAAACAGAAGAACAAATCCAATCGGATGATTCCAGTGATGGTGACCAAACAAAGGGAACGCTTGGCGAAAGAGTACCTGATCGACAGGTGGAAGGAACAGACACCCATTTGTCTTTCTTCACAGCACCTAGTGAACGAGATACTGTTATGAAGATCGCATTTTTGAAGCACCATCTGATTCAGCCAAGGAGCGATGAAACCGAATTGCCATTTGATGCGCAGAGAAGTGTATTGCCAAGAACTACCAAATGGTGAAAAGGTTAAACGACAGTGGACATAATTTTCTGCTGCAAGCAAGTTATTGTACTGCTTAACTTGTATAACGTTTGGGTAAATGCGAACTGCCACTCCAAGTAGCCAGTTGGTCACAGCATATAGAGTGAATGTGGAAAACGTGTATAAAGATGTAAAACGCCACGAAAATGTCTTGTTCCACGTTCAGGGTACGGAGGCGGCCATAGCCGCTGGAGCAATGAAGAATGTATCATCTCTCTCTGTGATATTGGAAGAAATCTGCGTCAAAAATAAGTAGAGAAGAAGCGAGCTTTTATTAAACGGTTATTTGATATTATTTTGTTCATTCGAAGACAACACTTAGCTTATAAGAGATCACGGAACCCTGAATCTGCCTATAAACTGAATAACAGAAACATCAACCACGGGAACTTCCAGGAATAAGTTTATTAGTGGCTGAAGATGATGCTGTACTGAAAGAGCATGTTGAGGAAGCTATATCGCTCAGTAAGCAGCGCAAGGAATTCCAGCAACGTTGTGGAAATCTCAAAGGGCAGGGAAGAGAATCGCTAACGACTTTCCTATTAAAAACATTTTTAAGTAAACTAATGCGTATTATTGGATAGTTATTGCAGAAGAAAATAGTGGAAGACGTCAAGAAAGCAGGCATTTTCCTCTTAATGATTAATTCCATCTAAGATGTGCTCAATCAGCTGGCTATATTAATTCTCTACGTTATAAACGGTAAAGTACTTGAGAGGCTGTTGGCAGTTGTAAACAGTGACACTACAGGACAAGAAACTTACAATGAAATCAAACGAAGACTTTCTGCCAACAATGTTTTGATGTCTGATATTGTAGGCTGCTCTTTTAATGGAGCTTCTCACTTGAGTGGATGCTATAAATGAGTTAAAGCATTACTGAAGAAGGATAATCCTGAAATCATTTACACCCACTGCATTGCTAAAGCTTTTAATTTGGTTATGACAAATACGACTGAGCAGATCCATGAAGCTGCAAACTTATTTGGTGTGGTTCAAACCAGTGCTGTTTCTGTCTGAATCCGACAAAAGAATGGATACTTGTAAAAAAAATGATTGATTCAAGGTACGAGGGACATGACAGACTACCAAAAATTCAAAAAGTTGGTGCTACACGATGGTGGAGCAAAAGCAAGACACCGAATCGATAATCGACACTAACGAATTTCGCTACAAAACAGGAAGTCAAGATGAGGACGATTGCTGATCACCATCAAGATTTACATTTTTATTGTTCCTCAATGATGTACAAGACAGGCGCTATAATGCAAAATCAGAATTTCAAGCTTATACTTTGCTGAATAAATGGACAGAATTTAACACTGTAATGATGTTCTCTGTGTATCAGGATTTGTTTACAGTAACGGAACCTGTTTCAAAATATCTGCAGTCTCACAGATTGGACTATTACGGCCTGGAGACTTGGAGACAATTTGCAGCAGCATCTTCAGAAGAAAATACAAGCAAAGGATGATATTTGTTTAATGCTTTACGAAAACAAAATATTCTGTGAGACGATAAATCAACAGCTTGCGCAATCTAGTGTAGAGATTGAAATAGAAGACTTTCCGCTCAGAAGAATCTCAAAGAAGAACACGCCAGGAGAGCTTGAAGCAAATAAACTGGGAAAGAATTTAAATGTAAGTGAATAGGATTTATTCAGAATAAAAAACTTCAACGAAATTTTGAATACAGCTGCTACATTTGTCAGTGATATATTTCAGCAGCCAAAAGACTTACTGTCTGAACTTCAAATGCTGGATCCCAAGCACCTTTAAAACCATTTCACGAGGACCAAACAGAGGGAAGACAAAATTAAGGAGAAAGAGGCACAAATCCAAGAAGAATTTAATAAAATTCCTAGTACTTACCCGGAAAGGAAGAGGAACAACAACAGAAGAAAGAAAAAAAGATTAACTAACATAAATTTGCATTTCTTTATTTCAATTATAAGCTGTATCTCATTCTATTATACAACTTCGTTACATTGGTGCTTCCGTTCTTGTCGCAAAATGCAAGATCAACATTTTTTCTCTTTCCTTTTAGTTCCAAAAGTCATTAATCCTTGCAAGGTCGAGTTGAGTTGATTTTGAGTTTAACGTCCCGTTCAGCAGTGAGGCTATATGATACGTGGTAATAGTGATCAACGTGGAATCTGAACCATATGAGCTCCCGCCGGGAATCGAAACCGGGTCTCCCACGCCAAAGGCGCGTACGTTAACCGCTTAGCCACGAATGAGCTCACTTGCAAGGTGGAAATACAATGCTCTCTTGCTTCTCGCATCCTTTCTTCAATACGAACGTACATGAATGCTTATTACGTATTTTTTCGCCTTATAGAGGATGTTCATAAAATCAGGCTCTTGGTAACATTATACAGAGTGACCAGAAATTCAAACTCTCTATTTTCTTTTTTTAAAAGAAAAGTTTACCAATTCCAAAAACGATTCTTCTTTCATTCGTTCTCATAATAATTAAATTGTGCCTCACCGTTCATAAGTCCCGTTACAAAACAAAACTTAACCAACCTGCTAAAATATCTTCACCATTAGGAAAACTCAATTCACTGGCGCCTACTAATACAACGAAAGAGATTCCCCGATATAGACTACCCATACCGGATGTGACCGATCCTTAATAAACTGATATATTTATTAATTACAGTGATATCACTTGTGTCCACTTGGAAGGAAATTATACTGTTTTTAATCCTGCTTAGTTGGGACAGAACTACAGTACTACAGTATTATTTCCATTATGTGTATATTTCACAAGTTTTTCATGGTGATCTTGGTGTATCATAGTGTTTATAATGTTTTCTAGTGTCTATACGATATCCCACAGATATCAGTATTGTTCTGCCGACAAGTATCTCTCATAACAATTGTGTATTTTCTCAGAAAATCTTCCAGATTATTATTTTTTCAGTGTGGGGGTGTAGGGATCCTCCCATCACGACAGACGCACGTGTCAACTCAACACGTGCTATTGATTATAAACAACCTAGCAGTCAAGAAGCCGACACGAATGACACCGAGGAACACCGAAAGAAGACGGACCTCACGGAAGGACCCGCAGAAGACAAATAAAAGGAGGATTACCGAGGGACCCAGCATCAGTCGTCCAACTGATCGAATCACCTACACCGCCCTGAAGTCGCACTGGACTAGGGGTATACCTATTCTTCCCGAGGTCGCACTGGACTAGGGATCCCTTTCTACAACCAAACCTCGCGAAGCTACCTTGAGCTGAGGGGGCTATCCTTCCAGACTCACCGGAACCGGCAGATGCCGTCAAGATTGCCTTGAGAGAAGGGGCACCGTGCAAAACACCTATTCTCCTCTTACTTGGACATTAACAAGAGAAAACATTCTTTTACTCTTTGTAATCAAAGATGTTTTGTATTTTATAATAAATTGGTGAAGGGGATAAATCTCGGTCCATTATTGACTCTACCAAAATCATTATAATATACAGCGAACCATATAGAGCTTTTAAATATTGGAATTATGGAGCAGAAACCAGTTGAGGAATATTGAAGTAAATACAGAATACAAATTTGAAACGATAACGAGAGTAAAATGTAAATTTGTAAAAAATAATTTAGTTGAATATGAAGGAATTAAGATGTTTTTTTCCACCACGACTTACAAAATATGTGATAGGTAAAATGATAGATGAGATGGTTAAAGACAGGCTGTATACCAAATATACTGATTTGAAAGATAATTATTCAACTGTTGAATTTTGAAATGATTAAAATGAATACTTTTCTTTAAGATTTTCTAAATAATAAAGAATTCCTTTACAATTAAACAAGAAAAGTATTAAAATCTTAAAAATTGTTAACATGCAACATCTAGAGGAAGGTAAATCATATGAGACGAGATTACGGAAATTGATTCAATCAAAATATACTGATGATAGAGTATTAGTGCATTTTAGGGAGATTATAAAACCGTAGAACAAACGTTAAAAGACACGAAAACAAAGGAATCAATAATGCGCTATGAGGTATTGAAACAGGTTCCTAATAATTATTGTTTGCATCAGATCCTTTTAAAGTGCAATTTCCATCACAAAAATAAGCTATTAACATGGAACTTCAAAAGATATTTATTCTTACTAGTAATGCCAACGTGATTGTAAATTATGTCTAGGATTACACATAAATTGATATGTGAAATTAATGGGTATTTGTTCGCAATTAAATATGATAAATTGATTGAATTTAATAAGCCATTATTTACAATAGAAATGGAAATTAAAGGACATTCTATTATCATTATACTCAATTGTAACAATAGTGTAAATTTAGATTTCCACTTTCAATATATTCATTTGAAACTCTTATGTAAATGTTTCCTTTTATAATTTAAAATCATAAAGGAAAATATTCTCTAAAAGATTCATACTTCATAAATTTTGTATATTGGTTTTAGAATTATAAACAAATATGTAAATAATTTCTTTTGAAGGATCTCCTTATACATCAATGGATAGGCCTTGTTCATTTGATTCAAGAAATACATCTTCATTTTGTCTGTAATCAATAGTTTTACCGTTACGACCACATGTATTAATAATTACTTTTCGAACAAGTCTCAGATATATCACAAGCTCCGACAGAAATTTGCCATAATCTTTCTTTATGGAGATATCACATTGAAATTTTGAGTGGTTGAATATATTAAGAATAAATATGATATTTGTCAACTGAATTGGCAATACTACATGGTTGACATTTTTACTGACACGAGAAGTTATCGCTCAAATCTGTTTTCCAAAAATCACATCTGAAAGACCATCATGAGAAATAAAAGTGTGTAAAATTTAACTTGCTATGGACCAGAAGGATAGGAGCTACGGGACTTCAAAATTTGAATATCCAAAAAATTAAATCGGAATTATGTACATTCAAAGTAAATATCTTGAAAACCGGTAAAGCAATCAAATCAAAAATTGCACAATGTAATGAAAACAAAATGCCCTATCGAAAATCAGTTTTGCCATAGGTGAACCTGTGTTTCCAACTGAGCATGAAAGTATTTTGTTTGATATAGTAACATATACAAGTGTGCACATGTTTAAAATGCACTATTATCACTAAACGTAACAGTGAAGTGTAGTGGTACAGTGTTGCCCACTTTTGGAGCTTCGTGTGCTGAAAATATACAATACAGAAGTCTGATATTTGGCAACAGGGGGTAATATAGGAATACATTAGAAAAAGGTGAGGAATCTGCATTACACGTCCGTTGCCTCGGTAAATAGAGAAATCAAAATGATACACGCGAGGGAAGTACACTGTTTTCTAATTCTGTAAAATGGTTCTTCAGATTATCAATATTTGGAAGAGTACTTGTTTTGTGTTAAGTGACATTTTCTTTTACTTCCTCTACTGTATACCATATGGTTATGTTTGTACACTGTAATATTACCATATTTAGATTGGAAATATAATTTATTACTATTTCATTTCGTTTTTTGTCAGCCCGGGTAACCTTGTGAGCTAGAAGACCAGACAACCGACATATTAGGGATCGCAAGTTCCAATCCCGCCTCGGACATGGGTTTTTCCTACATTTCACCTTACATGTCATTGTTTTCTTTGTCTTTCATAGTGGTTCGGATCCCACTTTTCACTATAGGTCCCGTCCTATATAGCCTCGAAGCTGACACTGGACGTAAAAATGGCATCGATCAATGTCGTTTTTCAAATGCATCAATATTTTGTGACACTGCTGACATTTTGCTGTTATACTATCGGTGTTATGCATTTGAACCAAATTTATAATATGAGACCCAGATTCCCTCATCTGTTGCCACCGCTGGCGTCTCTGGCATGTAAAATTTGGAGCGGACATCAAAGGAAGTTATTTAAATGGTACAACCTGTTTATTATCTTTGATTCCATTTGTTACATTTCTGCTTACCTTCATGGATCCCCTGAGGTATAATAAGAACTCTGTTATAATCGTTTAACAGCCTGAATATTATGTTCCAAATAATAATAATAATAATAATAATAATAATAATAATAATAATAATAATAATAATAATAATAATAATAATAATAATAATAATAATAATAATAATTATTATTATTATTATTATTATTATTATTATTATTATTATTATTTACGTGGTTTTCTATTCTTAGTAAATAAATTAGAATAAAATATTGAACATTTTGGACTTTCAAAATGTTGGTGGACGCGTCCCCTCGTCCCCCCGCCAGAGACACCCATGGTTGCCATATAGTAGACTTCTCGATTGTACATTTTCAGCACACGTAGCTCCAACAGTGCGGAACATTTTACCACTACACTTCACTATTATTTTTAGTGATAATAGTGCATTTTAATTCTGTGCACCTTCTTATTCTATATGGCGCTATTTCAAACAAAATATTTTTATGCGGAGTTGGAAACACTACTTCACCTATAACAACACTGTGGTTTTTGATAGGGCATTTTATTCTCATTATATTATGCAATTATTGTTTTGATAACGGTTTTCAAGATATTTATTTATTTTGAATGTACATAATTCCATGATATAATTTCTTTGGATATTCAAATTTTGAAACCCCGTATCTCCTGGTCCATAGCATCATAAATTTTGCTCAGTTTTATTTCTCATAATGTTCTATCAGATGTGCTATGTGGCAGTCAGATTTGAGCGACGACTTGTGAGACCTTCCCGTGTGAGTTACAATGGATGCTATACGAGCTTCAACGTTTGAATGCGTTCCAGGAAACTACGATGATAACCGAAGCAAAACATGATTTTAAACCCAAGTCACATTTATTCAAGGCTATTTTAAACATTAAATGACCTCGATTCCAAATTTTGCGGATAAATCCAACAGGCAACGTAGCCAAGGGGTGTGTCCGGACCCGCTCTTCGAAACCAGCAATGAAAAAGTTAAGGAAGGTTGAAACATAAGTAAACGAGAAAATGAAGAATCTGCGTTAAAATTATAAAACTACAGCAAGCGTTTGGTTATTCTTTCTTATAAGGAGCTTTGTGTGGAGGAAAGGAGGGAAGATCAAATTAAAAAACGATGTTAGAATTAATAAAGGATGTCAGGTAGAACTGAAGAAATGCCCACAACCACCAATAATATGAGCCTGGCAACACAGCTTTCATTAACATTTGTTCAAGAAATTTTCAATTTCGCGGTACCACTAATCAATTTTATCGGATGTTTTTACTACCGAAAGAGATTTCATTGCTATCCTTGATGGCATTAAACGAAGATAAGAAAAAAAGAAGAAAGAAGTCAAGAAGAAACGAATTCGAATGACATCGGAAGACTATGTCTTTTTCAATACTTTTTAAATATTCTTTTACTCGAGATTTCTTATGGCAAGTGTGTAATGGACCTAAAAATAATTGTTACAAAAATGATGTGGAGACCCCGCAAGTATACTCCGAGTCTTAGAGTGCGGGTGACCTGGGTTTGATTACCGGTAGAAGCTCATTTGATTTCAGATGCCAC
Organism: Thermobia domestica; assembly: GCF_964235325.1. Taxonomy (NCBI): domain Eukaryota; kingdom Metazoa; phylum Arthropoda; class Insecta; order Zygentoma; family Lepismatidae; genus Thermobia; species Thermobia domestica. The sequence continues at coordinate 129,920,434 of NC_137469.1, read as the reverse complement.
CATAAGCTGTAAGGATATCACTCGTACAGCCTCGGTGCTGAAGAATCCGCCAAACTCTCAATTAACTAACCCTGTACAGTTTTGAAAACTTTAATATGGCACTTCGAAGTAAGAACTCCCTGAGTGATAAAATATTATAATACCGATGAATTTATTCTAAGCCCGTCTATGTGGTCGAAGCTTTGTTCCAATCCCAGAAGGCTCAACACCGAAGATCTCAGCCTTATTCAGGAATCGCTATAACGAATCTTGAGAAATTATCCAGCAGAAGACTCCTAACACATATCTCGTGTCGTAAGAAACCTACAGTCTTGATGAATTGTAAAGGCTAATGCCGACACCATGAAACCAATTTACGGAGCTTCTGATTTTTGCAAAAATATCCATCAATTACAGCCTGACTGTATTCTTGAAATAACACAAGACATCGATGAGAAAACGTAGGAGGAAAAATGCGTTTTCCTTCGGACAATGTCGTCTGAGAGAATTGGTTTACTAAAGACACCAATGTCTACAAATTTTTATACTAGTAGTCCGGAGGAGGTGGTAATTTATCCATCCTGACAATTTATATCCACTTACAGATTTTTATATTTTGTTGTTTATCGTATACTATGTATGTTTTAGCTCACGTTTAATTAGTTCAATTCTTTTCGAGTATTCACTGAGAAGAACACACTGTCTCTTCACAAAATCTTTGATTTGGCTGACCAGTTCAATTTTTCTAATTCTACACACTTTACTCGGTCGTTAGACGTAGCGTACAAAATCCCTTAATGTTACAATTATTGTTTTATATCAACGACGGTTGTTGTAACAACCAAAGACGACGAATGAGCAGAACAGAGGCAGAAGTTAATCCTAGTAATGAAAGGACTCACTTCCACCTTAGCAATTAGACAATTGCTCACATACGAGAACTACAAAAGTGGAATTTATCCCTCGTGGAGTTACAACCAGGAAAACGAGGACAAGGAGGCCACATTGAGCTATGGACAGTCGGAAAGATTTATAATTTTTACCACGAACTCCTGGCAAGAATATAGATTGGGAATCAAGATCAATCCAAAGACCTCTAGAATGGATCTGACAAGATTGCCTGAGCATCAAGATTACCGAGTGCGGATTACGAGGAAGTGATTTTTATTACAGGAATAGATTTAAATTGAATTATTCGTTTTCTAAAGTTCTTGTTGTTTCTTGAAACAACGACAAAATCTTAGCGTGTGTGAGTAATTACGAAAGTGAAATTACTGACAGACTATTTAAGATGATAAACTGTTAGTATTTGGGAAGCAAGAGTACTTGCACTGTGATTTTATTTATTCAGTGATTACACCTGTGTAGTGAGATTTGATCCGTTCAAGTGAAGTGTAGAGCAGCGGTTTCTGGTGCTGTGTCATCAGATATTTTCCTTTCTCTAACAGCTAATGAAAAAAAAAAAACTGTAAGGGACTATGAATTTACGAAAGGATGCGCATGACTCAGTTTTTTTTCAACCTGCCAGATATGCAAGTGACACTTCGATTTATTTACTGTTTTTTAATGAAAATGATATATGTAGATGATATGCTTCTATTTAAATTTTTAGAGTCAACTCTTGCAATTCTAAAAATACTTAAAAAAAACTTCTTAATATAGCTAGTTAGATGACAGCACTACGTTTTTGTAAGGGCATCGGATATTTTCTTTGGGAAATTCTTTTCCACATAGCCTTTTTATTTCTTCTTTCTCACTTTACATAAGCGTGTGTGTGGATTTTGCTTGACAGATTAGTTATAACGTGGCTTTCATAGACTAAGTTAGGTCTTGAAATCGAATAGAGCTCGGGGAATCTTCTCTTCAAATAGACATGCACATAGTGAGTGCGAAGAGATATAGATAGGGATTAGGCCCTGTTTTGGCTAGAAAATTGGATACATAAGTCCAGGAGTGTTATTTTCCGTGAATACTTGGATATGGCAATTAGGAATTCTCAGGGAGGGGGCACGGTGGCTCAGTGGTAGAGATTTCACCTCTGGTGCTTGGGGTCCCGGGTTCGATCCCAGCCCCCGCCAAGTGAACTTTGTGGTGGACAAACACCGTGCTCGTGGGTTTTCTCGGGGTACTCCCGTTTCCTCCCACTTCCTTCATTCCACCATTTCCACTCATCTCTCATTATCACCGTCTCCTTTAGCCTAACCGGCATAACCGTGGGACGTAAAACTCAAAGATTTCATTTCATTTTTAGGAATTCTCAGGATGATAGAAATTTTAGTGTCGAAGCATGTATCCTAAGTCGTGTTCGGCATACGTTGGAATTACATCTCTTTTTATTCCAATAATGACACAATAGAACATTTTGTACTTGAATCTAATGTACTGGGTTCGATTCAATGATAAGGCTCTTTACGAGACTACTGATGAAGTTGAACTTTTATATTCTGATCTCTCTCTCCTATATGCGGATGTAAATTTCGTACTTACCTCATCTAAGGGGTCTGTATAAGGATTCGTCGTTATTTATCGCGAAACCCTTTATCTGACCTACCTATCCTATTATAGTTTGGCTAGTTTGCCTTTATAACTGCTTCTCCTATTTAGGATCAGGCCAGGATTTTGGTCTAATGAGTGGAAATCCTTTAGAAAATTAAGGAGGATAGAGAGTGCTTTTAATTAGAGCTAACCCTGCTGTCTTCCACAGGCCCTATCTTAGAGAATTATTTAAGGATTTAAAGAATCAAAACTTAAGACATATTTAGTTAAATTAGAGGCGAGAGAGTTCAGTTGATAACTCCCATAACATTTATAGAGAATTATTACACTGACGTTCAATTTCTTAGAATAGAAAGATTACAAAAGGTAAAGCTGTAGTTATGACTTTATATATATATATATATATATATATATATATATATATATATATATATATATATATATATATATATATATATATATATATATATATATATATATATAATGAACCAGACGCTTTACAAAAACCTTTTGTTTTTAAGAATTTTCTGTTCTAATAACAGTGTATCTAATTTTCCCTGGAAGATTACACATTCTTAGATGATAAATCAAAACGAACCATAATATATAATTTTAAATGCTACCCAAATTCTTTATCTTAGTGTGACAGTTAAGCCTGTACGTACAGACTGAGACTTTTCTATATTACAAGCAGAGTGAAATAGGTTGATTATGTATAGATATAAAATTTATTTCGACTAAATTCAGTTATACTTTCCCAGCTAGCATACTGGAGGTTTTTTGTTCGAAGTATAAAATTATAACAGCTCTTAGCATATGAAAATTAAAGATTAGAAAAATAATCGTACAGAAATGCGTAATCCGATATGTTTGCAAGCACTCAAAGAAGCTTTTAATATATAAGAATCCGAAGAAGTGAGCGTAGACCAAATTTTAGAAATAATAAAATTAGTATGCCTAGATAGGAGACCGAGGGAATCCAACAACAAAAAAGCAGTCTTGTGGTAGCCTAAAATGCTTACCTTTTACTTTGACTATTTTAATGCAACATGTTCTAGAAGACCTTTATTTCACGAAAGTAATTTGGCACTTTAATGATGTTGCGATTTTCGGAGAATCAACAAATGATATGTTAGAGATTTGGACCAATTTCTGGAAACAATTAACAATGCGGGTGTAACATTAAATTCACAAAAGGCAGTACTGCTTATACAGAAAACCGAGTAGCTTGGATACAAAATCAGTCATAACAGAATTAGCTGTACAAAAGAGAAATTACGGATGTATGTAAGCTTTATGTACCTATTTTAAAGGCTTCTGCCTCCTTTGCAACAGGCAAAATTAACCTCTCTGTATATGCAACTTGTCACTGAGAACAGACACTAAGCTTCCACGTACTGAATGTTTCTTCTCGTGTGCATGTATGATCGCTAGCTTTGCCAGACCTTATAAGTATCGAGATCTCCCTAAGTGACCCTATATATCTATATATGTATGTATGTATGTATGTATGTATGTATGTATGTATGTATGTATGTATGTATGTATGTATGTATGTATGTATGTATCTATCTATCTATCTATCTATCTATCTATCTATCTATCTATCTATCTATCTATATATATATATATATATATATATATATATATATATATATATATATATATAGGGGTAGTTGGGGTAAGTGGGGGAGGGGGAGGTGCGTTTTCTAAAATCTGGTAAAAATATGAAAACAGTTACTCGAAATTTGAAGTCATTAGTCTAGTGTCATTAGCGATATAGTGTCATTAGTCTAGTAAAGTGGTTTTAACTAATATGAAGAGTATAAAAGAATACCCCTACGCCAAAAATGGGTCCATGTTTTAGCATGCGATCAACTTTCGTAGATCTTGAAGCGTTTGGCTATCCTGGGATAATTGTCACAGAAGCATCTGGAGAAAACGTACGGTTAAGAAGAGATGATAAGGTACTTATAAACATTGAATGTACTATGTTATGTTTGTTAGTATATGTACAATTGAGGTGTCACCACTTATCCCACATTTTTGTACAGTGGGGTAAGTGGGGACACACATTTTATACCTGTAGAATAAGCGGGTACATGGACACAAATACAGGTATTTCCAATAATACATCGATAATACATCGCAGATGAGATGCAATCTCGTTTTCCACTTCAAGAAGATGTAGATATTGTACATAAAATGACTATTTTCTATGGCCTTGTTAAGTTTGACAGTGTGATGCCTTTCGTAATTAAGTCTTCTCTTGTACTTTTCTAGCTGATATTGATAAACACTATCGTTGATTTAAGGCAAAACTGTAGACTCCAAATCTAGTTCATGCAGTCAATGTTTTGTGTAGACTATTTGTATCCTATAAACAATAAGTAGATTTGTATTAGATGCCTTACAATGCTCAGTAATAGTCATCACTTTTTAAGGCAACGACCTATGAATCGACATAGGCTTCAAAGTGTAGCCTACATTTATTCTTATTTGTCCATTTTTTGAACTATTAGGCACCAGTAGATTTGTTAGTATTCACTATTTGGTTGGTCTTTAGTCCATAGACATACCCCATCAGGAGCTCTTTTTTTTATGTACTAGACTAAAGCTAATTTTGTTTGTTTTCACTTTCCCCGTACCAAATATCAAGCCTCAGGGCAAACTGTTATCACATATTTTTCATTATTTCAATGTTTCTGGGATAAGTAAATGATATCCAGCAAATGTTTCTAATATCAGAGTTTTCTAAACATAATAAAACATATTTTTGTAATATTGACATTAGTTATTTTTTCTGTATTTGCCACAGTACCATTTTCAAAATGCTGTATCTCTGGCTAGAACTGCAGTAGAAACATGAAACTTGGACCTATGAGCAGTAGGCAACATGTACTCTGTCCCCACTTTCTCTTCTTTATTGCCTGTGTTAACATATGGAAGGCAACAGGGTTGTCCCCACTTACCCCAAAAAGCGGAGTAAGTGGGGACAGTAACTGATTTTTAATAAACATTTTATTGTGTTACAAGTATTTACATTGCTTTAAAGTGAACCCTATGGTTATCAAGTGTACAAACCAAAGTTAATATGACCATACTTTCAGTCTGATAAAACCATTACCGCTACAGAAGTTGAAGGTTGCAAAATGTGTCCCCAACTACCCATATATATATAAAATATGGGTCATTAAAAAAACGTAACTTTCCGTGTCTGCTTACAGTGTTTCATTATTATTGAAAAAATCAATGCTTTCTTGACATCCTACACAGTAATTGTATTCTTACTTCATAGCCCAATTAACATTATTTTTGAAATAATCACTTCAAGCGTTTTGTTGTTTTTAGAAGTGGCATTTGTATATCTCCATTACCTGTCCCATGACCATTTTTAACAACTACAAGCTGTCTGCTCTCAAATATGAGATAATACATTCATCTAAGTTTGTGTTTGAAGTGGAGGTGGAATATTCTTGCTGTCTTTGGAGTACTTTTCGCCACAGAAATATGAATACCGTATGAAGTAATAGTATATTTAGAGGTATCCCACGATTTATCTGTATCCTCCGTTACTGGGGATATCGTGATGAAATACGTCAACAGTTGGTAGTCCTGCGCCACGAAACAAAGATAAATTATGCGCAGTGAACACCTGCTTAGAATGAAGCGAGAGTTCGAGTGAGCTCGTGCTGTGCAGAGGAGGTATCCTGATATAATGCGTCAAAGTTTCGAGGATGTCCTGATGAATGTGTATCTGTCGTTCCACGTAAAAGAGGTAAGTTATATGAACAATCAAAATGTAAATATAATATCAGTGTAGCATTTTTAACATAGTTGAATTCCATCACTCTTTCATTACGGTTTAATAATAATAAGCGCGGTTTATTTTGAAAAAGTTAACAATTTGTATCCTCCGGATACGTATCTTCCGTTACCACTAATGGGGTAACGGAAGATACACTGGCGTAACAGAGTATACAGGATTGATGTGTGAGTGTGTTCACGCTTATTTTTATTTTACCTAATGTAGTTTTGCTACTAAAGTCCGATAAGCTTGTTTCATTTTTGACATAGTTCAACCAAAACTCATGATTATTTTATATACAACAAAATATTAGTCAGTCGTAAAAAACAGAAGTATATATATATAAACGATGAGGAATTTCCTTCACGTCAGGGGTCAAATTTGCAAGCGAAACAAGTTACTTCAGAGAAATGTAAAACATGGAAGTGCAAGTTGGAAAAATTGCTACTCGACCGGGGATCAAACCCGAATTTTCGGGTTTCCGTGTCAAGAAAAGCAAAAGATCACCAGTTGAGTCACATGTTTTCAACTCTCATTTGGGCAATAAGGGCAAAGAAACATTATTGAATGAATTGATTCGGCATTGTGATTTAGGCCCATATATATATATATATATATATATATATATATATATATATATATATATATAAAGAGGATTGAACTATTTGAGGTCTGTGCTGTTCGGAAAGGATACATGTGATGCAATTTCTTTTGGGCGAGAAAGAAGTATTCAGTTGTTAGCATTTCCTGTAAAATTTAATTTGTTGACACAATTCGTCCCGTTCAAGGTAAAAGGGCATAATGTACGCTGCATAAATTTTACTGAAGCAAATAAAAGTTGCTTCCAACAAGCCCATTTAATCCCTTAAAAACGCCCATGAATTGTGGTTCTCAAAGCTAAATGAATTCAATACAGCTATCATGATTTGCCACCAGATGTAGGTCATCAAGGCCGACAAGAATATATATATATAACCTATTTCTGGAAAAACTGCAACATACTCCCTCATGCCTTGAAAGCGACGATTCACCTTTCATATTAATTTATAACTATTTTCATTACGTATTTATTGGGACAACTCTTTGCATGTGTGTTCCTTTCCAGAGAGATGGGTAAAGTTAAGAAGCAAAGTTCCAAAAAAAAAGTGTGAAAAAGGGAAAGATATAAAAGGAGAGTGAAACAAAAGAAAATCAAAAGAGCAAACACGAAAATGAGTGATCGTGAAAGAAGAGCTTTAAGAAAACAGTGGAGAGAAACAACAAGGAGATACGGGCAAAAATTGAAAGGAAAGAAAACATTGCTGACAATTTTGCTTTAAGTAAGCATAATCCTCCTCCAAGTCCAAATTTGCAGGGTGAACCGGGATGTTCTCAAGACCAGCATGACAATATTCCAGTACGTAATAAATGCAATGCGAGAAGAGAATTAGGTAGTAAAAAAGAAGACATAGGAACGCAAAGAAATCAAACATTTAGAACGAAAATTGAAAAGGATGCCTAAAGTAAAGATGTTGAAAAATAACGAAAGCGCAGTTATAGGCTTGAATGGAAAGGCACAAATAATAAAGACAGCCCAAGGACAAATGTAAAATGTTTGCTGACGTCACAAAAGTATTTCTGACGATTAGGAAGAAATTGTTTGATAGAACTGTCGTGGAGAAGCAGATAAGAGAGAGTTGCAGAAGAGCTGTCCCGAAAGGGAAGAAAATATTTTCTGTCAAAATTAGCAGGGAAAATAGTGAAAAAATAAAAATGTCTCTATTACCTGAAACCACTTATGTCGAATGTCTACTCAAGAAATTGAACATATGATAGAAGAAAGTTTATCTCTGGGGAAAAAAATGTTATCCATTAATGTTTGGAGAATGATGAAAACAGCAGAATGACTCCTGGGAGAAAAGATACATTTACGCAACATTGTTAAAAGACAAAGAGATTGTTGAACGATACGATGAAACATTTATATGCAAAGTTTAAGAAGCAATACGCCAACTTAAAAGTTTAATGCACATTATTTTGAATGTCAAGACAATTTTGGATCGTAGCTCCAGTGATGAAAGATAGAGACACTTGTCTCTGTGCAACATGATTCATATTAAAATCTGCCATTGCTTTATGCTAAATAGTTATTTAAGATCCGAAGCATTTATAAATCTTAAGGTAATCTTGAAACTTTTTGAGAGGAATGTGATGTTTATGCAGTGACGTATTTACGATTTTGTTTCTGGATGGCTTTGCAACTTTATTCCTGGAAATGTGAAAATTCTGCAAGATATTTCATTTACTTTAATATAGTAAACAAAATTTCGGGTGGGTGGGGGGCTTAAGCGCGGAAGCCCTCCTTAAATACGTCACTGTGTTTATGTAATAATTCTTGTTTGTCGTTCCTAACAACAGAATTAATACTCATTTTTCACGTTTAGAAGAAGGTAGTCTTTGAATTTACCTTATTGTGAGCTGGATTTCATTTAGAAACGAAGTCCTTGATTAATTATATCAAACACTTTTTATTTTGCGAAAAATTTACAGCTATATCGCTAAAAATGAAGTACCTCTACTCTCAGACTATTCCTAAAACTAGAGTTGCGAAATGTAAGTTTCTATATTGAATAAACAAACCACAACATACAACTGATTACATAATGATTAGCAGTATACCTCCGTTACCATTTCGCATCCTCCGTTCCTGTTGCAAATTTAAAGCTTCTAAAATTAAGAAATAACATAAAGTACTTAAGTGACCACATAGTGTGGTAAATGTTAAGCCAAACGGAATATAAAAATAACATTTTGGGTTCCCGCCGCAACAAAATGTTTTCATAGTTTTTTCGGTCTCGAAAAGAACGGTATTTCTGAAATGACACACACACACACACACACACACACACACACATATATATATATATATATATATATATATATATATATATATATATATATATATATATATATATATATAATATAATATAAAGGGTGGACAATCTGGAACATCCGTAATAACGGAGAAACCAAAAGAGGGAGAAAAGTAAAACTTTGCATGATGCAACTATAAGGAGTGGGACATCGTTTTTCGCATTAAACACCACCACCCGGTGAACAGTGTTGCCATCCCAGTAAAAAGTTACTTTTTTTTTCAAATGACATTACGTCAGATTATTACATATTTCAAATCAACATGTTAAGCAAAAACTTAAAATACCACATTTGTTATTCAGTGTTGCAAACTAAGGATTTTCTAATATCACACTGCTTAAATCATGTAATTGCGAGAAATTGTTGTAATTATACTTACCAAAACTTATTCCTACAATGCTATAAAAGAGAAGGAAAACAACAATCAGTTTAAATATTGCCCAGAGGCAGTGCTTAAAGTGAGCCGGTATGAGCCGGTTATGCATCCGAAAGTTCGAAAATCGGCCGGTATGGCATACCGGTAAAAATCACTAATTTAAATTGTAATTTATTTGCAGAAAAGAAAAGATTTTACACATAGAAATGAGTACGACGTTAGCATCCAGTCAACAAATATGTTTGTACTATCAAATACTTCGTTCTGCTGCTTCGAAAGAAGTATCAGTTCCCTATCACCCTATTCAATGGCAGAATTTGTGCTCTTGAATTTTTCAATATTTGGGCGAGCAATCCACTTCCCCTCAGAAAATTTTAACTACCGTACCACCCGCCTAAAATTTTTAACCTGGATCCTCCTCTGTCATTGACAGGACTCTTCTTTAAATTCAAAAGGATTATTTTCACATTGTCTGGACTTCCGTGTTTACAATTACCAGATTGTCCCAAAAGCTCTGCACCATACATGAAGGAAAAAGAAACACGAATATCAGAAACAAAGACAAACTTCTACTCAAAAAAAATACAGGCCATCATGTTCGATGACCTTCACCCATGTTTGGGACAAGAGTTCAATTTGATGGCGATACCAGTTGGAGGGTTTAGAATTGAAAAACTTGCGACAGGCAGCATGCGCTTCATCATATGAATTGAATAGCCGACCACACAAGAAATGAAAGAGAGACAGAGAGAGAGAGAGAGAGAGAAAAGCGAAACAAATAACAATCTGAGGGTGCAACTTCTGGACTATAGACAGGATGAGGTAACAACTCAAACACGTCAAGTTCAGCCAGGCTGTTGGTCACATTTAGAGACTGATGACTCAGAGCATTGTCAATTTGCAGCAATAAGCTCTTACTCTTATTAATGCCGGATATTTCTCGTTCAGAACGGCATGCACTCGGCGTAGTTGTTCAGAATACAGTTCACCTGTTACAGCACGATCCTCTGGAACAAACTCAAAATGAATTATCTCGTCAATACACCACCAAACACACAGCATGAACTTTTACCCACATCTGTCTTGTTTCACATTGTCCAGGGCTTCCTGTCCTCTTTTCGCCCACTGTTTACGTGTGTCAGGGTTTTTCAAAAACACCCACTTATCTCCTGTCACAATTCTCCAACAGAAACAAAGATCACGCGGATTTTTTAAAACAAATTCTAGCAAATTGCCACTCCAAGCTGGGCCTGCTCCTCTGTCAGCTCATGAGGACTTTGTTGGGGCAGTTTATTGACGTAATGCATGGCATGCAATCGACGGTTTCCTGTCGATTTGGATGTCCAAACTACTCTTGCTAACACACACGTACTCGATTGGGCTCAGCACTCACAGCATCTTGCAGAGGGCCATTAATATCCATCGGAGATATACCCTTACGTGGCTTGTCCGCGAGGCTTAAATCACCCGAAGTAAATTTTGTGAACAAACGGGTAGCTGTCGGTCGATCCAGTATTTCTTTGTTCTGCTCTGTTCTGCTTTCAATGTTATAAACGACAAAGAACGCCGTACAAAAAGCACTGGATTTCCTTGTCTGTCCGATTTGGGTGATTTTTGGATATGTTGTAGATGAGAACCCCCTGGTCAATTGTTTATATAAGGCCAACTCCCTATGTCCAATCCTCTGACCTTCAGATGTCACCAAATGTCATACCGTACAAGAAGTATTGCATTTCCTCGTCTGTCCGATTTGGGTGATTTTTGGATATGTTTTAGCTGAGGACCCCCGGTCAATTGTTTACATGAAGCCAACTCCCTATAACCAACCTTGTGACCTCCAGAGGTCACCAAAAGTCACCGTTACGTGGACTATCCTGATTTGCCGTTGCCCAGTATAACACACAACTATTTTTTGTATGCCATGTTTGAACCAATTCTACCAACACCCGTTGTGTAACCTTTGGTGATCTCTGGAGGGCACAGAGTTGGTCATAGGGAGTTGGCCCTATATAAACAATTTCCCGGGATGTCCTCAGCTACAACATATCCAAAAAACACCCAAATTGGACAGACAAGGAAATTCAATGCTTTTTGTACGGTCCTTTCCTTCGCTACAGCTTTTGCAGTTAGTCCTTTTTCCATAAAATTCGTAGCACAGCTCGAGTTGAAATTTAGTCCTCATGTTGCCCTTTTTGACTTTACAGGAATGCTCCTACACACGCAGTACTTGCCTTACTTGATCAGACGAACCTGTCCTCTATGCATGCCTACAGTTTTCACTGGTGGCGCCAACTATCCTTCCAAAGTTTTACCTCATGCAGGTCAGTGTGCTGATGATGCAGGACTTCGGGGACAGTCTGGTTAGAGCTCTGCAAGGGCTCGGGCCTACAAAAAATCACTTCGGGCTCGGGCCGTGAATTTTTAAATATACAACCATATTTCTCGAGCCTAATTTTGTAAATATACTGTACAACGACATATATTGCACCATTCTCTCTGGAGAACTTTCATAGCACAACTGGAAAATTAAATCTGTAATTGCTGTAAATAAAAATAAAATTTTGCGTTAATTATTAAGTTTCTGTAATTCGGGCTCATTTGATTATCACACAAGCTCTGGCCTAAATGTTGAAACATATTTCGGCCTTGGGTCGGGCCTCACATTGTAAAATCACAGGCCAGGCCCGGGCTCAAAATTCAGGCCCGTGCAGACCTCTAAGTCTGGTATAAGAAAATTAGTGTTGACCACGAGACAAAACGAGACCAGAAGAAGCTTTTGAAAATGGAAATGAAATTGGAAAAAATCATTAAATACTAGTGGCTTACAATACAATACAATACAGTGGAATAAAACTTAAAACAATATTCATTGAATACTAGGCTGATGATAATGGGAAGTAAAACATTTACATATTAGTCCTCACTCACTCACTCATTCTGTTTCTATAGATTTTCACGTCAAAAATGGTGCAAAAATGTCAGGAGTAGAGATACTTTTTAGGATTCTGTCAAAATTACTGCTCCAAGTGGTCATATTTGTTCCATACCGTCACCTCATCTGATGTCACTTTAAGCACTGCCCAGAGGTACGCCGTTTTCAGCAGTGTTGCGAACTTCATTAATGTTTATCATATCTCCGGAAGGGTTTGATATATCGAAGTGCTGTAAATGGCAGAATGATTTGTTTGTCAATTGCAAATCACACAGGTAACTAGATATGATACTTATCTAAGCATTTTTCGAAATAACGCCTTTTGTAAAAAATTCAATTTCCAAGCCCTTGTAACTTCGTTGCTATTCATTGAAAACAAGTCATACCATGACCATAGTATTCAACTCTAAGGCGCTTACGATGTGCATTGTCTTGTCCATCTCCGTTGCGCTGTATGTGTGATAGGGGCTTCCAAACTTTGGATGTTTGTGATATTATAACATCGTTAGTTTGCAACACTGAATAATAAATTTAATATTTTAAGTTTTCGTTTAACATGTTGATTTGAAATATGTAATAACCTGACGTAATGCTATTTGAAAAAATATACTTTTATACTGGGATGGCAACACTGTTCACCGGGTGTTGTTTAATACGCAAAACGATGTCACCCTCTTTATAGTTACTTCATGCTAAGTTTCGCTTTTCTCTCTCTTTTGGTTTCTCCGTTATTACGGATATTCCAGATAAATTGTCCATCATATATATATATATATATATATATATATATATATATATATATATATATATATATATATATATATATATATATTATATATATATTATATTGTGTATATGTATATATGCATATATACTGGATGAGGCATTTCAAACTGTTTTTGGAAAAATTCGGAAAACTACAAATCGAGTTGTAAAAAGGTTTTAACAAAAGTTTGTTGTTGGATGTCCACTTTCGAGACGAAATCACACTCGACTCTAGTCCCCAACCCTCGGAGCGGGAGGGAATCAAATTTAAAATCTTAAATACGAATCCCCATTTTTAATTGCAGATTAGGATTTTCCAGGAAAATATCCATAACTTTCGTATTTAACATTTTTTCCGTGATAATGGCGCTATAATGGACTAAAATAAAAAAGGGTCACAGCTGAAAAATGATTAATTTAAAACTGGGTTTGCACATATCTGGAAACTGCAAATCGGATTTCAAAAAAGTTGTAACAAAAATTGTTCGTCTTCAGGGGGGCATCCAATTGACCCTACACTATACCCTATACTCACCGGGTGTGGGAGGGGCTCAACTTTGAAATCTTAAATCTTAAATCCGATTTTTATTGCAGACTCGGATTCTTCAGGAAAAAAAAACGTAACTTTTGTAATGAACATTTTTTCGTTGCGTGATAGATGGCGCTGTAATCGACAAAAATCAAAGTGGGTTTCAAACAGTTGAAAAATGATATCTCAAAAAATACACATCAGATTAGGAGAATTAAAGTAGACAGTTTTGATAGGCCTTATGCAGAGTCGTTCTGACGCGTAATTAGTGTCATACTAAAGGGTTCGACAAACATATATTTTCTGCAGTAGTCAGGCCTTTGGTATGACGTTAATCATACGTGAAAACGACTCTGGATAAGACGGGATATCTTCGCAAATGCTATTAAATGACACCATAGTTGATTCCCCACTGCCATCTGTAAAATCTGTATAGTCCAGTCCCTGTCCATAAGACCCGTAGGAATTTTGAGGTGGACTAAGTTTCTCTTCAGATCCAAGTAAGACACGTCTCAGTGATGGAAAAAATCTTGGGTGATCATCTGGCAACCCGGGCATAAGTTGGCAAATTAGAAATTCAATATGGCGGCCATGCGAAAATGCCATATTTACCTAAAACACGAATATCTCATCATTAAATGAAGCTAGAAACTTCATTCTTGTACCGAATTCAAGATAATGAACACTGTAATCAAGAAACATTCGTAACGTCGAAACATAGTGCCGCCATTTTTAAATATGGCGGCAGGTTTTTCGAAATTTCGATTTTTTTTCGTACAATATTATCATTTATTCGAAGATAACTACGAAACTATAAGAGATACCATAAACATACCTGAAATAAACGGGATAGAGCATAATAAGAGCTTTCCAACGGTACCAATATCTTTTTTCTATCTTTAAATTTGACGGAGTTATTGAAATTTTAGTAGCTCAAGGTGTTTGGCTTCAGATTAAGTTAAGAAAGGTTAAGCGCTAAAGCAAAACTATCCATGATTTTTCTGCACAAGTTTTAATGCTGATAAATTACTCTAAGATCTTACAGTGAGATTTCTAGGTAAAAGTGCAAATGGTTAATAATAATAATAATAATAATAATAATAATAATAATAATAATAATAATAATAATAATAATAATAATAATAATAAAAAATCGTGGTTGCTAAAATAATAATTCAACAATTTCAGTAGAAAAAAGCAATATAATTAAAAGTGATGTAAAGTTAGTACACTAATACAAATAATAATAAAAGCACCATATTTATAATATAACAAAGCTTTATGAAATTACTTGGTTTTGGTTTTCTTACAATCCTGTGATGAAATATTTTGATTGGTCTTGTTGAGGGCAACTAATTAAATGTTATTAATAAGTTCGTTGCATATTTTGTCTACATGGATTGAGTTACAGTTCGTAACGCTACCGATTATTACAAATCATTTTGCACTTACAGAAGGTCGTACAACTAACAATTTTTTTTTAGGCATTTGCATCGTTTTGTAGAACAGCTCTTGCAAGTACATGTTCGAATGACATCTTCTGGTAGCTCATTAATGCTAGTATCCGGTGTGAGCGATGAATCATCTGCATTGTATGCCCATCCAAAATCCGTTGGATCTAATGGTTCTTCTGCGCCTAACACTGTAGAATACGAATATACCATGTAAAAGGATCTTTTCAGGTGACCCTGTAATGACGAACTGGTGCAAGGTAATTCCTGTAAGCTATGAAGACTACTTTGATTCATAATTTCAAACTGGAGAGTGTCAAATGTCTTAGATCTTGAGCCTGATTTTACAACCCTGACCAAATATTCTTCAGCAAGTTCCAAGCACTCAGCACTTGGAGGAAGACTTCGTCCAAATTTGCACATATACTTTTCCGGTTCTGCCTTAAGAGCGGATATTTTGTTACCTATCTTACTGGTAACATCAGACCCTGTAAGAAAGTGTGCTGCAAGAAGGGCATCTGTTGCTGCAAATATTTCGTTGACAAGTGTGTGAATTGGTATAATATCGGATCTCGATTTTCGCATCCATAATTCTGAAAGTCCATTTTCATGTAGGATCTTGTAAAAATGAATCAATAAAACAAACACATCTGTGTCATTTGAGAGCACTGCAACGCGTGCATCCCATGCTTAACCGCATGGAAAACGTGAGGGATAATGCGTATGCCAGCCTCCTCAACAGCTACTTTGAGAGTTCCTGATATTTCCGTGAATCTCTTATCTTTGATTAATACAGCTGGAGTAGGACCACCGTCAAGCAAGACGCCACTGAGAATAGTGTCCCAATCTCGATTTATTGTAACTGTCTTCAAAAATTCAGCCAGAGCAGCCTGAATCAAAACTTTGTTCTCAGATGATGCCCCAAATCTGTCCATCTGTACAGGAAGTGTTGTGGTAGTGCTTATTGATGTCAATGGTAGTGGCTGTACAGAAGATCTTCTTTCCCTCTAAGCACTTTTGATTGATGTTGGAAGATAGCTATCAAACACATAGTCAACACGGCTGAATTTGCAGGCATTATTTACAATGGTGTCAAGTGATGTGAACAAGTCTTTAAATGTAACATTTCCTTTAACTTTCAGTCTTCGAAACTGGTTCATTACATAACTACAACACAGGTTTCGAGAGGATCATTTTTCTGGAAATTTATGGCCGTGGTATCTAATCTTTTTATCAAAATATTCATAAGCTGAAACTTTGAGGGTTCCGTAGTGGCGCCGTTCTCATCTAGTAAGGGTGAAGGTGAAATATCATAACTAAGAATTTCTGCCATCGACAATCCTCTCTCCTTGGCAATTTCTACTTTTCTTTGAACCAGTAATTGATCCTTAATAACGCTTCTCACAGTTTTCTTTTTCATCTACATGCTAGGTTGTGTTATATTTCGAAATGTAGGAAGATTTTGTCTGTGAATGGGTGCCATCAATGATTTCGAGCGAGATATAAACCTTTCCTGTCGGAATGTGGCAAAAGCTTCTTCGGCAGTCATCAAAAATTGTAAAAGTTTCTTAGCACTCGATTCCGGGACACACTCATTGGTTAGAAGGTTGTGAAGCTTCAGTTCGCCATTCACAATATATGATTTTCTGCTCTCAATGTACTTGAACGTGTTTTGGATGCTTTCTTCCATTTTATTTCTGAGCCTTCCCATTAATTCATGATGCATTTTTAACTCATAATCACACGGTATAGCATTAAGAACTGACTGAAATGTTTTTCGTATGAGCAGTACTTTATGGTAGGCAAGCTCCCATTCTGCAATATATTCCTTCCTTTTTGTTTGGCCAATAATCCCTCCAGCTGATTTTTGAGAATGATTTATTGTCTGTTCGAGAGCCATGTCAATACCCACAGCGTTAAATTTTCCACTTGTCCTTCGTACAAAAAAATGCCCTTGTTTGAACTTGTTATATATTTCAGAATGGCGTGTTTCAAGATTCAGCATTTGCTCAAAGAATAGTGAACCCCATCTCAAATAGTTTATTCTGTCAAATACCTGAAAAACTGGAAGGATATCTTTTAGTGTTTGAAGATAGAGACTCCAATTACCTTCTCTGTCAGCTCTTATGAGGTTCTTTAAAACACTTATTAAATGTAAGAACCCCTCAAGGAATTGACACTGCTCAGACATCCTCATTTGCTCTTCAGTGAAAACATTTGAGGCTTCCAAAACTTCCTGTGATGCTGCAATCAGCTCTTTAAACTTTGCTTGCGCATCTTCTGTTGTTGAGTGATTCATAGCAGTAAGAACTTCTGCAACTCTTGTAGATAACTGATAATCATCGTCAGAAGTATGCAAAACTGCTTTCCACTTTAATCTCTCCACAACTTCTGCTAACATTAACATTCTTTTGAGTGACCTTACATAATTACTCCCTTGAAGGACACTTTCAGCAACTTTAACACCAAACACGTGATTTTCGATGAGAACATTTTCTAATCAACTCCCATTTATGTACTTACTAATACAAGAAAGTAAAATTTTGGTCATATGGAAAGATCCCAAGAGCAGCACTAGGTTTGGAAATTCATTTGAAACTAACTGAATTTCTGCTGCAATATGAAAAACGCCTTCATCACATGAAATTGGCAGAGCTGATTGATCGAGAACTGAAAGCAAGCTTTGAAAATTTTTCATACATGAATATACAGTATCATAAGATGTTACTGGATAAGGCAAAATAGGGAGAAAACCAACTTGTTGTAGTGGAACATCAACTTCTGAAATAACAGCATGAATTCCAGACCATGTCAATGTTTTTCTGTTTGTCAATCCTTCAACAGCTTGCAACATACTTATTACTACCTCTTCTTTCTTGACCTCATCACACGGCAAAGTGTAAGCATCTTCAATGATTTTAAGATCCTGTGGAATGTTCAGCGGTGTTGATGGTTTCTGGTAATCTCTAATTTGTTGACATGGTAAAAGGACACCAGTTCGTTTTCTGAGTTTGTTAAGAGCTACTTCAGATAGTGGTGGCTTACTAGGATTTACACTTGGAGTTTTCTGAAATAATACCATAACAGTATAATGCGTACCCTGTAGACCGGAAAGGCTTACCTCTTCGTGGTCAAAGTTATCCATAGCACCTACAGTAAAGTTACTACTGACAAAATGACTTGGAAGTGCAAGATTCTAAGAGCATGCCATCATAGTGTATTGTGCAAGATTATGACGAGATTCCATAACTTCATTATAGCTGACTGATAACCCAGCTTTATTGAATAATGTTATCAGCTGTTGGCTCTTACATTTTTCATGAATTGAATGGCCAGTCACTGAATGCAAAGGGGTTTTCCTTTTTCTCTTATGAACATTATAAAACATTATCTGGAAAAGGACTTTAACTCGATTTGTTATAGGAGTTTCTCTTCTATCGTTGTTGTCTTCAATTTCACTGCATTCTGCTTCTTCTTCGTCTGAGCTCATAAATGCTTGACTGTTATCATTGATGTGAGAAAACAGTGTCAATTTATCCACGTTGAATACATGAGAGAAAAAGTCAATTAGCGGTTGGGGAATAGGTGTTGTCTTCCATGATTTTTCTAGTTGATTTGCATCTTCAAATTCATTGTCTAGGTTGAAGTCTGTTTCCAGAAGTGATTTTCTAATTAGCTTTCCAGCCTCTCCAACAGAAGAAACAGAACGTAGTTTGTCAGCTATTTCATCAATAGTGAGGTTTGATGAATAAACAAGTTGGAACTGGTTTCTTTGTAGTGGTTGGCAAAATTGAATAGAATCACCAAATATATTTTTCATGTATAGTTTGACTTCTTTGTTAGTAATTAAATTCTCTCCAGCCTGCTTGTTAACATAATCAGGAATCTCAGAAAGGGTTAGGCCATAGCCATTATTTAGAATGTTCTGAAATAGTCGACTATCCTCCATTAATTGACTTTTTGTTTTTTGGTATATATTCTTAAGGCAGAACCGGAAAAGTATATGTGCAAATTTGGACGAAGTCTTCCTCCAAGTGCTGAGTGCTTGGAACTTGCTGAAGAATATTTGGTCAGGGTTGTAAAATCAGGCTCAAGATCTAAGACATTTGACACTCTCCAGTTTGAAATTATGAATCAAAGTAGTCTTCATAGCTTACAGGAATTACCTTGCACCAGTTCGTCATTACAGGGTCACCTGAAAAGATCCTTTTACATGGTATATTCGTATTCTACAGTGTTAGGCGCAGAAGAACCATTAGATCCAACGGATTTTGGATGGACATACAATGCAGATGATTCATCGCTCACACCGGATACTAGCATTAATGAGCTACCAGAAGATGTTATTCGAACATGTACTTGCAAGAGCTGTTCTACAAGACGATGCAAATGCCTAAAAAAAATTGTTAGTTGTACGACCTTCTGTAAGTGCAAAATGATTTGTAATAATCGGTAGCGTTACGAACTGTAACTCAATCCATGTAGACAAAATATGCAACAAACTTATTAATAACATTTAATTAGTTGCCCTCAACAAGACCGATCAAAATATTTCATCACAGGATTGTAAGAAAACCAAAACCAAGTAATTTCATAAAGCTTTGTTATATTATAAATATGGTGCTTTTATTATTATTTGTATTAGTGTACTAACTTTACATCACTTTTAATTATATTGCTTTTTTCTACTGAAATTGTTGAATTATTATTTTAGCAACCACGATTTTTTATTATTATTATTATTATTATTATTATTATTATTATTATTATTAACCATTTGCACTTTTACCTAGAAATCTCACTGTAAGATCTTAGAGTAATTTATCAGCATTAAAACTTGTGCAGAAAAATCATGGATAGTTTTGCTTTAGCGCTTAACCTTTCTTAACTTAATCTGAAGCCAAACACCTTGAGCTACTAAAATTTCAATAACTCCGTCAAATTTAAAGATAGAGAAAAGATATTGGTACCGTTGGAAAGCTCTTATTATGCTCTATCCCGTTTATTTGAGTTATTTTTATGGTATCTCTTATAGTTTCGTAGTTATCTTCGAATAAATGATAATATTGTACGAAAAAAATCGAAATTTCGAAAAACCTGCCGCCATATTTAAAAATGGCGGCACTATGTTTCGACGTTACAAATGTTTCTTGATTACAGTGTTCATTATCTTGAATGCGGTACAAGAATGAAGTTTCTAGCTTCATTTAATGATGAGATATTCGTGTTTTAGGTAAATATGGCATTTTCGCATGGCCGCCATATTGAATTTCTAATTTGCCAACTTATGCCCGGGTTGCCAGATGATCACCCAAGATTTTTTCCATCACTGAGACGTGTCTTACTTGGATCTGAAGAGAAACTTAGTCCACCTCAAAATTCCTACGGGTCTTATGGACAGGGTCTGTATTAGTAATGAGAAACGGGTATTTTCTAGCATAAATACTTTATCCATCACGACTCTGGAACTCACTAAAGAAATAATAAACACTTCTGACCAGAGTATATACACTTGTTTATTAAAAACTAAATTCCAGTGTAACAGTTTCAACAACGTAACGTTGTCTTCATCAGATGAAGACAACGTTACGTTGTTGAAACTGTTACACTGGAATTTAGTTTTTAATAAACAAGTGTATATACTCTGGTCAGAAGTGTTTATTATTTCCATAAATACTTTATTCTCCATAACAGTGCATTACTTTGTCCACATTATTGGTGTAATTTCTGTCACAGATATCGCTGAAATGGCAGTCTAGTTTTAGATTCCCTAAGAACAATGACGTGGACGTAATAGTAGTTTCTTTCCTTTGGGATGCCTTTTACATATGAGTCGCCTTGCCTCTTACTATTGGGATGCTTGTTTCAGGTGAGTGCCCTTGCTTCTCATCATCGAGTTGCTTATTTTAGATGAATCCCTTTTCGGGTTCGGGTTTAGATGAATTCGGGTTCGGGTTTTAGGTGAATCCCTTTGCCTCTCACCATCGGGGCGGTTATTTTAGGTGAGTCCCCTTGCTTCTCATCATCGGGGTGCTTGTTTTTGGGGACCTTTGCCTTTCATACATCTCAGTTGTTTGTTGAAACAAATATGGTGCTCGTTTTCTGGAATCCACATTGCAAATGTTACACCTACAGCGAGGGTTTAACCACGGACTGTGACGTATGATCGCAATCCGTGCTTCCTTAACGCCCAGAAAATAGTCACCATTTCGAACATTTGCTTATAATTTATCAACGGTGCTTATTATTTTTGCTGGAGTATCCGAATCTGCAATAAAAAATGGGGTTTCCTGTTAAGGATCTCAAAGTTGACATTCCTCTCCCCGGGCATGGGACATGCGGGTCGAGTGTGGTGTCATTGGATGTCTCCCTTAGAGACGAACAACTTTTGTTCAATCTTTTTTAAAATTCGATTTCTAGTTTTGCAGATATTTCCAAACAGAGTTTTAAATGTCTCATCTTTCAACTGTGATCCATTTTGATTTTTGTCGATTACAGCGCCATCTACCATGCAACAAATAAAATGTTCAATACGAAAGTTACTTTTTCCCATAGAATCTAAATCTGAAATGAAAAAATGGGTGTTCCTATTTAAGATTTGAAACGTTGACCCCTCCTGCCCCGAGGGGTGAGAAACGATCCCACCCAACCAGGCACATGTTAGACATGTACCATTTAACTTCCATACCAATCGTTTACGTACCTGGTACTTGAGAAATTGACATTTCATGTATTCCAATGTACCCCGAGAAACATTCTTTACATATGCTTAACATGTACTTGTGTTGGGTGGGGTGGTCGTGTGTGCTGTCGTTGGATGTCCTCCATAGAAACGAACAACTTTTATTCCAACTATTTTAAAATCCGATTTCTATTTTCAAGATATTTCAGAAAACAATTTTAAATAGCTTATTTTTCAACTGTTTTTAACCCATTTTGATTTTTGTCGATTACAGCACCATGCATCACGCAACAAAAATAACGTTCAATACAAAAGTTACGTATTTTTGCTGGAGAATCCGAATCTACAATCAAAAAATGGAGGTTCCTATTTAAGATTTCAAATTTGACCCCCTCCTGGCCCCGGGATGTAGGATACGGGTGTCGGGTGTCATGTCATTGGATGTCTTCCTTCGAGGTGAACAATTTTTGTTAAAACGTTTTTCAGATCCGATTTGTAGTTTTTGTTCACCAAAATTAGATCGCTTAAAAAATTAGTCAAAGCCAAACGGAAAAGTTATCAAGCAACCTGGTCCACAGTCTTGAAAAGAAGATGATTAAATGTATATAGGGAAATCAAACTAAAATACACAGAGGGAATATTTAAAGGCCAAGAAAATAAGTTGGGAATATTTTCTAAAAAAGAATTTAGAAATGGATCCGTGGGGATTCCCATATAAACTTGCTATGTACAAAATTAACCCTCTGACCCTATCAACGTTAAAAATGAAGATAGCTGTGTCGAAATTAAGCAACAATTTTCCCCAAAGATAATAATCAGGAAGACGATACAGAACAACAGAAACAATTAAGAAGTAAATATTTGCAACCCATTGCATTGGCAACAGAAAAATATTTCGAACTAACGGGCAACGAAGAAGTTGAAACAATAATTAAAAATCTAAAAACTTAAAAAGCTCCAGGATTAGATGGTATAGTAAATGAAATCTACAAAAATAAAATGGATATTTGGGCTGCATATCTAACAAAATTGTTCAACACATTTCTTAAGAAGCTGGTATTTCCCTCGTTGTGGAAAGAATCGCAATTGCTAATTTTGTTTAGAAATCATAATAAACATTTAACAGAAGTGAGTTTTTACCGTCCAATCTGTCTTCTGAGAAACATCTGAAAATTATTTGAAAGGATAATAGCAAATAGAATTCAAAAGCATAGGAATATTGAAGAAGATAGTTTACAACTTGGTTTCAGAAAGGGCAAATCCACGGAAGATGCCTTAAATGCATTTGTATATCAAGTTAAGGAAATTAGCATAGAAAGAAAATATGCATTGGCCCTGTTTATTTTTTGACATAGAGGGGGCGTTTGAACGCCATACCTCATTGAAAGGTTAGAAGAAATTTATCAGTAAATATAATTAGGGATTACTTCTTGAATAGACAGATCCTCATCCATTAAAACCTGGGAAATATCAAAGTTACTGCACAAAAGGGATGTCCGCAAGGATCAATCTTAGGACAATTGATGTGGGATTTGGAATTTCAGCCGTGTTTAGAAAGATTAAAGGAAACTAAACGAGTAATTGCTTTTGCTGATGATTTGGCTGTAATAATTTCAGCAAACTCTCGAACAGAATTGGAAAGAAAAGCAACAGGATTTATAAACGAATTACTTGATTGGTGTGGAAAGTCTAAGCTAATAATCTCTGAGAGGAAAACGAAATGTATGATTTTTGGAAGTAAATTGTTAAGAGGCCCAATAATTAAAATAGGCAACAGTAAGATCGAGAGTTTATCAGTATTAAAATATTTAGGGATTATGATAGACGATAAACTAAATTTTGGAGAACTTATTAATTATGTTACTCAAAAGCGTCATATAGTAACTAATAAACTCATTTCATTGGCTCAAACAAATTATAGGCTACCGAGAAAATTAATTAAGACTTATCAGGAGGTAACCCTAAGCGTCTCGTAGCTTCCAGCGTATGGGCACATCGATTATTAGAGATTAATTCCTTAAAAAAGCAAATAAATCGCTCAGAAAGAAACATTCTAATTCGGCTCAGTGGCGCCTTCAGCGCGCATTGTGTATTTTGATGGGTTTCAAACCAATGTATTTAACAGTAATCCAGAGAGCAGCAAGGTATTGGTATAAAATAGGAAATTTAAATAAGACTAAAGAATTTTTAGGGACCAAAGCAGAAATACTAGATGGAATAGAAAGACAAATTCAACAAAAATAGATACAGGACTGGCAAGTAGATAAACGTCAAGAAGATTATTCACATTTATTCCAGACGTTAAGATGAGACTCAAACGGAACTACTTCAATCCCAACAAAGGACTAATTAACTTCCTAACAGGACATGGTCCCTACCCAACCCACCTTTATAGAATTAATAAGAAAGAACATGATAGCTGTGAATGTAGAGAACAAGGGACATCGGAAAACAGTGTTCTATGGTACCCGTTGCTGGAGGAACACTTGCGAATTCACGACCAAATTAGACAGAAAAATATTAAAGCTATCTTGGAAGATGAAGAGGATTAGAGAATCCTGACAGATGTAGCAGAGGAATACTCAGAACTATGCAGAAAAGCATTTCTCAGAGAAAACACAAACTAAATGGACATAAAATATGGAAAAAGAGAACGAATGAGGATTCCTCCCTCCTGGACCGAGGCAAACTTCTGAAAGCGCTGGATCTCCGCATCCCAGGAAGGAGATTGAGTGACGGTGTGTGAGTGCCTAGAGCATTCTCGGTCTTTTGACTGTTAAGGAACTCCAGATGCTTTGGGAGCGTGTGTGTGATGTGATGGTGATGGAATGAGTGTTAAATCTGGAGCCGTGGGATAAATATATATTAAAATGTAATAGAAACAATCACATAAAATAATAACTCAAATTATGACACAAAGACTCGGAAATGGAGCATCATCTAGAAGCCGCTTCGCGATTCGGTTACGATAGCGTGCGACCTTTGGTCCGCGTGTACACGGCAGTGGGACACAACTGACGAGGGCCCGCACTAAGTGCTCCGAGTAGGTCCTGGGCCTCATGTCGATACTCACGGTCCGTTTTTGATGTGCAGGATTAACCGAGATGAATGAATAATACAGCTACATTAACAAATACAGCCATAATCATAATTTTAAAAAAATCAGTGAACCAACTTTAACGAAATGACACTTAAGTCCATTATAGAAAAGTGTAATGTTTAGTGAAAGTGATGTGTATACAGTGATTATTAACCACACAGGGGAAACCTTGACAGAGGAGAGGAACACACACACAGGTGAAAATCATTTAGGTGAGAAATGAAAATTTGGTAAGAGAATCAGCAGTAAGGAGACACCAAAATTATCTGACTGGAGATGAGAACATAACAGGAAAAATGTTCATGTTACCTTAATGAGCCCTTTAAAATCAATAAGACGAAAAGAGAAAATGTAGATTTTGGAGAAATATTAAACAATTGCTAATACATGATAATCTAGGAAGTAGCTAGATAGTAATACAATTTTGTTAAATAATATGATAATAAAATTAGGTAGGAAGCCAAAGAGAGGGCATAACCCTCTAATGGTTAGGACTAGGAGTCATACACCAAATCATCAAATTTTAAAAATAAAAATGACAATTGATGAATAAAGTACAACCTACAACCCTCTGTCCCTTTACTTTTAAAAAAGTTAGGAATTAGATAGTAAATAAATATTTGTTAGTTAATATGTATGATAGATTAGAAGAGATTAGATAGTGTTATATGATGTTTTGGTTCTGGGATTGGCGTAGCAATTGTGTACACTTTCTTTTGTGAAATCGTAATTGAGATCACTTCTTCACTCTCCACCCAGTAATACAAAGTTGGTTCGGAGTCCAACTCCCTTTTAGCCTCGGTCTCGACAACGTCTTTGGCTTACTGGTTCGAAGGTGATGAGAAAGCGCACTAACAGTGGTAGAGCTTGGTACTGGAAGTCGAAACCCAGGTAACACATGGAGACTGTGAGTTGAATCTAATTTGGTGGGATAGCTTGATTAAATTAAAGAGACCATTCCAATTGACTTTTTATTAAAAAAAATAAAAATAAGAATACAGATGAATTTTACAAAATCGGTTACTTGGAATGACAACTAGGAAGTTTTACTACATCACTTAAGTGGGAGCACAACCCCTATAATACCTAATAGGTGCTAGAAGGTTCTCATACTAAACCGCGATTTATTGAAAGTAGTAAAATATGACCTTCGTACATCGCAACTTGCATTGGCCCGAAGGGGAAAATGTTAATCCTCGAAAGGGGAATTTGGTCTCAAGTTGAAGGGACTTCGTATTCGACTCAAACATTCTCAAAGTGCTCATCTCGCGTTAAAGGGGGAACTTAGAAAAAATAATCACATACCTGATGTTCTACTAAGCGTCCGGGACTGGAGAGCTCACACACTCGTCGACTGTCGTCCGTAGAATCAACCGGAGTGGCGAACAAGCCTCGTTTATATAGGCGTTACGTCCCACGCATTTCTGCCAGTTTCTGACGTAGCTCGAACGCTACGTCACGAGCCTCATCGAGCTTGGGAGAGACTTCTTCACGCGCATGCTCAATAGTGGTTAAGACTTCTAGTGTTTTCTATGATTTTTCTCTATCACGCCGGGATTGAAATTCCTATTTTACATTTATTTTTACAGTTTTTATTTTACACCTAACTCTAACTACATAATAAATTTCATGTATTTATTGCTTTCGTGGTATTCCCTAAATATTGCATCTAGGACCCAGCTCTGTGATCTGAGTAAATCAAAGCTAGGGTCATACCACTAATACATGCGTGTGAATTGGGTCAATGAGGCATCAGGTCGCTAAACCAATTTGAACCTCAACTGACTCCGTTCTCCCTATCTCTCTTTTCCTTACTACACACCCAATTTGAAAAGCGCGGGCGTCTCGCCCCATAATGTGAGTCTGGCTTAGGACTTCGAGACACAACTGTGTAACAGTTATCCGCCGACCTCGGTAAAAAAAAATAAACAAAAAAAATGTCGAAAGTTATCTTTCTGGAATTTATATTCAAGTACAGAAACGGTTGTCCAAGGCAAGTTGCTGGGAGTTAAAGGGTTAATATAGAACTGGCCTTACCTCAGGCGCTAGTAAACTAAAAACAAACCTTCTTGAGGGATTGGAGATTATGCACGACTAAACTGCAAGAGAGCGTGATTGTAAGATTTCATGTGTCATAACTAACTATAGTACGTATAAATGTTACTCAATTCCATTAACAAACTAGTAGATTAAAACTATGTAGGATGAAACCTTACAATCATGGATTCCTTCTAGCTTATAACTACCAACAGGTTTTGTATGAACTCACAATAGTATATATATATATATATTTTTTTTTTTAAACCAATTCCTAACCATATTATTAAGCATGACTTCGAACCGATTATGAGTACAACTTCTAGTATTATAAAGAAAATTTAGATTTTGTGAGTTTACTGATTTGCTAAGTACAATTGTCTTTGCTGTACTGGGTACAATTATAGATAGACGTGTCAAATGTGATTGTCTCAGGCTACTAATTTTATTCAACTATAAATGAAAGAAATTTAACATTAAATACACTTAAACGAGAATAGCGTGAAGCGCTTTAACGTTGGACTGTGATGAACGATAAAATTACAAGAGTAGTTCTCATTGTTTATAGTATAAACCAAATGGGAAAAACATGCAATGATCTAGACTAGGACACTCAATTGTGTTGCCTGAATTTTTTTTTTAAATTATTGCGGGGTTGTGCCTTACAGTTTGTGAACAACATTTCTTATGTTGTGTCAATATCCCAGTGATACTTCATAAATCATAGGCTATACTCTACTTTCCAGAATCAAGTGAATATTTTATAACCTGTAATGTACTGTAAGTATTTGAGTACTCCATTACATATCTGGTAATATATTTATTTGTAACATAGAAGCGATTGCATACTAAATGATTAAACCACATATGTAAAATAACTTGAGTAATTAACAACTAGCGATTAAAACAGTTGCTGAATGCTTAATAAGTGTTATAAGTGCGTCTATACGCATTTTATATATTTAAACTCATCTTAATGATATCGGAGAATGAATCGCACATTATTAGTTATTGCTCTTTACATTGATAATGCAATAAATGTAATATATTACAAACTTACTGTATAGGTTTGTTCTATACAGGGTAATCATAGTATGTACATGTGTTTTTCTAAACTTCTACTCAGCTTGATTGCTATTTCGACCTCGATTTGGTTTCTCTCATCCTGTGTGGTATGCAATACACTATACACATTGATTACTTTTACGTATACTGACAATATACAGACATTACAACTGATTGGTGCGATTTAGCGCACCTAGAGATTTGTATGCCATTACTTTAGCTTTCTTTTTTCCATGAGTGGTTCTGTTAGCAAAGGGGGGAGTCTGAATGGTTAAAATACTGACCCTATGGTTAGTGTGTTAGCTTATGCCCTAATGGCCTATGGTAATAACAGATACAAAGTCTAATAATCAGGGATGCAGTTACATTTGCTATACCAGAGTACATGTTTTTACAGGGGACTACATAACATTTCTTTATAATAATGGGGGAATGTAAGGGGGGGTTTATAGGTTAGTATTGTTAGTATTCCTATTCTTATTATTATTAAATCGAGAGGGATGTCTTTGTGGTTCCAAGGGGAATTTTTTTTTACGAAGTAAAATTACATCATAATTTTTATCATGTTAGTGGTTCTTCTCGATTTATAAGATAGATTTTAAACGCAAAAGTTAACCACAACATAAGCTATGGTTGATATGTTTTTAAAACACACCGGAAGTGTGTTCCGTTCTTTCTTTTAATTCTACTAACCTTGACTGATAGCAGGCCTCGGTTTCCGTTGTGGTGAACTTTTCTGTTTTTAAATCTTAAATACATCGTGTAAGTGATTTAATTATACGGAGAATAATTCTATATGAAGACGTCATGGGGACCTTGTTGTTAAGCAACAGTTAAATCCAATGTACAAGGATAATTTAAGAAATGACTTCCTTGTCTTTTTCGCTTCGGTGTTTGCCAAAAGATAGCTATACAGGGGGTTCCAAAACTTACAGTCTTTAACATGGTGGAATGAAAATGTGTAAACTCGATTACCATACTCACTTATAGGCTTCGTTACATGTTTAAAAACAAACTTGTGCTTTTACTTGACCAATCAATAGAAATTCGATTACCATACTCACTTATAGGCTTCGTTACATGTTTAAAAACAAACTTGTGCTTTTACTTGACCAATCAATAGAAATTCAATTTTTTTTTTACATTTAGACAATAACTGTCCATGGTTTTTGGTATGTTAGATCGTGGTTATTACAAGGAAATTGAGTTGTTTCATATATTGAAACAGTTTTAAAGTCACTTGACATTGCTTACAATCTTCTTATGATTTTTCACAACGCTGATTTGAAGGAGTTTTTATTCCTTTTAGTTTTGAGTCTTATCACTTTTCCAATTTTTGTGTTTGTACTGATACGAGAAGAGTTTTTCACCTGTAAACAATGAACTGAGGTAAGTCAATGGGAGTCTGTCCGTAGCTAAAGGAGGGTTTCTTGTCACTGTAGAAGTGTATAATCCTTACGGCACAGCGAAAGTTCTGTATCCGGATGGAAGTTTAGGGTTTTGGTCACTGTTGTCCACTAATAAACAGTGATGGATTGAACAATCATAATAATCAATTTCCATATCGTCTCTCTGGATCAGCCCTGGATGGGGCCGTCAGGCGGCGATCTGGATCCTTGGGTACCTCCAGATACCAGGGGGGGGCCTTACTCTAGACATCACACTGGGTAGGCAATGGATATATATCTGCAATCAAAGAGGCTATTAGACTACGTAATCATTAATGCGGTACAGAATAACCTTTGGATTAGGCGAAGTACTTGTTTATATATATGTTTATATCCTTCTTGTAATTGTTCATATTATATATTTTTTTAACGAGGCAGACCACACATCAATTTTAAGAGAGGTATAGTGATCGATGGAACCTACGAAGGTTATCCAAAAATGAGGCTATTCGAAAATGAGAGTCGAATACAGAATGTTTTTCCTTCAGATGTCCTGAATGTGCTGACCACACATCGTCAGAATCTAGGTATAGAAACCTGTAGAAATAGTGTATGTGATTGTAGTAATATTCCAAGAATCAATTTTGTATCATTGAACAACTACACAGGAATCCTAGAATTAAGTGTATGTGCGCTGACCACACATTATTGTTGGGATGCTTCTTGTGTTCAAGCCGTGACTGTGGATGAAGATCAAAACAACGTCACGGTAAGACAAGTTCTTCTCAAATTGATTGATGTACCTAACTAGGTTTGTTTCTTTGTGAGTGGAATGATAATGATGGAGGAAACTGAATTATCAAATATTCTTTTCATTTACTGTAATGGTTAATGGGTGATGAATCATATGGTAAGTAAATCCAAGGTACTTTACAAGAGGGGCAATACCTGGTGTGTTATGAAAACGTCAGGACGTAATGGCCATATTAACATACATTGGCCGTATATTTTGTTTTCAGATGTAGTCAGGTTGAGGACTAGAGTGTTAAACGGAAGTTTGAATTTAGCCAGCGTGGCGGAAATGAGTTAATTATACAGCTTGGTATAATGATAAGTGGCTTGTAAATTATCAGCTCAGCTGACGAATGTTCGGAGAGAGAGGGGAAGAAGGGGGTTTTGCATTTCAACTGAGAGAATTCATCTAGTATACTGTTACAGACGCCGGCTTCCGACCAGGGACTTCTTAACATTGTCAGATAAGTATTTTTGCATTGTTTTCCTCATTTAGAAAATAAGAAGTGGTCAGTCGTTCAGATTTTCATGCATGAGTACAAGAAGTCTATTGTATACAATCTTTTATACCTTGAGATGTTAATATTATCTACCTTTTATTTATTTTTTAAATAAACTATAACAAAGATTGTGAGTTTTGAATCTAGGTTACTTCGTAAACCACAGAACTATTAAACAGAGTTGAGATTCAACAAGATTTAATTAAAGCTAATTATACTTTTACAAATATGCCAGTTAAAATAATTAGTTCCAAAGTATCTTCAAAATTTATATCAATCAATTTTAATTAAAAATTTAACACAAACTCAAGCAAACGAGTATAAAGTTTTAGAATTGTTTCATAATTGAAATTCATGGCTAGTTTTACACTTATTGAGAATTTTCAACCACATCAATCAGACTGATATGACTGACTGATTTGTATTTTTACACATTATTACAACTGTGTGTACCCACACTGAGAAAAATCCATTATCCGGACAGCGGTATATTGTACAAATACAAGGATTCGTTATGTTTACTAAGGAAATCTGTACGGAGCGTACTTTATCCATATACTACATAGGTACTGCCTTTTACCCGCTTAGATATTACATCATGTCTCTGCAGGATGTCTGATATCTAACAATCTTCTGTATTTTACATACGTATACGTATGTTAAATACTTCAGCTATACGTTATATACGTCCATCTGTGTGTAAGATCCAGACCGCCTATAGACACTCTTTCTTTCGCCATGGCTGACGTCATTGAACTACCGTCTTTTGCTTGCGAAACGAGGTTGTTTACAAACGGAACAGAAGAGAGGAAGGAAACCTGGGAAGCCTGGGTAAGTACAATAGTTAACTATTACTTTAGTTAAATATTCCCATTAATTATATATTCTTTTAGTGTAACTTGCTTTAATATAGTACTAAGTAAGTAATGTAGTTTATGACTACAATTCTTACTATTGTAACTCGTAAATGATTGAGGAGAATGGAATGGGTGAATCTGAATTTTGAAAAAACTTTGAATATTAATGTTTTGAAACATATTATGTTTCAAGGTAGCAAAATGAATGTTATGTGTTTATTCATTCCATTTTATATGTGACGATTTATTACTTGGTGCAGATTTACTACAGGACTGCTTAACATAATTGCTAATAAACCGTTTTCAGCGCGGAAATTTCCTTGTGTAGTGAAGATTTAGGATTTAGATTTCTGGGCTTTCGGCATCAATGGCCTTGTTACCCCATATGAGGGATGACTTTCCTCGGCGAGTACACTATCCGGGGAAAGGAAGGGAAGAAAGGATTGGGGAAGGAAGAAAACGGCCTGGGACCTATATGTTAGGTACCACTCCGGCATTTGCCTGCTGTAAATGAGGAAAACCCAAGGAAACCTCATTCAGGATGGCTGGACTTAAAATCTTTTGATACTTTTTCGACCGAGTTCTCCCCCGGGATCGAACCCGGAACCGTTCGCACCGAAGGCGAGAGCGCTAGCGACTACCCTACGCGGGGCCACTTGTGTAGTCTAGAAAACTCATTTTTACTAGGATATTTGCAAAATTTTTTTTTTTTTGCTTTTAGTTTAACGCCCCATGATTGTACATCAATGTAAGAGAGAAGGTGACAATGAGATACATGATAATGGTGGAATCAAGAAAATGTAAGGAAACTGGAAAGTCTTAAGAATAACCACACCTACAGTGTTCACCAAAAGGCTATTTGTCGGGAGCAGGAATCGAACCAGGGACCTAACGCGTCAGAGGTAAGCGCTCTACTACAAAGCTTTCTTTTGTTTAAAGAACTTGTTTACATTGAAATATATATATTTTACCAAGATACTAACATATTTTACAGCCTCACTGAAATTAAAAAAAAAAAAAAGTAGTCAGGGAGAGTTTACTTGTCAGATTTTTATTTTTTAATTTAATTTATTTTTATTTTTATTTATTTTTGCTTTGTTATGTTCCCTAGTTAATTAATGTTTGGGTTACTGAAAATTAAAACCTTTTTAGTATTATTGTTATGTCATCACTTTGGAACCAAAAAAGTTAGATTTTTTTCCTTGTGTTTTCATATAGGAAGTTGGTAAGTTTGTGCCTTAGCATTGGTTTGGTTTCTAGAACGTAATTGAAGGTCATGTTGAGTTGAGTCTTGGCGGGTTTAGAGTTCGTGAAGTGTCAGGCACTGCTTGTGCCCCTGTCTTCTGTCTGTGATGTTTCCTGGCTTTGGGCTGTGAGGTATTTATGTTGAGGAGTACCAACGCAGGCCGCGTGATATACAGGTAGCTTCAACAGCTACGAGTGCCAGATGTTCATCTTTCGTTACGGCGTGACTAATGCAGTATAGTACTAGGTTCAAATTCTATGGCTGGTAAAAACGGTATGGTAAGAAACACAACGTAATAGTTATTAGTTTAATTAGTGTTTCTTCATAGTATTGTTTCACTATTTCTAGAAGGAATTAACTATTAACGAAGTAATGAATAAGCAAAAACACACTTTGATTGACGTTTACGATTTCTCATACTCCATTGAGGATGTTTTGATCCTCAGTTGCGCAAACATCCAGTGTGCGTTTTTTTGTTTGCTTACACTGCCTTATAGATGAGCTCCCTCGTGGCTAAGTGGTTAGTGAACACGCCTTTGGCGTGGGACACCCGGGTTCGATTCCCGGCCGGGGGCCGCGGTGGCTCAGTGGTAGAAGGTTCACCTCTGGTGCTTGGGGTCCCGGGTTCGATCCCAGCCCCGCCAAGTGAACCTTGTGGTGGACAAACACCGTGTGCGTGGGTTTTCTCGGGGTTCTCCCGTTTCCTCCCACTTTCTTCATTCCACTATTTAATTCATTACTCATCACCGTCTCCATTAGCCTAACCATCATAACCGTAGGACATAAAACTCAAAGATTTCATTTCATTTTTTCGATTCCCGGCCGGAGCTTATGTGGTTCGGATTCCACGTTAATCTGTAGGTCCACGTCTCATACAGCCTTGCTGCTGAAAGGAACGTTAAAATCAAATCAGCACTGTTTTACAGATGCAATTGTTCGATTCCGAGTTCGAATGAAGCTTTTTACGGGCAGGGGGCGACTTTTATATATACAATCCAAGGATTTTAGTTATTAGTCAGTGATGCAATATATAGACCTATATATATTACAAAATTGAAAGTGACTATGTTTGTGACTCTTAATCTCTTAAGAGCTGCGGTGGCTCAGTGGTAGAGCGTTCACCTCCGGTACTTGGGGTCCCGGGTTCGATCCCAGCCCCCGTCAAATGAACTTTGTGATGGACAAACACCTTGTGCGTAGGTTTCCTCGGGGTTCTCCCGTTTCCTTCCACTTTCTTCATTCCACCTTTCATTCATTGCTTATCATCAGCGTCTCCTTTAGCCTAACCGGCATAACTGTGGGACGTAAAACTCAAAGGTTTCATTTCATTTTTTCTTAATCTCTTTGGAATCTTGTACTTAGGTTCACAGCGGAAGCGACGAAATAACTCGACTCATCCATTGTAGCTCTCTTCGCAACCAGTTTCCAAAATGTTGGCAATAAGTTTGCGAAACGGGATATGACGACTCCAATTTTGGGTGAAAAGTCGCTATAAAAAATAATAGAGAAATTCATTGTCTATAAGCATTGTTTTAAAGTTGTAGATGTAAACTAAACAATATGTTCTACTCACTGGCGCAAATCCGTGGGGGGGGATGACGGATACATGTCCCCTCCAATCTTGGAACTGAGGGGGACTTCTCCCCAATAATCCGATTTGAAATGTGT
This sequence comes from Thermobia domestica, assembly GCF_964235325.1. NCBI lineage: Eukaryota > Metazoa > Arthropoda > Insecta > Zygentoma > Lepismatidae > Thermobia > Thermobia domestica. The sequence continues at coordinate 129,885,850 of NC_137469.1, read as the reverse complement.
TTTTTGGGAGAAATTTGATTATTTTTGTCCGATTGCTACAAAGGAACGTGAGATAAAATAGATGTCCCCCAGAATAAGCCTCAAATCTGCAGCCTCCCAACGCTGAAAACAACTCTGATCCTCCACAACATTGTTTTTCAACTTCATAAGTATTTTGGACATCGTCAAAAAAAAGTATGGTAACGGTCTTACCCCCCCCCCCCTCCCAATGTTGAAGACAGATTTGCGCCGCTGGTTCTACTCACATCTTTGTAAATAGGGCGCAACCAATCCTTTAATTCAGGGATCATTTTTTTGTAAAAGAAAAAGTGCAGAATAATTAAAAGACCCCAAAGGACAAATATAACAAACATCTTCTTCGCCTTTATTCACGCAATCTATAGCTAATCTTGTTGCTATCGGTAATGATGTATTACGTGTGTTTCTCAACGGAAACTCTGCGAACTAAAGGACATCAAGTTTGTAGTTGTTCTTCGTTAGAGGGCAAGGGTAACATAACAATGCAGGATTGTGGGGCAGTGAGTATGCTGTATTTCCAAACTCTTCATCAGTTGCGCTGATTAAAACAAACAAACAGAAAAAAAGAACGTAAAAACTGTTTTGAACTAATAATGCTTCTCTACAGATGAACATTTTGTTTGGAGCAGAAAGTCGCTAAATGTGTAAGTAGGTAAATCGTCATTTAAAAATCACCCAAAAAAGTCTCCAATCGGAAAAAAATATTTTTTGTCGCTATCGTAGGGCGACCATACGTCCCGTTTTGACCGGGACAGTCCCGTTTTAGTGGCGTGTCCCGGCCGTCCCGTCAGTAGATGGAAAAAGTAGTATTCGTCCCGTTCTATGTAAATGAAAGAAGTAAATAACAAACCCAGTATCTTTACTCCTTTTAAAAGTATTAATAATTAATAATAACAAAGAGGCAAAAATTGAACTGAAATTCCCTATATTAAACATACTCTATAGTTCGCAGTACTGCTCGAAAGGCAGCAGAGGTTTTAGCAGTTGGTTGTGTGTTGAACAAATTTCAACGTGTCTTTCCTTTTTCATAAGTACCCGTTCTGTAACAAAGAGAGAGAGGAGGAAATCTGATATCAAGGCACTGATAAGAACAAAGGTAGATCTAAAAGTCTAGGGTTGCAAGAACCTGTCCCGTTTTTAACTGAAAATTTTATGGTCAACCTACGCTATCGTTGAGGTCGAATTCCCCTTATTTAGCGACTTTACCCAAAATTGGCAACATTGACCCCCACCGAACAACCAGGGTTGAATTCAGGGGGTAGCCCGGGGGGAATCTCCCCCCCGAAGAAAATTCATCCCCCCCGGAGAAACTCCCAAAATTTCAGTCACAAAATGTAGAAATTACTTCACCCAATTATTTGCTTTTCTGTCCGTGTACATGCAGACGAAATCCGATCTCTCAATATACATATAAATGACGCAGACCCATTCTATATAAATGTTAACATGTAACATCTAAGATAGAATACCAAATAGTGAATAAAACTTGTATTTCTTAACGCTATGACTGAGTTTGGCAGAACATGAAATTGTTAACTGTTGAAGAAAGGTTTGTATTTTAGTAGGTACTATACTCTCGCCCTATATTATATATTAGTAGGTAGCACTAGCACAGGTTGAGATACGAAAGGAAAGATAGGGAAGATCTTTCGATCATTCCATATAATCTCTCATGTCAGCAGACTTCAGTTCTTGAAAATATACAGTTCCTACATTATTTGAAATAGGGCGCCTAAATCCCATTTCTCGCATCGGAAGTAACAGACGTAAATGTGTTTTACGATTGTTAAAGTAAACACATCTTTCTTTAATTAAAAATAATTCAGTTAAAGGGTGAGATTCAGTGGGCGTCATTTAGAGGGATCAGGGAGGAACAGTTATCCCTCCTTGATTAGAGACTTATATAGAATTTATCAATATGATAATAGTATATAAGTGAAAGATTGCTATTGAAGGTGGCCAAGATCCTGCTCAGTGCCGTTCCATGGGGGAGGGGCAAGCGGGGCGACGGCCCCGGGCGCCGAAGTAAGGGGTGAAAAATTCGGGAGGGAAAAAGAAAAAAGAAGGAAAGAAAAACAGAGGAATGAAATACATGTGGACATATATAAAATGAAAGGAAAAAAGTAATGAAAAGTGCTCAAAATCAAGGAAAAGCAGGGTTTACTTTTTAAAATTTTCCCACGTTTGGCGGTTGGTCTGTCGACCTCACTCATATATACGGGGATGCCGTCGTATACTCTCGCGCCAAGCGCTGATTTTCCACGACACGGCACTAATCCTACTGAAGATTTCGTCAACTAAACTATTGATGTATATGCAGTGAAGAAACCAAGGCTAATATGTTTGATTTAGAATCAGAAGTGTGAGAAAGAATGATAACTTTTTATTAAGATATTCCTAAGTATGTTTGTTTTAGGAGAAAAAATATTTCAGTTAATTTAAATCTTTTTAAAAATTTTTACATTAGTAACAAACAGTAATTACTGAATATAGGAAATAATAAAAATAGTTACTGTAAATAGCAGTTAAAGTTTAGTCTAAACTATTTTTGCCAGTCTTTATTTAATGTTTTAGATGAAATCAAACGATTGTTTTCTTAAAATTATAATCTCATTGAATATTTATCAGCAATTAGTCTCAATATTAGGTAAGATGTGTATGTGAATGGAATTGTTAAATATGCTGCTTTCTTGAAAAAAATACAGAAAAATAACCCTCCCCCGAGCAGTTGACATTCCCCCCCGGGTGTAAATGTCTGAATTCAACACTGCGAACAACACCCCGTTATCTTTAGCCTAGCCAGCATAATAGTGGGACGTAAAACTTAAAGATTTCATTTCGAACAACACTCCCAGAAACCTATTGTTATACCATTCCCAAAACACCCTTTTGTACAGTTCTCCCTATTCGAAAAAAAAATTGTAAATAGCAGTGTTCATATATAAATATGGAACTCAATTTCCCTGAATTTTCCAGGTTTTCCAGGTATTAATTTTTCAATTTCCAGGTCTAGTGGAAGAAACTAATAGTACGAGAACACATAAATTTTAAGAATACTATATTTATATATTTGAGAATGGCCACCCTTCTCCCCAATGAACGATTGCAATTAAATATTGAGTCACAAGAAAATAAATAAAATTTAAGTTGAAAAATATGAAGTTGAGAAACCTACTAAGGGAATTATATAATACTTTTGTTCCATACTTGAATACATTCAAAATATACAAAAATATTGGCTTGGGGAAGAAAAAAGGGCCCGCGAGATTTTAACTGATTCTTATAGTACTCGACAACAGAAATAAATTACTGAAAGAATTTTCAAAATCGGCGCAGGTAAACATGCAGAAAATCGCATTTTCATGTACCGGTTCAAAATGGGGAAGAAAAGACGACCGCGAGATTTTAATTGATTCTTGTAGTACTCGTCGAGAGAAATCGATTAGTGAAGGAATTTTCAAAATCGGCGCAGGCAAACATAGAGAAAATCTCATTTTCATTTTCCGGTTCAAAGTGGGGAAGAAAAAAGGGCCGCAAGATTTTAACTGATTCTTGTAATACTCGACGAGAGAAATCGATTAGTGAAGGAATTTTCAAAATCGGCGCAGGCAAACATGGAGAAAATGGCATTTTCATGTACCCGTTCAAAATGGGGAAGGAAAAAGGTTCCGCGAGATTTTAACTGATTCTTGTAGTACTCGTCGAGAGAAATCGATTAGTGAAGGAATTTTCAAAATCGGCGCAGGCAAACATAGAGAAAATCTCATTTTCATTTTCCGGTTCAAAGTGGGGAAGAAAAAAGGGCCGCAAGTTTTTAACTGATTCTTGTAATACTCGACGAGAGAAATCGACTAGTGAAGGAATTGTCAAAATCGGCGCAGGCAAGCATGAAGAAAATGGCATTTTCATGTATCAGTTCAAAATGGGGAAGAAAAAAGGGCCCGCGAGATTTTAACTGTTTCTTGTAGTACTCGACGAGAGAAATCGATTAGTGAAGGAATTTTCAAAATCGGCGCAGGCAAACATGGAGAAAATGGCATTTTCATGTACCGGTTCAAAATGGGGAAGGAAAAAGGTTCCGCGAGTTTGAACCGCTACGATGTATGTTCACGAATGTCCCCGTCTTCTCAAATTTAGTTAATTACTGTGACACTGAAACATGTGACACAGAGTCACATTGTGGATGACTGCAATCGGCAACCACTGCACATATACTCCTCCCGCCCCACAGTTTGATTATTTCGATCCATTCCTCACGTGCTAACGGCATGGTTCAACATCTGCAAGAAAGAGGTAAATGTAACGTTCAATTGGCAATAGCTTTTCACCAAATTAAGCTGCATGAAATCTGATTGCATATTTGACATACTGAGAAAATTCTATTCCGTGGCCATATGTATCACATATCCCATCAATTCATAAAAATTTTGAACACAAAATTACGGTCGTCCGTGTGACGTACTCCCAAAAGGCCTAATGTGTATCACCCACCTCACATTCAATGAAACCACATCCGTGTAGAATTTAGAAAGGAACTTCTTATGATGTATACAGGATGTCTCAAACGTTCCCTGACATAGGATAACTCTGTTATTATCAGAGTTACAACAAAATGTAAGAGGAAAAACATATCGAAATATGACGTTTTCAATCTAAAGTGAACACTTTTTAAAAAAATCGGACGAGATGTTTGTGCTGTATACTCTTTATGCACCCAATTTTAAATGAAAATGCAACGTTGTCATTTACCTGGACCCACAACATAAGTGAATGAAGTTACTGTTTGAAACGGGGGCTGGCCATCGACATGTTAGCGTAAAAGACAGTAACTTCACTCACTTACGTTGTGGGTCCAGGTAAATGGCAATGTTGCATTTTCATTTCACATTGGACGCATAGCGAGTGTACAGCGCAAACGGGTCATCCGATTTTAAAAATTCCTTCACTTTAGAATGAAAACATTATATTTGGAGACGCTTTCCAAAGTAGTATAATTTAGTTTGTTTAAATTTACAATTTAATACAAGTAGATTCGGATTTATATGCGTAGGATTTTGTATGCATCTAACTAATGAATTCTTTATTTTCATGCTTAACTTAGTGACTTGGCTTTGGACTGCAACTTATTATTGTAACCCATTATTGCTTGAGAAGAAACAAGATATCCGAATCTTCATTTGGAGAAATCAAACGTCTATTGGAAAGCTGGGGATTACAATAATTAATTTCTACATTTCAAGGTGCGTAAATTATATATTCTGTGTTTGTTGTTAAATTACTATTACTATTATTGGGTTTAGAATCAATCAAGCACTTCATGATATTTTATGGGGATCAAGATGGGTGCCGGATAGATAAGTATTTGAGCGTCAGGCTCTTATTTCTTTTCAATTTAATATTTAATCAATGATTATTTTTCTCCCTCATTATTCCACCAAATCGTATTCCAAGATCATATATCCATTTTTGATCGATATATCCATATTTTTGATCTCTTTCATATTTCTATATTTTCGATTTTTGATATTGTTTATATTTCGATATTGCTGTATTTTTCGATATTTCGAACAAGTTTCGATAGTTTGTCAATATCGATTATCTATATCTAAATTCGGATATCCCAAAGCCCTATCGAACCCCCTCCGAAATGAAGTTTTTTGCTATGGACCTGATTAGGGATGCGCACGAGACAATACGAGACAGAATTTTTGTTACGAAATTCGAGACGAGATAGAGCTCTTCCAATAGAAACGGATCCAGTTTTCGAGACGAGACATAACTTTCGCGGCACCTTTTCGAGAGGAGACAATCTCAAATCTTTTCTCTTGCGCATCCCTACACTTGATCATGAGGTATCAAAAAAAAAAAAAAAAAGTTAATGAGAAATACCGGTAACATGTAAATACAATATAGGTAGCTAAAACATTTTTGTTTTCATTCTTCAGTAATGCATTATTATTAATCTCAGGGGGGCGCGGTGGCTCAGTGGTAGAGTGTTAACCTCCGGTGTTTGGGGTCCCTGGTTCGATCCCAACTCGCGCCGTGTGGACTTTGTAGTGGACAAACACCGTGCTCGTGGGTTTTCTCGGGGTTCTCCCGTTTCCTCCCACTTTCTTCATTCCACCATTTCACTCATTTCTCATTATCTCCGTCTCCTGTAGCCTAACCGGCATAATCGTGGGACGTTAAACTTAAAGATTTCATTTTTTATTAATCTCTGTATTTTATAGTGTATTCTCAAGCTTAAGGTGATGTATAATTAAATTTTGAATTCAGTTAACTTATTTTGTTTCTCAGATTGTTTTTAAAATGTATGTACAAACGTTTATTTTCATTCTTGAGAGTTTAAAGTGACGTATAGTTATTAAACATAGTATTTAATATTGTACTCTTAACGTGGAAGTGATATACAGTTAACTTTTGAATTCAGTTAACATTTTTCTCTCTGAAATTGCTTTAAAAAGTATGTAAAAACGTTTTTATTTTATTTCTTGAGTGCTAAAAGTGATGCAAAGTTATTAAGCTTACTACTTTATATTCTATTCTTAACCCTAAACTGATACACAGTGCGTTTTTGAATAAATTATGTCAAGTTATTTGAGTGACGAACACTGGTAGAAAATCCTGACTACTACTGGAACATTTTGATTTTAAGGTGACGACTACTGGTGCAAGGATTTTAAAATATTGTTTTTCCTCCAACGGCTACTCCTTTTTTAATTCTAACTACATGGTCATTATAGGAAGGATCAGTGAGTCTTTCCAACTATGGTACAGCTCCGACAGATTCACGATGCTCAGAGAAGAGACAAAATAGTATGTTTTCAACCTTAAAGTGAGAACCACTGGCGTTTTTACCCTGTTATGCAAAAGTAAGTGAGTACTCCAATGGAGTTCCAATGCGGTACTTAATTTCTGCGTTTTAGATATATGGAAATACATGTCTCTAAAATGTAAAGAACTGATTTTTTTTTTTTTTTTTTACTGAAAACTGCAACTCGGTAAGCCTTATGGATACCGAGGTATGGGAAAATAAACTATAGGTATGTGGGGCTTGCATACTTGACGCTACAATTCGGAAATTGAATTAAAATATGACTAACGGCTATCAAGATGTTGTCAAATAAAGGGAGGACCAACACAGTTAAGGGGTTTTCGTGTTAGATGCTAAAATTTCCGAAATCGGTCATGGAAAGTTAATAAACACCAGTAGCAATTTCATCTTAAAGTAATTAGATATCTTCATGGGGTGTTAGAACATCATGGAGTCTACCAAAATTAAATTTTAAAAGCTTTTGAAAATATAATCTGACATTTGTAAACAGTATTTGAAATATGTATTTACCCAAAACTTCCAGCTAGTACATCTAACATCTGGAGAAACACTGTGAAATAAAAGCTTGAAATTTCGGAAACAATTATTGGTCGCAACAAAATTAAATAAGATGGTACTTCTATGGGTTAAATCAGTACCTCAGTATAATTTCGATCGAAAGATTAGTTCAGTCCTAGGTTTTCTTCAGGCAATTCCAAGGGTTCATCGAGCTGTGCAAAAGAATGAAAATTCGCTGTCAATATCTAAGATAGTAAATAAGATATAAGGAATTATATATTTTATGACGTGAAAATAGAGATCTTTATGGATTTGTACTTTTGGGTCTTTCCTAAAAGAAAAAAATTCAGAAAACTACTGTATATACCTTAATAGACAATTCAGTGGGCGGGGACACAGTAGCTTAGTGGTAGGGTATTTAACTAATCTTTTTTTTTTTTTTTTTGCAGAAACTATTGGAGTATTCACTTAACCCATAGAAATACGATCATACTTAACTCCCTATTTAATTTTAAAATTAAATAAAAGGAAATATTTCAGTGTAGCGACCCACGATTATGCATTTTAGTCTCAGGGAGATTATGATTAAAGCAAGTGAATGTTGTTGACAGAATTGATGGAATGCAAAGGTGGGAGGAGAGTACCCCGAGAAAACCCACGAATACGATGTCCACTACAAACTGACTTGGCCGTGGATCGAACCAAGAACCCAATACACCAGAGGTAAGCACTCTACCACTAAGCCACTGTGCCCCCGCCCATTTAATTGTCTATTAAGGTATATACGGTTGTTTTCTGAAATTTCTTCTTCTTACAGCAAATACTCAAAAGTACAAATCCATGTGGGTCTCTATTTTTACGACGTCATAAAATACATAATTCCTTATATCTCGCTTGCTATATTAGATATTGACAAAAAATGTTCACTTTATTTCAGAGCCCGATGAACGCTTGGAATTGTGCAAAGAAAATTTAGAGCTGAATTAATCTTTCGATCGAAATTGTACTGACGAGTCTGAGGTTCTAACTTAACCCATATAAGTACCATCTTATTTAACTTTTGTTAGGATCAATAATTGTTTTCTGAAATTTCAAGATCTAATACGCTTTTATTGTATGGTGTCTCTCTAGCTGCTAGATGTACTAGCTGGAACTTTTAGGTAAATACATATTTCTAATACTCTTTACAAATGTCAAAATATATTTTACAAAACTTTTAAAATTTAATCTTGGTAGACCCCATGATGTTCTTAAACTCCATGGAAATACCTAATTATTTTAAGATGAAATTGCTACTGATGCTTATTAACTTTACATGACCGGTTTCGGAAATTTTACCACCTAACACGAAAACCCCATAACTATATGGATCCTCCCTTTATTTGACAATATCTTGATAGTCATATTTTAATTAATTTTCTAAATTGTACTGTCTAATATGCAAGCTCCACGTACCTATGGTGTCGCTTTTTATTTCACCATATTTCGGTAAGTGTTAGGCGTACCGACTTGCGGTTTCGGTAAACACACACCTCTAACGTTCTTTAAAACGTTATTAAGACATATTTTAGAATATTTAGAAATGAGAGTTCTGGGAATATCATGGTACCCGAAAACCCCCATCAGGGCGTGTGTGTAGTGTATTTAATTGAAACTACTTTTGAGGTTGTTGTAAGCCCTCGTAATTACGTTTCCGAAACTGCACCATTTAGTACGCAAACTCCACAGTTCTGTAGTGTCGCTCTTTATTTTCCCATATCTCGATATCCATAAGGCTTACCGAGTTGAGGTTTTCGGTAAACAGATGTCAGTTCCTTACATTTTAGAGACATATATTTTCATATATCTAAAAAATACAGACATTAGGTACCCCATGGTAGCCCGAACACCATTGAGGTACCCAATTACTTTTGAATGGTAATACATTTTGAGTTGTTGTTCAGCATCAATAAACACTTCATAGTTTTTCTACGTGCAACCCAAAAGTCCATACCTGACCTAACAGATTTTGTCCATTTAATCTCAAAAATGTTAAGATACTTTGTATTGTTAAGTACAACCAAATTAAGCACACTGAATATAACATTTTAAATATTTTCTGATTTTTGTTGCAGGTATTTCGTGCATCAAACCAGGATTCTGCTTGAAAGACAGTCAAAAGAAGCAGTGTAGGTTGTGGCTAAAAGTACGCCCTTTCTGAAGACAGACTCAGTTGTACTTACATTATTTTGTACGAATATATAACCCTAATAAAGATACTGTACTACAAATTATTTCTTTCTTCCATAAATTATAATAAAATATTATCTCTGTTTAAAGAAAATGATTGTTAATGTTAAATCATTTTAATTCTTTTTCTCTGTAATAAGAACATTATCCCTAGCAATATTTTTTATCTTTGTGCTATTGCGATTGGATGAAGTAAAATTCTATACGAAGCACTATTATTTCAGACATGCATTAATAACTAATGTATTGTTCTGTATGTAAGACAATGTGTATACTGAACATGTCTAGCGAAGGTGTTGTTTTAATACAGAATCTATAACTCAGCTTTTCAGTAGTCAACTTTATTGGGAATCCGAAGAAAGAAGTTAAAAAAAAAAAAAATGTTGGACTTACCAGCGTGTGTGTGTTCGAATTCTGGACTAATCCAAATTATCCAGAGAAATCATTATATATTTCTTTGTTGCTATTTCAGATGTATCCTTTATCCAAGTCGTATGAAACGGAGACTTCATACATCGCTATACTTTGTATGAACTATGTTCCGTATTTACTTAATCACTTTGTAACTTTCTCTAGTGTTGACAAGGCCGCAGGTGTCAATCGAATAGTTTAGTGTTTCACTCATGTCACCTTGTGACTAAGGTACGTCCTGTCGGTATATATATGGTACTGGGTTCAATTAGCGATAAAATACATTTTTTAGCGTTAAACAAATGCAAAAATCTATACGAAATGAGATACCGTGATCTCTGACTTACGGATAACACCAAGCAACTAATGGTACTGAGTGTGATTGAGTTTACTAATTACTATTTGGCTAAAATCAGTGTTCCTTTATCTATAGTTCTTTTCGTGCTTTGAATTGCAAAGTTTGAAATAACCGTTTTAAATTATTGTGTATATATATCTTCCGAGTAATTCTGAGAATCATTGCTCTTTCTTTAAGCAATGTATGAGACTGTTAAATTGCTCTTTCCTTAAAATGTTGCACTAAGAAGGATGCATCCAGGAAAGTCCAAATTTGCAGAATGTCTATAGCAGGGAAGAATAAATATGTTTAGTCGATGGCTGCACAACGCCTCCGCTGTCACCACGTTGTCACACAGCGAATACAGCGAACGTTTAAGAGTATTCTGCACTTACTATTAGGTATCGGCCTGGGAACTTTGGCGCATCTACCCAGTCTCCTTCTTGGTGTTTCATTTTTAATGGCGAGTACTGAGTAGGAATAATATTGTAAGCGAATGCGTTTCCGGCTGACACCACACTTTTAATTATTGCGACATTAAAAAAAAAAAAAAAAAAAAAAACCTGTTAATTAAAATGTACAGAGAAGTTATTTCTGGAAAATTCTATTCAGGCCTCTTGTGGTAACAACTGCACTTTAGTAGAAGATACTATTAAGGAAAAGAATGAGGTAAAATAATCTTTATATCGTACAAGCAATGGATGATAACAGCTTAATAAATGATTGTACGTAAATCTTGTTTGAGTTTGAATATAGGATTGTATAAGGCTGTGCATTTTGCATTATTATTGAGGTGCTGCAACTAACTAACTGCAAACCATATGATAAATTCTTACAGTAATATATCACATATTGATTTACTCTGTATGGAAACGAAAATAGTTTAATATATGGTTAACCTCCTTTGTGCCAGGGGCGGATCCAGAGGCGATCGCCCCCCCCCCACAAGAGGAAACTTTCTTATTTTATATATAAATAAACCCATCCATAACAAGTTTGGAGCTCTTAAAAGTAGCAGTATTACCGCCGACCGCCCCCCCCAGAAGTCCGTCCTGGATCCGCCCCTGCTTTGTGCCCATAATTTTAAAATTAACGCTTGTGTCACTTTTCAACACTTGACTTTGCAGTAGCTTTCCAACGAATTAGCAGGAAGCCCAAACTTATAGGACACCCTGCAGGTAAATACATTTCTTTGGACAGTTTCACTGCTCCAAACTAAGATTTGAAAAGTGTAGTATTGTTAATTTTATTATTATTGGCACAAAGGAGATCAACCATATTTTAAGCTATTTTTGTTTTCATACAGAGTAAAACAATATTTGACAACATTACAGTAAGAATGTATCATGCACTTTGCAGTATGTTGCAGCACTTTAATAATGGTGCACTATACGTACACTCTAGATCCTGCATATGTCCGATCCATACATTACAAGAAGGCAATACGTATTCGATACAGGTAAAATCTGTATATTTCATATGGACAACCTATTAGCTATATACATCCAATCTATACATTACATATGGCCAACCTGTACGCGACATACGTATAATCTATATGCTGCATGCAGACAGTCTGTAAGCTACATATATGCACTCTGTATGGTGCATACGGATATTCTGTATGCTGTATCTGGACAAGCTGTGTGCGACATAAGGAAAATCTGTATAATACATACGTACAATACGTATACTGTATCTAGTCGTACGTATGGGGCACAAGTACAATATAGATGCTGTCTCGGGGTTGAACGCAAGAAACATACGTACAGAACGTATATTGCATACTTCTTGAAATCATGCTCCGTCCTGATAGTCAGTGTATGTCGTCATTATTAACCCACATGCTACATACGACCCTGACGTCACAAAGCTAGATATTACCTCCGTATATACTTGTTACTGCAGATAACGTCACACGAATGACGTCATTGCACTTGTGCAGACAGTACGTATAATACATACTTTTTCAGCTATACGTTTGCTGCAGGATGTTATATACGGTTGTACGTTAAGTCCAGAAACTACAGGAATTACGAATGTAACCTACGTTTTTAAGTATGCCACCTACATTTTTTTTTCTCAGTGCATAGTGTTCAAGATAAGACGTATCTCACAATAGGGCAATCCAGCACTTGAGAAATTCTCGGTTAACGTGCATGTTATCTTGATTGTTAGAGATTTCCTGAAATAATATTGTAGGGTTTTGAGCTCTATAAAGCTAATTAATATAACTAAGACCCTCAGAGGAGGCAGTCTTATCTTGCGCACAATGTGATTTGTTCATTATATTTGCAACCCTTTGTAGGTAGCATAGTAAGAATAACAAAGAAAATATCACATTCCCTTTTTCTGTTTTGAACTAAAGTGTTAATCAAGCGATTAGAAACTTATAATTTCTTTAACAGAGGTATAAAAAGGAAAACGAATACTCAGTTATCTCCAAGGCGTAGGTCCTTACACTGCTTGTACCTGGGCAGGTTCTGCTGCTTCGGCTTCTGTAAGGAGAAACCTGAAACGAAAAAAATTCTCCCACACACACATAGCATTATAGGCTGGACGTGGGAACCTGAAGTTGGGTGCAGTGTCCCGGGTACTTATTAGCCGAATTTAACGAAACTGGTAGTTAATGCAAGACTGGATTTAAATAGTAGAGTTATCTTTATTTAATTTTTTAAATATTAAGTATGAGGCTAATTATTGCACTGTACTAATTATTAAGTATGATAGCCAACGATTTTAAATAAGAACTTAACTTTGTGGTTCATATTTTTCAGCTTGTTGGAGTAGGCGTATCATCCATTGCTCGGAGAACGCAACAGAAGGAGAAGGGAAGATTTACGTCTCCAGAGACAATAAGGGATTTTCTTGTTACAGGGTAAGTACTATCTCCCTGAATTGTTAGTGTATTATTTTTGAAACCTGCGGTTTCAATTTCTTCACGTCAGGCTACCAATTGGTTTTACTAGTGAGTGTTAACTTAGTTGAGTGCTAACTCGAGTGCAATGAAATCACAGTTCATATCCTGGGAGTATCCCATACCGATTGCTATCATTACTGAATTAAGGGAAAAACCACAATGAAAGAGAGTGACCAAAGTTACAATGTAACAGTGATTATAAGAAGTGCGTGTTGCTTTAATTGTGATTTTAGTAAGTGACTCCCTAAGGAGAAACAAAAACGTTGTTTAGTGTGTGTCACTCATACAAAAAGTGCTTGAGTCGGGACTCGATCTCCGACTTATCTGTTTCCTTTCAACGTTAGATACAATTGTGTAACTGCCAATAAGCTCCGGTAATTGAGACCATGTTTACAACGATAGTAATTGTGAATTGAATATTTCGGGGCTCGAACTCAGGACCTCTAGTGTAGGTAGTGATGATATGTGATCCACTAAGTGTCCATTGAAAGTATTTGATTCTACCCTACTTTTACATAACCAATTCAAATACAAACTTGCGCTCGTGAGGAGCGATAATTTAGATATAGGATAAAGAAATGATCCATTAGGGGCTCGAACCAGGGATCGCTAAGAATCAATTGTTTATCTGAGACTATGGTTTATCCCAATCGTGATGATTTATGAGGCAACCTTATTATTATTATTCATTTCGTTGTGACGTCATTTCCCTATTTTCTTGTTTATCTATTTTCCCGTTATAAATGTTGGTGTGTATAGAAGCTACACGCAACAACATCCTGAGTCCTTGTTAACAGCTGGACTCACTTCCGTCACCCGATAAGAGGTGATTTGCTTTTAGTTTTAAGGCAGAATGAAAGACGAGTATTGAGGAAGTGTCTGTGAACATTTTAAGTATTTGCATCAAAACAAAATGCTATTCGATTAACTTTTACTTTATAAGGATACACTTTTGTTTGTTTATTTTCACAATTTATTTCATTCAAAATGATAATTACCATCACGTTTTTATATTTATATCCTAAAGTTCGTGTGCGCCATGCGTTGTTGTGAAGCAGTGTTTTTTCCACCTATTAGACAGGGCCGCTTATGAAGGGGGCCACCGAATTTTAAAAGTCTCCTGACTTGTAGTTTTAAATCTTTTGACGGACATAACCATCAGTGTAATTCTGAATAAATTTAAGTTGGTTTACACCAAATTTATTTAAAACAAGTTGACAGAGCTCGAACATCCTTAATATGTGTCCTTTAATTTATGGAAATCTCTATTATTCGAGTATCGAACCTAATTATGAAATGATGTACACGTACTGATTTCGCTTCCAATGTTTCATTATTTTTATTATTATTATTATTATTATTATTATTATTATGATGATGATGATGATGATTATTATTATTATTATTATTCCACTGTACCAGTGATAGCGTGATTTAATACCACTCTGCGTTGTAATCTCAGCGTTATGTGCCTTGTAATCGAACCAAGCGAGGAATTTTTAACTTGTCTGAAGGCAGTTACACAGGGATGATTGAGAAACACGAGTATAGTGGTGTAGTGGTAGAGCAACATCTAGGATGTTACTATAGCCCACAATGATGTCATTTTTGTAACCGTTACTGTACAGAACATGGCGATCAAGGTAGTGACAACAAGCGGGGTCTAGCCCATTACCCAATGATGGGAGGACAGAGAAAAAAAATGGAGGGGGCTCGATTTACCCCCAATATTCATACGAAATACATTTGGTAGCCTTAACACTAACCTAAGTTTATCTTACCACAATGAAATAATGATACAATATGATACTATCCAGCATTTTGATAAACATCACTGAAAACATTATTCTAAGATGAGCATCACTGTTAATACTTGATCTCAATCCAACATGAATATAACTAAAGGTAATGTAATCTTACTAACTAAATGCAGTGAAGTATAGTACTCAGGTAGCTATTTACATTCTTTTTTTTTAAATGAATAGCCGATACATATATAATTGTAAATGTATTATGTACAATATACACAGTAGGCTAGTACATTGCCGTAATTTGCCAATAGATTGGCCATCGCTAAGAGATTGGTCATTTTTACAACAGCATAACGTCACTTGTGTTCACCCAGAAGGGGTCGCAGAAAAAGTTTCACATATATATATGGCTATGGAGTCCACAGCAGCAGCAGAGAACAACATGTCAGAGACTAAGGCGTATTTCTCCTTATTTCGTTTTTCTACTTTAATTTATTTTATTTTATTTTATTTTATTTTATTTTATTTTTTTTAAACTTTAACCAATATGCTTCCCGCCCGAACTACGCGGAAAAAAAAATAAAATAAAAATAATAATTGCTCAAGGAAAAACAAATGGGGTAAGCCTTGTGTGGAGTAACCTAAAACAGGCAATATTGACTTTGCTTTACTCTCCAGGCTAATGCTGTGCTAGACACGAAGAGGGAGAGCGGCGGATTTCTCGTAAGAGAGAAATGAAATAATCAGGCGGCGGCAACGGATGGAATCCTATACTGTGAATGAGGAACCTGCAGCTGCAACGACGTATATATAAAGTTGGAGTTACATATTCAAGGCGTTACACCTGTACGTATTAATGTTAGTAGCTACTAATAATATTTTACTTTCCAGCTATGTCAACACTTATTTTCCTTATAGGTTCTCTGTATTTGGCAGCATATTGGGGATCCTATAGGAGAAGAAGAAGGGTAACACATTCGTGGCCGGCCACATTCACACAAAGAACAAAAAAAAAACTATTCATCCCAATATGGTGACAAAACATTTATTTTGGTATCAACCCGACATAACTTTTCTCGGTGACGCGTCTAACTTTTCCCTGATTCTAAAAACGACTTATTTGCTCCTCAGATCAATTTTAGCGCCGCCAACAAGATGACTGCCTATTCCCATAGTAGGCTATGGGTGTCTAATGCCGTCTACAGCATCGAAGGGAGAGGAGAATGGATCCTAGGAAGTAACTGTTTGTTTTCAGATTGATGAAGGGTATATTATAACCTTTTTTTTTTACAATGTATTCCTTTCAGGCTCTATCTATAATCATTGTATGTACTTGTTCCGGTATGCCAGAGGTCATGTTTGACTACGTGTACTCCACTTATTAGTGGTCTATGTGATGTATGAGAGATTCGACACACTCACTAATGAATATACGCCAAGTTTTTGTTTTCTCTCTTTTTTTTTTAATTTGTCTAAGTTGATGTGACTAAGTCTCATGAGCGACCTATATGTTACGATTAACATTCCTCGTCCTCACTATCGCTAGAATCTTCCGGCTCGCGTGAATAGTCTCGGGGGAAATACTTCTTTAACCTTTCAATAGTTACAATCTGAGTGTGGTTATGGTTTGCTACTAGTTCAATTTTACAAGCATTTGTGGGAGAAATACTCCTTAAGTAATACGGTCCCATATACTTGGGTGTCAACTTTGGAGAAATATCCTTCTTAGGTAAATAATCTCTACACAATACTAAGTCACCAATCTTTAATTTAATAGGTTGTCTAGTGCGATCAACGCGTAATTTAGTCTGCTGCTGTGCATGTGTCATAGCCTTCTGGGCTAATTTACGGATTAACTTTAGTTGTTTCTGATGTTCCTGTATTTTCGTGAATTGATACTGGGTGTCCAATTGAGTGGGAAATCTGGCCTTTTGACCAAAGACAATCTCATATGGGGAATATTTCCTAATAGGGGAGGTTGATATATTATAAGCATATGCACACAAGCGGACATATTCCGCCCACTTAGTAGGCTGTTTAGCCGTGTACTTAGTAAGGAAACTTGCAATGACAGAATTGAATTGCTCACACAGTCCGTTCGTTGACGGTTTAAATGCTGCAGTTCGAACATGTTTAATGTCAAATAAGTCATTCAGTTCGGCCATTATCGTTGATAGAAAATTACTTCCTCTATCCGTCAGTACCTCTTTAGGGGGGCCAAAACGCGTGATTAACTCGTTCAACATGGCTCTAGCCACTGTCGGAGCTTTAATATTTCGTAGCGGTACTAATATTGCGAAATGGCTGAGATATTCTATCATAACCAGGATATAGCTGTAGCCTGCGCTACTATGTAGCGGGCCAAAAATATCTAAACTCCAACGGGAAAATAATTCCTCTTTAACAGGTAAGGGATGAAGAAACCCTTGTTTCTTTTCTCGAGGGATGTTCACCCTCTGACATTCGTCACAAGAGCGCACGTATTCCTTAACTATTTTCCCCATGTTCGGAAAATAGTAACGTTCGTTTACTTTAGAGTAAGTGCGAGAAAATCCCGTATAACCTCCGCACAGCGGAGAAGAATGGGCCTCTTGTAATATGTCGGGAATAGCCTTTTCTGGTATCACTAGTTTCTTATCTTTGTTCATGACTCGATATAACACATCGTCAACTACAACATAGGGTTTTAGAGCACGATCAGTGGGGTTATCTCTCTTCTTTTGTATTAGTTCTCTAATTTTATCGTCCTCTTTTTGCATTGTTTTGATATCTATTTTGGGACATAACACTAGGTTGCACACCTCTGCACAATCTCCTTCTTGACCAAATTTGGAGGGTAATTCATCCTTTAGCGGACATCTTGACAAAAAGTCGGCGGTCACGTTATTGCGACCTTTGACATGTTGAATCGTAAATTGATAGGGCTGCAAACGAATTGCCCAACGCATGGAACGCATTTTATTGTTTCTGAGGTAACATATACCGTGAGCATCGGTCCGCACAATAAAGGGACGGTCTGCCAACAGAAAGTGGAAATGCAAAATTGTCTTAGTAACTCCTAGCGCTTCGAGCTCGACCGTAGAGTAGTTGAGCTCCGCTGGAGACAAAGATTTCGAAAAATAAGCTATTGGGTGTTCTTTATTATCTTCTTTAATTTGTGCAACAAATCCACCTATTCCGTCTCGACAGGCATCCGAATAGACTATGGCGTCCTGATTTGGGTCAAAGTGGGCAAGGATCGGAGCAGATATAAGACAAGATTTCAAAGTATCCCATGCTTGTTTTTCAGTTTCTCCAAATTCGAATTTGGCGTTCTTTTTAGTCAACGAAATGAGTGGTTTGGCAATAGTAGAAAATCCTTGAACAAAAGCTCTGTAGAAAGAACAAAGTCCAATAAAACTACGTATTTCTTTAACTGTTGTAGGGTATGGTACCTTTGATATAGCTTCCGTTTTTGCAGGATCTACACAAATCCCTCGCCTGCCGACGATGTGACCAAGCACCGATGCTTCTTCATAACCAAAGTAACACTTCTTAGGGTTGAGTTTTAAGTTGGCCTCCCGGAGTCGAGATAAAATAATTCTCGTTCTTTCTATTAAGTCTGGGAAAGAAGGACTAGGACAAACCAAATCGTCTAAATAACAGATTACATACTTCCACATAATGTCACCAAAGATAACGTTCATCATATTTTGAAAAAGAGCCGGGGCCGTGCTTAGTCCGAATGGTAGTCTCAAAAATTCGAATTTTCCACGGCTGCAGATGAATGCAGTCTTCTCTATATCACACGGACGGATTAATAATTGGTTATATCCATTTTGCATATCCAGCGTATTTATGTATTTGGTACCATTCAGAAACGCTAATATATCATCTATACGCGGCACTGGCGTATAATTGGGCCTTAATATCCTATTGAGACCCCTGAAATCTGTACATATGCGCGGGCAGCCATCTTTTTTAGCTACTATCACAATTGGTGCAGAATATGGGCTTTGACTTTCTTGGATAATATTACTGTCTAACATTCTTTGGATCTCTGCCGCGACTATCTCTCTCTGTTTTGGTGTTTCTCTATATGGTGGATGAGAAACAGGTATATCTGTAATGACCTCTAGGGGACACATAAATTTATCGGTAGCCGCAGTCAGACGAGACTTGTCCCAGGCTACAACATCCCTGAATTCCATCAATAAGTCCAGTAATTGGTTTCTTTCTTCGGGGTTTAAGTTTGGACCAATATTTAGTACTTGAGCTAATTCTTCCTTTGTTTGGGGGACTTTCTGGGGTTGTTCAGGGACTTCCACGTCCTCTGTTTCATCTTTGTTAGTAAGGTGTATGATCTGATTAACGGCCTGTACGTTATTATCCGTCTTGTCATTTAAGGACTCGACCTGGGGAACAAGTTTCCCTAAATAAAGGTTTTTAGACAAAGATCTGGTTCGATCTGAACTATTGAAAATGGTCAGAGTAATATTTCCATTGTCAGTAAAAACTGGACCTCTTGGGATCAAACAGGAGTGCCAATATCGAATTCCTTGGGACGGTAAAAATTCCCAGATCTGCACGTTTCCGGTTGGTGCGGTAATTTCAATGTCATACGAAGCCTTGGACGGCACCCGGACATTTGCTGGAAGGTGTACTTTGTAGGTAGTGTCCGGATAGATATCAAAGAGTTCGTCGCTCAGCCCCAAGGGGTCTGGCACGACCTCTTTCTGACTATGATCCTGAGCAGGACTCTCTAGATCATGGAGGGTTGCGGGATCATTTACACTTCCTTGCGTTATCAATTGTTTTTCTAATGTTTCCAACTGTCCACTATTTGATTGGCCCTCTACAGGCTCATGAGGCGCCTGGGAGGCCAGGGGTGGCTGTACAGAGTGTTGGTTCTTTTTGTGATATCTTGTCGCATAAGACGCATTCTCTTTCTTTCTCGGTATAATCTCTGTATCCGAACTATCTGTGGAACTAACTGCCAAAGTTCCACTAGGGCCTGGCTGAGGGTCAAAGTTGGATAGGTTCTTTTCCTCTGTCTCTAAGTCAGGCGAATTGGTAAGTTCCAGCTCAGGAGCACTGGAAGACACCTTGCTTTTCTTAGTTCGGTTACGTCTTGCCTTTTTACGTCTATTGACTTTCCCATTTGTTCTATTCGTAGGCTCCGAGGGAAATTTTGTAGTTTCCCTGGAACACACGAATACGCGGGACGTAATTTCTTCAGTATGAAGTTTTTGTCTCTTATCAGCTACACTAACGACGGGATTTTTGGGACTTCCGGTAACCAACTTTTGGCGACGGACCTTTACTCCTAAGTGGGAGGTTCCGTTTCTTATAAATTGGTTTGTTTCTATGAGGGGGGACAGAGTAAGCCGTTTGTCCAGCATTATCGTTCTGTTTTGATTGGAAATCATTAAACGATCTCTTTCCTACTGATGGTGGGTATCGTTTAACGTGTTTTAAATCTAAGGTATGAATCACACCTTGACGAGACCCATATGTACTTTTTGGGATTGTAAACCATAGGTCTTCGACATGATTCCCGTCTTTATCTGCTAGTTCCATATATTTGGAATGAATGGTTGTGACATACTTGTGCAAAAAGTCTATCCCCAAAATAACGTCATAGGCGCAAAACTGTGGGTCAACTATAGCTACGTCTAGAAATCTTCGTTTGGTTGTTTTCAAGTGATTCTTGAAGCAACACGCTATTCTCACCACAGGAATGTAATCTGTGGGTTGGGCCCCTACTCCACGAAGCTTTACATAACCCTTCAGTCTTTCCGTTAGTGGAAATTTTGGAGGTAAGAGGGTTTTTGAAGCTATCGAGATTTCAGAGCCAGAATCTATAAGAGCTTGCGCCCAGCGGTCTCCTATTTTTATCTTGACTGTACAAAGCTGCGCCTGCCCATGGCCAAGGCCATAGGTATTTTTGTGATTGTTCCTATACGTTTTGTAACCCGGTTCTGCTACTAATTCGTCTGTATAACAAGAACTAATCTGTACAAATCCTGGTTGGTGTTGTTCTTTAATGCTAGACCAGTCCAGGCGGTCATTTTCCCATATTACGTCATGGCTAATTCTCTGACTAATTAATCTTTGTGCTGTGTGAAATTTTCTAAGATATTGTAGGCACTGTTCGAGATTATCGCAATCATCCACTTCAAGCATCAGCTTATTTAGGATGTCTGGCAACAAACTCATTCTAAGTTTACTCATCAATTCACTTTCATTGACCCAACCTCGCAAGAATTTCAAATCCTTTATTAACTTATAAACGAACGCTAAAGTACTTTCATGGGGTTGTTGTTTTCTTGTATCTACGTCATATTCTAATCTTGCAGTATACTCAATACTAGGGAAAGCCTTTTTAAGTTTTTTCTTCATTTCGTTATAGTTTAAAGGTAAAGTGTTCGCTAGGTCTACTAAATAGAAGGAGAAAGCTTCCCCTTTCAGACAGTAAGGAAGGTAATTTACTATCTCTAGGGTTGACCATTCGTATATGCTAGCCACTAATTCATATTCTTGCAGGAAAAGTTCCACACACTCATGTCTATTGCCAGAGAAGGAGGGAATTTCAACATTTGGATAGATCTTGAATGCTTGTGGTTTATCACCAATAGTAGAATTTTGATTGTCACCCTCGGGAGGAGGATTGCTAACTTTGCCTGTTACTACTGTATGCGTATATTTAGGTTTCTCAAAACTATATGGTATGGATGGCTCGGTAGCCGGACTAGTTTTAATTTCTTGCTCAGGTTTTAAATTTATGTGAGGCTTATCCTCAGGATCTACTTTTAAAAAGGGCGAAAAATTTGATTTTTGCTTATCAGAGGTCTTATCTTCACCGGATGAATGTGAAACGGGCTCATCTTTCAGATCTAAGGACCTGTCTAAAGAAGCCGAGGTGTTGAAATTTTCAGAAACGGACCTATAGTCGGTATCAGTTACGCTTCTATTTTCTAACTCAGAGGTTTGTTCTGAACTAAATTCTGATGTATAAGATCTATCATGTTCGCTAAGTACTGATTTTTCTGTCTTTTCCCCTTCGCTAAACTCTAATTTCTCCACTGGGGTCGTGGGTGTAATTACGCTACTAGGTGGCGAAATAAACACTATCTGTAAGGGATCTAACTTTTCCTCTTGTTGGTACTTTTTCATTTCTTTAGTCGCAGGTGATTCACTAGGTTCATTATAGGAACTAAATTTAGAACTAGCACTAGCTGAAGGTTGTAAACCACTATTTATAACACTATCAGTTTGTTTGTTAGATTCACTTTGGGTTGGAGAGGCTGGGGGATCGTTTCTATTTTCGACTTCATCTAAACAAATTACAGACGCAAAAAATTCCGCATAATCAAAGATTTTACCAATGTTTTCGTTTATTCTACTTTCAGACCAGGAATCGTTATTTTCTTTTTCTTCCTCTTCAATTTGCTTCTGGTGGTCAGAGCAAACTGAGGGAAAAGTATCATTACTTTTCTTCTCTTCGCCTAACCTCCTCTCAATTGGAGCAGGGGCGACGAGGTCATTTCTTTGGTCGGCGTCCTCTGTGGGAGGGTCTTGATTCGCTGCTCGGGGAGTAGAGACCGTGGGAGGATCCCAATGGTCATATCGGAGTTCTTCTTCGGGGTTCCACGAAGGTTTTGACTCATCCTCCGGGGATGACGCAGGAGGAGACCCCGGTTTGTCGTTTTGTATTTGCGCTATTTCTTCGTTTTGTAATTTCTGTAGTTCGTAACCTAACCAATCGTCTTTCAACGACTCACCCCCATCTGAATCTGCACTACTAATATCTCCGTTTGACCACCTAACTTTACTAACTACACTGAGTATGTTATCTATACTGTCCAAATATTGCAGTTTCTCTTGGAGGGTAAGGCTATCTTCAAACATGACAGGATTGGTTTGAGTAGCGGTTGTCCGAAGGACCTTAAGTTCACGGTCTGTGTCAATCCGGATCATTTTAGGAAACTTATATTCGGTCTGAACGCTAACATCTTTCTTTTGAAGATCGTCGGTCTGTATTTCCATGTCAAAATTGCCAACTACATTTTCCTCAGGTAATAAATCTTCAAAGGGGGCTGAGGGGTCCGCTTGAAATAAAATACCTAATTTCTCTTCGTCGTCACCTTGGCGGCGAACAACTGTGACCTGTATTTTCTTGTTCCGAAGCTGTCTAGTTAAGGGTCGAATTAAGTTTCCTACTGCCGGGGACAGTTCCGTTTGTAATGAATGCTTAATCTGGTCTATTAACTCTTCATCGTTAGGTTGTGTCATAGAGCGCAATTCATTTTCATTATTTTCGTCAGGGTTCTCAATTTTCGTTTCCCTTGGTTCGGTTCCTATATTTGCATAAATTGGCTCGTTATTCGTGAAAGCCTTGGGTTCGTGACCAATATTTTCGTAAATTGGCTCTTTATTCATTGAAATTCGTGATTCAGTATCTAAGTTAGCATACATGGTTCTAGGACCGATCTCAGCATAAACTGTTTCATCACTACTACCAGCATAAAAAGATTGAAAGGTGGGTCTTTGCATTTCTAACGGCGTTCTAGGATCTGACGGTTCGTATTTTATAGGAAAATATAGCGCTACTGGGCTATCTGGTCCTTTCGACGCACCAATATCTTTATTTTCTACACTTAGCACTAAATTACTTAATCTATTTTCCTTATCAGCTAACTTATTATTATCTAAGGGACTGTGGTTCGAGGGGACATCAGGTATTACACCTGCTGTTGTTTCTATCTCAATTGTTGCCTGAGGCCATTCCTGACCTGCAGTGATTAATTTGGCTATCTCTAGTTCATCTTTTAAATTTACTTCATTCACTAGAGTTTTCGGATCTACCCCCGGTGGGGTCTCATCAGTATCCGAATTTACATATATTGTCCTAGGAGCTGGCGTTGGTTTTTCACTTGAACCAGCACTTTGTATTTCTATATCATTTCTAGTCGGGATAGGACTAGACGCGGCCAGCGGCGTTAGATCGCAGCCGCTCGCTGGTGCGTCTGGGGTTTGAGGGCTTACGGTCGTTGGTTCACGATATCTTGGCTGACTCCACGTATCCAAGTATCTCGGTAATGGATTCTTTTTCCAACGGCCAAACTCAGGAGGAGAATGCCCGTGGACTTTTATTTTATTGCACTCAATACAATAATAATTATTCCACCGATCTAAAATATAACGGTGCTTGCCCGTGGGCGTCTTAGGACAATGAGATTGCCCTAAATCTAATAGCTTTTCTTTTATTTTCTGCGCGAAACTCATTTTTGATAATAAATCTGTTTTTCGCAAGTTAGTGGCCTCTTAAACCAGGGCAGTGGGTAATCAACCTATTTCCTCTGATATAGTAAGAATTTAATCACTGATAGCTACTTCCCTCGGAAATACTACGTCAAAATGTTACGTGTTATGAGACTTATTATTATTTCAATATCTTCATTTAACTTCCTTTGAACTTGAAATACTCAACTTCCCTTTCTTTATAAATTTTGCTTTACTTTTTAGAACGGGAAACGGAAAGTGACTAGACAGCTGTTTATAACAGATAATGCCTATTTGTTCACTTATGAGGAGTTTTACTTTTTACTTCTATTCTTTAACTTGTCTTCTTTTTCTTTTTTTTTAACTTCAATTTCAAATTATTTTTTTAATACTATTTTGTTTTTAAATTCACAAGGTGGATTTCGATCATCCAACCATTGGTTCATGTACCTGCATTTGCTTTTAGGTATTGCATTTGCATAATGGTGAGTTTTAGGCAGTTATTCCCAGGCAGCCGTCGGGCATGCACCCCTATTACAGAGGGGCCCTGCTGGACCAAAAGAATAAGATACCTGTGACCCCCAAGCGTTGCATGGGAAAGGATTTTAGACACTTATCGCCGGACAGACTAGTCGAACTTTCATCCCGTAAAACGGGCGGTTCTGCTGTCTAGAGATAAAACTGCCTGTGATCCTCCCCAAATAAGTGGTAAGGGTATTAGCCACTTATCGCCGGACAAACTAGTCGAACTTTCATCCCGTAAAACGGGAGGTTCTGTTGACCAGAGATAAAACTGACTGTGACCCTACCAAAGCGAGCAGAAGCATAAGCAGACTTAGGGTTTTGCAAGTACATGAGACAAGAGCTGAATTCTGTATTAACACTCGCGTCCCGATTTTCCATTTCCATTACTACACGAAAAACGTCGTGAGGTGAACTGAGTCTTGCTCTGCGGAACCTAGCAACTATTCCGCTGACTTATAACCACTTAAAGCGAGAGAAGTTGAGAATAAAAAAAAAATTTTCGTCGCCACTTCACTACATGGGAAACGCACTATTTAGAGCAGAAAAAATTATATTTGTATATCAGAGTCATAGGCTGAACACCGCCTAAGCTAAGTACGCCACTGAACTTTACTAACTTTACATAGTACCGATACACCACTTGGCTAGTCAAAAGAAAAACTTTCGCGTACACTTTTCACTTTTTATCTATTGAAAGCTCTTCGGTAAAAAAAAATCACTCCCGATTTGCTAAAATCGCGTTTTAGGACAACTGAGATAGTTGGTTCCCCTATAAAGTGAATGAGCACCAGAGATTTGTTTAGAGATTCAAGAACACACAGTTGGTTACCCAGCGCCTCCACCATAAATTGTTATATGATGTTTTGGTTCTGGGATTGGCGTAGCAATTGTGTACACTTTCTTTTGTGAAATCGTAATTGAGATCACTTCTTCACTCTCCACCCAGTAATACAAAGTTGGTTCGGAGTCCAACTCCCTCTTAGCCTCGGTCTCGACAACGTCTTTGGCTTACTGGTTCGAAGGTGATGAGAAAGCGCACTAACAGTGGTAGAGCTTGGTACTGGAAGTCGAAACCCAGGTAACACATGGAGACTGTGAGTTGAATCTAATTTGGTGGGATAGCTTGATTAAATTAAAGAGACCATTCCAATTGACTTTTTATTAAAAAAAATAAAAATAAGAATACAGATGAATTTTACAAAATCGGTTACTTGGAATGACAACTAGGAAGTTTTACTACATCACTTACGTCACGTACTTATCTACGTCACGAGCCTCATCGAGCTTGGGAGAGACTTCTTCACGCGCATGCTCAATAGTGGTTAAGACTTCTAGTGTTTTCTATGATTTTTCTGTATCGCGCCGGGATTGAAATTCCTATTTTACATTTATTTTTACAGCTTTTATTTTACACCTAACTCTAACTACATAATAAATTTCATGTATTTATTGCTTTCGTGGTATTCCCTAAATATTGCATCTAGGACCCAGCTCTGTGATCTGAGTAAATCAAAGCTAGGGTCATACCACTAATACATGCGTGTGAATTGGGTCAATGAGGCATCAGGTCGCTAAACCAATTTGAACCTCAACTGACTCCGTTCTCCCTATCTCTCTTTTCCTTACTACACACCCAATTTGAAAAGCGCGGGCGTCTCGCCCCATAATGTGAGTCCGGCTTAGGACTTCGAGACACAACTGTGTAACAATAGCTCAAGTCCTTTTTTGTTTTGTTTTGTTTTGTTTTGTTTGTTCATTGTTGTCAGATGTTGAGTGTTGTGGTCTCGTCCTTCCCAACCCTTTTCCTTGTTCCCTTTCTTCCTTCGAATTATCACAAATAAAGGATGATGAAAAAGGCTAAAGAAAAATAAAATGCGATAATGATAGCCCGTTTCGGTTAAAGTCTTCAGATGCCGAAACTGAAGAGGCGGATCTGAGCATTTAAAAAAAGAAAGTTTTCAAGATATTTCCAAAAACAGTTTTAAATGTCTCATCCAGTATATATATAATCACACGAGATACACACATTATTTACGAAACATAAGTCCTAATTTTCGTTAGAAATATTTTTTTTCAGTTGTCCACTACTGAAAAAATGGTTACTGTATTGGTAACTTATCAAGTAGGGGCCAGGTCCTCTTTAGCTCCACTTCTGCAGATTTGGTTTGTAAAATATGGATTTTCACAGTTATTTTACACCATGTCTATAGATATTTTGCCTTCCTGACCTGGCAACGCTGCTTCAGGAACTTACAAGCAAACAACAAAGGCTGTTTTCAATCAACAATTATTCTGTATTTTATATTTAAAATCTGATCATATGTTTGATTGCAAGTAGAAAATAGCGTCTACGAACGTATTTGTAAGTCGTTTCATCTACACTGGCAGCATAAAATGGAATGGAAGAATCAAGGATAGTTGCGAATTCGTATTAAATGTGAAATCATAATGGCTAGTGAGACGTCTGTTAAATTGGAAGTGGTGTGCAAAGAAGAAATAGAGTGTGGATTTCCTCAGGAAGATCCACTCAAAGGGAAAGGGGGACATACGAACTGATGATGACTGACAACAAAGAATTAATATTATCTACAACGGAAGGAGAGAAAACAATAGAGAAAAATGTAGTTGTTTATTTTTCGGTTGTGAAATTGAACGTTGATACGGTGAAATCAGAAATTGCAGTAGAAGATGATCCTGCATTTGAAAGTAATACAGAAACGCTAAGAAAAATAGTGGTTGAAGTGCCACGCGCGTCGTACTCTAATGACGGCTTGTGTATAGCCCGCTCCCCCCAGTTCTTTGTCACCGGAACTGGGAGAGTCACTACTACTACTACTAGAACTACTACTACTACTACTACTACTACTACTACTACTACTACTACTACTACTACTACTACTACTGCTGCTGCTAATACTACTACTACTATTACTACTACTACTTATATCGAGAACAGAACTCAACCAACCCCTGTGGGGCTTCTAACCCGTTCCTACTACTACTACTACTTCTAGTATTGCTACCACCACCACCACCACTACTACTACTACTACTACTATTGTTGCTACTACCACTACTACTAATACTACTACTGCTACTGCTACTACTACTACTACCCAAGCAGCACACCGACGTCGAAAAGACGTGTTTTTTTGTGTAAAATACCGTAAAATACACCGAACATGACGTGATTTACACGTCTTTTCCCACGTGGAAATGTCCGGGAATATGACGTGATTTTTATGACGTCTTTTACACGTCATAGAATATGACGTGATTTCTATGACGTCTTTTACACGTCATAGAATATAACGTGATTTTTATGACGTCTTTTACACGTCGGGGGGAAGGGGCGTTCTCGAAATGAGGCAGCGAGAAGCAAGGGGTGTAAGTGACATTCGCAATAAAGTATGGATGTCTCAAAAATGGATTCTGCACAGCTAAATATACAAGCTCGTCGCAGTCCAATAGAATGTCTACCCGTGAATGCTCTACGTCGAACTTCATTATGCAGTTTGTATATTTTGCTGTGCAGAATCCATTTTAGACACATATATACTCTGTTGAAAATGTCATTTACATTCCTTTGCTTCTCGCTGTCTCAAATATCATGGAAATCTGACAGGATTGTTCAGTTCCAAATGTCAAAACTATTAGAAATTGATGTGCATCCGCAGTTTTGACATTAGGAATCTCAATCCATGTACTATCTCGATTATACGCCACATTTTTCAGGCTATTTCCCACCCCCTATTCAACCGAATTGCACCAAAGTTAGGGGTAAGGCTACTAGGGCTACCTAGTTTTGCCTTCGTAAATTAGAAATAGATCGGTTGAATAGTGGTTGAAACAAATAACCCGGAAACTGTGTCGGGTAATCGAGATCCTACTATACATGGATTGAGATTCCTAATGTCAACACTAGATACACATCAATTTATGATGATTTGGACATATGGAACTGAATAATAATAATAATAATAATAATAATAATAATAATAATAATAATAATAATAATAATAATAATAATAATAATATCATTTACTCTAAAACACACACAGCTTACAACACATTTCTAAAAAAAATGATCAAAAAGATAAAAAATCATACTTTTTCTTTCTTCTTAACTGCGCTTTTTTCGTTCTTTTTTTTTTTTTGACAGTGCTAAACTCTCTGGCCGCAACACTTTTCTTGGGTAAAAAAAAAAAAAGACAAATAAAAACTGGACAACGATTATTATGAGTAAAAACAATAATGAAAATAAATTTATCCTTGTGGCTGCTGCTTGATTTTTCTCCATCACTATACATACAATTGTGTTGTAATGTGCATAATAATTTTCAAGCTCCTATACCAGATAAGTGAGACCACTGGGTTATTGTAATAAATAACTGATCAGGATAGACCCTAGGAACCCTAAGATCTTGCCACAGCGAAATGCATCACCGCCCTTTCTCAAAAGCATACATTGGGGAACGTCAAAATATTGTGGTCTATTTGATTGGTCTGTAGTAAGTTTTTGGAGATTTCGCTTCTTCGAAGGTTCGTATTATCTATGGATTGGGGATTTGCATATCCAATTGACCACTTCTAGTCTTGTTGATTTCTATTGTTTTAGTATTTGGATAGCAGCCTATTGAAGAGTGTATATTCGCCTCTTAATGTGTGGTATATTTACCTAAACATTAAGAAGCGAGTGTACAATAGCTGTCAAGGAATAATTATATACGTAGTGCTACAGGAAAGAAACGGCAGCGCTTGCTAAACGAAAGGATAAATTTAAAGCCATACATTAAAAAGAAAACCGAGACACGTTGGATCCATGCATTGGAAATTAAAAAAAAAAAAAAAACTCGAATGTAAGACTCACCCTTGTCTAAAAAAAAAAAAAAACCTACACGACTTTTAAGAATGAGAAAAGACGAAACATGGCAAAAATAAAGAATGAAATGGAAAAATAAAGAATCATTGTAGACCCTACTTACAGTACTAAAAAGAATCCACTCATTTCGGCACTGGAATTTATTCATTTGCATTTACTGGTACCTTTTTCTTAATGAAATTACCGTACAACACATGCTTCCGTAAATTTTATAGCTATCCATTATTACGCTAGTATGCACACACATACACACAATCACAAACACCCACACCCACATCCACACCCACTCACATTCACAAACATACAAGTACAATGGGTTTTATTGACAGTGCAAAATTTAGGACTAAACTTTTATATTTATAACTACAATTTAAGGGGATCTGATACCTCTTCGCTTAGGTTTCTAACTCTCCATTTAATAACATGTAAAATTTAATATGGTAATTTCTAACAAAGTATTGCAGGTAATGACTTGAAATTTTTAATACAAATACACAAGACCCATATAAATCCAACCACGGTCTTCAATTTACCATACATGCGTTAGATTAATTGTAATATATTCTTCAGTAAGTTTGGCAACTATGCTGTATATAGTATATGGATAGATCTTTTTGAAGGAATTGAGAGCCCTCGGAACCTCTAGCCCTACTACTCTTCGCGACACGTGGTAGTGATTTATGAGTGCTTCAGGCTAAAAACCAATGTCGCCTCTGATCCTTTCTTTCTAATTTCCTTTCTTTTTTCCTTTTTTTTCAAAAACTTGTTTTGGGCAGCTTTGCCCTTTTGTCGGCTGTCTATAGAAATAGCAGTCATACTCCCTGGAATTGTTGGTTCTCGGTTGGGACAGTCACTTCCTCTCCGTCGTGAACCTCAGTGTTAGATTCGACAAACAAAAATAAACTCGAAGATAGTAAATGTAAAAAGACAACAGCAGCAGCAGTTTGTATTAAAAATTTGGAAAAACAAAAATATTGTATCTAAATAACGTATTTGTGTTAAATGTACTTTATCATAATAAGAAGTTCTATATTGTTCTCGTATAAGATGCTATAAATGCTCTACTTTGTAATAAAACTAAAAGTAATGTCTTTGAAAGATGGTATTAGACTTGGCAAAAATTGGTTTTGTGGGGTCAATGTAATAATTTCATACATACAATATTTTTATTCAATTTTCAGACATTAGTGTATTGGTAATATACAAAGTGTACAGTACATGTAATCAGTGTACAATATTAATATATTTTATTGATAATTGCTTTTTGGATGAGTTAACTTCAAGCATATAATCATTCTATTCTTTTCTATAATGTAATTAATATAAATGTGTACACAGAGTATAAATGTTGTTTGACAATAGTAAGGTATTTTGTTGGGAAAAATGCTTTTTGTAGGATCGTTTTAATTTCAGATATATAGTTTCGTTTTCATAAAGTAATTAATATAAATGTATCAACAGTATAAATGTCGTTAGTGTTAGAAATGTAGTGAAATATTTCGTTGATAATTGTTTTTTGTAGAATCATTTGAATTTTAACCTTATAGTCATTCAATGGGGTTTCATAGTCTAATGATTAGAGCGTTCGACTCCTGATCGCCTGGTTCTAGGTTCGATTCCCTGCTAGAATACTCAAATTATTGGCGTCTGCCCATCGCCGTGAGGCAAGCTGGGTAGCCATGTGATTAAAAGACATGACAGTCTATATAATTAATATAAATATATACACAGTACAAATGTTGTTTGACAGTAGTGAGGTATTTCGTTGATAATTTATTTTTGTAAGATGTATACTATTTTTATAATGTTAGAATGTGTGTATACTAATTATAAGATGTAGATCTATACATTTCTTTGTATAGATTTTTATAATGTATAATGAATTTTTATAATCAAGAGCGAAAGTTTAAAACCTTAGAATGGACGAATCTTGCCACAAAAGCGAGATGTACCCGTAGAAAGATTAATAATAATAATAATAATAATAATAATAATAATAATAATAATAATAATAATAATAATAATAATAATAATAATAATAATAATAATAATAATAAGGGAAGGAATGAAGACGTACTAAAGGAAGCTAGTAAAGGACGACAGATCATGAAGATAATAGGAAAGAGAAGAAAGAGCATGCTTACCTATCTTATTCGACACTCAGATCGGACACCCTGTTGATAGATGAAAAGGCAGAAGAAAAACCAGGAAGTGGAAGACAAAGGATAGAAAAATCTATAAGTTTTACGTCCTACAGTTATGCCTGGTAGGTTAAAGGAGCTAGTGATGTTGAGACATGAAGGAAATGGTGGAATGCAGAAAGTGGAAGGAAACGGGAGAAGCCCGAGAAAACTCCCACACATGGTGTTTGTCCTCCACAAAGTTCACTTGGTGCGAGCTGAGATCGAAATAAGAACGCCATGCATTAGAGGTGAACGCTCTACCACTGCGCCACCGCGGCCCGACCAAGGATAAGTGCAATAACGAAGAAGAGACCTTATCAAATTATAAAACAGCTCTCCCAAGGGAGAGAAAAGTTTTAAAATTTCCTTCTTGCCCATCAACCTATGATTGAAGTGAGGAAGAAGAAGAAGAATTTGAAGATTATTATTATTATTATTATTATTATTATTATTATTATTATTATTATTATTATTATTATTATTATTATTATTATTATTATTATTATTATCAGTGGCGTATTTAAGATTTTGTTTCGGGGTGCTTTGCTAAATTGTGGGGGGCTTTGCCTGAAAATGTGAAAATTCCAAGGGTGGATAACTTAACGAAATGTGCAATATTTACAATTTGTTATCTGTTACGGTTACTATTTTGTAACCCATTTCTGCACCTAGTTAATAACGTTATTGGTCAGTGTAACTTTTAAAATGGTACGCTCTGAATTATGTTACGCTGAGTAACGTTACTCAATGGAACATTCTGCATTTTGGTATTGTAGTTACGGTCACCAAGGGATTAGCGTTACTCGAAATACCCACGTATGTCGTACCTGCTTGAGATTGTTAAGATAAAACTGGTTCCACTGAATACCAGTTCTCTCTCGAACCCAAAGGGTTTTGTTCCTTGATTTTAGCGATATGAAACGTATTGAAATTCTGCAGAACATTTTTGTGTAAGTAGACATATTTTTGTTATGATGAGTACCATTTCTATGTTTCTCTTTTCTTTATCGGTTACCTTTTGTACCTGTATTTCATCTTCTTCAATTCTGATGGTCTTGGAGTTACGCTTGAGTAACGTTTAAACATCCTTGGCGACAGGGAGTCTAAGGTTGGCTTTAAAAGAATCTCCATTATACTAGTAAATAAATTCCACGTTTTTCAGTCTGTTTTCTTTTTCCTCATACTTAAGATTCAGTAAACACCTTAGGCCAGCGTTTCCCAACCGGTGTGCCGCGGCACAC
Organism: Thermobia domestica; assembly: GCF_964235325.1. Classification (NCBI taxonomy): domain Eukaryota; kingdom Metazoa; phylum Arthropoda; class Insecta; order Zygentoma; family Lepismatidae; genus Thermobia; species Thermobia domestica. Next base: position 129,852,756 of record NC_137469.1, on the reverse strand, counting down.
TGGTGTGCCGCGAATGGGCCGCTGGTGTGCCGCGAAAAAATTGAAACAAATTATTAATTCTATACGAACCAAATTGCAAGACAGGGGAAAATGTATATTTATATTTCACATTACTATGAACCTCTACTATAAATCTACAATTTTAAATTTCATACTGTGTTAGCTTTCTGTACATTTTTAATGTTGAAAAACGTATTTATCATTGTCACGACCATTATTACTTCTTTATTGTTGCAGACTATTTCGTAACTTGAAATTTTAACATATCATTCAATAAATTCAACAAAGCAAGCATGCATACAAATTACCTACATTTGTGTTTTAAAAGTATAGGAGATTTTGTTTATTTGTTCGTTATTTAGTGATCTTCCCTTTTAGTTAGAGGTTAGATACAGTTTTCGAAAGAGAAAGTGGATTTTTAAAAACCCGAGTCCTATATTTCATTGCTATTGTTTTCTATTTTCAAATTAGAATGAAAAATAAGTATAATGATTTAGCACGGGGGAAAATCAGTGATCGAGCTTTCTTCTCTGTAAGAAGGAAATTAGTAATCACATTAAAATACCACGGTAATTATATATATATATATATATATATATATATATATATATATATATATATATATATATATATATATATATATATATATATATATATATATGGGTGTGCCGCGAGAATTCAAGTTACACCTGTAGTGTGCCGCAAGTTGAAAAAGGTTGGGAAACGCTGCCTTAAGCCCTCAGGTAACGGTAACGGTTACATGTCCTTTGAGAATAGCATTACTTTGATTGCTCTGTATTTAAAAAGAGGAAAAAGAGAAATGATCAAAGAGTGAAGTTTTTAATGTAAGCTTATTGATAAGATTTTTACTTCTTGTGATGACACTGCCGATAGTTGAGTTGATTTGGAGTTTAACGTCCTTTTCGGCAGCGAGGCTTTATGAGACGGGACCTACTGATTAACATGGAATCGAAACCACATGTGCTCACGCCGGGAATCGAACCCGGGTCTTCCAGGCGAAAGGCGCGTACGCTAAGCGCTTAGGCATGAAGGAGTTCACTGCCGGTAGTCACCATATATGTTTATTTTACAACAGTCTTGCACTGACCAATGTGGTTGAAGCTCGAGCTCACTTCCCAACAAGGATCGAACCCGGAGCTACATTCACCAAAGTTAAACAGATACTGACCCCCAGGGAAGCAGGAAGGACATTTCATTTGTTTGCAAGCAATTTAGTTTATAAATCAAATAGATATCAGACATCAGTGGCGTAGCGAGAAACTCATCAAGGGGGACCAACACACAAGATTTGGTAGAAAGGATCTTCTGAGGGGTGCACCAATAACTACCAGTAGGCCTACATTTGAATTGAATTGGATTTTTTTAAATGCCTTTAGGCACCTCTGGTGTGAATGAGGAAATGCCCTGGATATCCTAAGTATCTGTTTTCGGTGAATCCTTTTGTTGAACTTTTAGAAAATTGACTTAAACTATCGATTTTGCAAAACTTCCCTTTGATTTAAGCCCAAATCGAAACATGACAGAGGAAAATTTCGGAAAGTGTTGCTATTTTCACTCCTAGCTTCTCACTTTAGGTAGTGTATATTCAGTGTTGGGTAAGTTACTTGTAAAAATGTAACGCGTTACGAGTTACTTTACTTTCTCTTAAAATGTAACGCGTTAGTAACGCGTTACTTGCCCCAAAAAAGTAACTGTTACTTTACTTCGAAAGTAACGCGTTACTAACGCGTTACTTTTAGGTCCGAAACTTTAAAAATGTGAAAAAAATTATGACTTCAATTTTCCGTACTACTATTACTACTGCTATTATTATTATTATTATTATTATTATTATTATTATTATTATTATTATTATTATTATTATTATTATTATTATTATTATTATTATTATCGAGTCGAATTTTAGCTTGACTCGTGGTCATCCCTATGCGTTAGAAAAATGGTTGCTTATAATTATTCTGTTAAACTAATTATATAATAATAACAATGTGTTATGTAAAATTAAAAATAAAGAATACAGAGAAACATTACACTATAATCAACGGGACTCTAGGATAAGCAAACTGATCTGAAAGAACTCCAATATTACATATCATCAGCAAACTATTGTCTAGTAATAAAGTAGGTCTGCTCATCAAAACAGTTTATTCATATTAACCCTTTGCTGTAAATCGTTAATTATGGCACTCTAGTTGTTGATAAATATTTTCCGCCGGGGCACTTCAGACACTTTACTTTTAAATTCTGTCCACCATCATTCTCAGCTCTTAAGAAAAAAGTATTCTTTCAAATGTTCGAACAGTAAAATATTTTCGTTCTCCATCTTTATAAAAACAACACCAATTAAAGTAAAATAGACTACCGGCATCATTGCACTCCTAGTTCACTCACTGAATGCATTGATTTGGAGCTGTCAAAATCTACGACAAAATCTTCCAGGTGCTTGCAATCAGTACACGTGGTTTCCCAAAGGCTGTCCTCATCTTCAAAACACAGCAAGTGGCACTACAAATTAATTTGTTTCTCTGTGTGTCTGTGACTGTCGGTCACTGACATACGTAGTTCATGCTCGATTGTTACATTCTGAGAAATTCTCTTACAGGAAAGAAACATTTGTTTCCCCCCAAAAAAATATACATATATTGTAGTTACTCATCCGAAATGTAACGCGAAAAAAGTAACGCAAACTAGGTACATTGCTTAAAAATTTGTAACGCGTTACCGTTACAGTTACTTTGGAAAAAATGTAACGCGTTACTAGGAAACGTTACTTAAAAAGTAACGCGTTACAAGTAACGCGTTACTTGCGTTACGTTACTTCCCAACACTGTGTATATTTACAAGGAAGGGGGTGCACGTGCACCTTTGCACCTGTAAACATATTTCTATTTTATCTTATTTTTGTAAAAAAAAAAAAAAAAAAAAAAAACTGCCAGAGAAAGAAAATTGTCAAAAAGTGCTACCCATTCAGAAGACTATTTTCTTCTCATGTGAATGTTTTGACTTCTCGTGGCAATATGGTAATCTACAGTTTATTTTGTCTCTTTTTCTCCCTTTGATTTTTAATGTTCATTGTATTGTTTAAATGCTTATAAGTTAACTTGCGAGAAAGTGTCATAGTCGAAGGTTGTACTATTTGTAGAACTGATATTAAAAAGTAAATAAAAGAATTATCATGGAAACAATTTTTTCATGTTGTATTCAGAAAACAAACATAGGGTTCTTGCGGTTCTAAATTGCGGTTCTGAAATTAATATATCGCAGGCATTCGTTGATATAGTAGCCTACATGTTGGTTTTCACCAGGTACATTCGTGAAGTGTCCCCTCGAGATTCGTGTAAAATTGATTTAAATACAAAGTTCTCTGCTGTCTAATGTGTATTGTACTAAATTTAGCTGCCCATGCCGGTAATTGGCATATTTATGGACCTTCATATATCCGGAATTCTATCATACACTACCATAACGCTCGGACATAAAATTCATTTTAGTTTCTTTAGATGTTACTCACTGGACATGAATATGAGCATATGAAAAGCAAATTGGATCAAGTACTGCTTCTGACACATGTTACCCATCCCGGCCGCCATCTTAGATCTGCCATATTAGATTTTACTTTTGGTTTTTCAAATGGAAATAGGTACAAGTGTTACATCGGACATTTACGTTTACAATCACTGGTGTAATGTATTTTACCGTAGCTTGTACCATTTGGAAGGTATTACATGTTCATTCCCTCCAGCCACTTTGCGAATAGACATTGCAGGTTAATATCAGTTACGCTTACGTTTTTGGTGTTGACAAATCAAAACAATTTCTAACTGGTAAACTCCTTACAACATAGGTGTCATAATCTTATTACATTTCCATGAGTTATTGTTATTACTTCCATGTTATACTATAATAAGGAAGTATTGTATTACTGTCAAAATGCCTAATGTAGATCCAGATACGGCCAGATTTGGGTGAAGACCTACCATTTCCGTATTGACATCTGTGTGTCTGCATGTATATAAGTTCAGAGAATATTTCATCAACGATAACACATAAAAGATTGCATATACACACGGGGCCCTGCACAACTTTCTATTTGGTTCAATATGAAGTGCTTGACATTTAATGGTATATACAAGCTACGATAAAACTCAGTACACCAATGAAATTCCGAGAAAAGTTTACATTAATTTGATGTATCATTTGAGCCTATTGCCATTTGAAAAACCGAAAGTTAAATCCAAGATGGCGGCCAAGGTGGGTAACATATGTCAGAGAAGGAGTACTTGATTCAATTTGTTCTGCATATGCCCATATTCATGTCCAGTGAAATCTAAAGAAACTAAAAGCAACTTTGTGTCCGAGCGTTATAGTAGTGTATGATTGAATTCTGGATATATGAAGGTCAATAAATATGCAAATTACCCGTATACGCTGCTAAAATTAGTACAATACACATTGGGCCACGGAGAAGGACCTCAAACTTATTTTGTTGGATCTTGCTTATCCAAAGGTTTTTAAAACTGCCTTACTGCTCCCAAAGTCTGAAATTCAGGGTGGGGTGGGGGCGGATGCCCTCCTGCCCCATTGACGCCCCTATCTAGCGGCTGTCATATGAAACTATCGCACGGATTTTAACGTGGTTTTAGTTATACTTATTGCGGACTCTTGACTGCGAAAATATTACGTTTGGAAATAGAATTCATTTGCTGAGCAAACCTGAACCTTATTGAAAATGGACTTGGATCCATAGTGCTCTGAACGCCTCATATATTACTTTTCTTCAATGAATTATTGACTTAAAAAACAACCAATTACATAGGCTTGCAGAACATATTCTAAAGTTAGCACAACATGAAGTGTGCTTCAAACTATCATTACTTTTCGAAAATTTATTATTTTAAGATAATTTCATTAGTATGAGTGTTCTGAAATAGTAATCAAATTTTTGCAATTAAAAATCACACCCGCCTCCATGAAACGCGATCTTAGCCCCTAAGAGCATAATTAGAAAATTTTCAGAAGCAGTAACTCCGAAATGACTTGTTTTAAGGCTAAAGTAACCGCACAAGCGTATTTCTGGTAAAGTTCTAGCCTTAAAACACGTAACATGACTCCATTTGTATTTGAAATTTTGAATTCCAATCAAAAATGGCAGCCATGATGCTTGATAGCACTATCTGATGTGTCAGACCACTTAAAAGTTTCATCATTCTCCCTCAACCCGTTCTTAACGCACAAGGGTGGTGAGGACTTTTGTTTCACCATGCATATTGATAGATTGTGTGAAATCTCCACAGTAGGTAGATTTTAAAATCTACCTAAAAAGCTAATTACAACCAAGAAAGTACTTATGAGAATCACTGGCAAGAGGGTGTAATAAAAAGGGGTTGGAATATGAAATAAGTTGAGAATTACTAATCTATACTGAAATATTCTGTACCCAGCACAGTGTTATTAATCAGGATAAAATAAATGAAAAGGTCGGTTGCTAGTAAAGAGCAAAAAGTCCTAAGAAATAAGTTATTACATGATTTTGAAACATGTTAAAAATCGTGTTTTAAACTGTTCAAAATGTTTGACATGTTTTTTTTTTCGTCTGTGTTTTAAAACATGTTTAAAACGTTTTGAACATTTTTTTTAATGTTTTAAACACATGTTTTGTTCTTTTTTTTAAAAAAAATAAAACTATTTTTTCCAACCCTTGTCTGGTGCCTAAGTAATATAAAACAAAACCATGTACCAAATTGGTCGCCAGGTTGGAATTTTCGATCGCCAGATCGCCAATGATGACTGAATATTTCAGTTTGTCGATAGACATTTGCATAAATTATATCTTGCAAAAAAAAAGAGAAAAAAAGAAAAAGAAAGAAAGAAAAGGAAAAAGAAAAAAGAAAAAAACTATATGATCTTGTTGCTGGATTCAGACTTGAGGTTTCGTGGCGTGCCTGTAATATATAGCAAATCAATATATAGATGTCATTACATATGCCGGCATGAAAAGGTAAGAAATATGGCGTTTGAAGCGAATAACTGACAATGTACAGGGCCAAATGAACACATTCTTACACCCAAGATTATACTTCAGCCCCTTCACCTTCTATCAAACAAAATATATTCGTAGTTCTTTTGTTGTTGTAAAGGCGAACCTGTCCTTTGCCCTGTCGCTTTGTAAAGTATAGCGATCTTTATTCTTTGGACAATGGGCTATCTGCGCACCATATTTCGATTATATTCAGCCAGTAGTTACGGAGAAATAAAATAGAACATACAAGGCAAGCCGAGCCGAGCCTATCGCCGGCCGAGCTCGGCCATCACATGTAGTGATCTTTATTCCTTAGATGATTGGGTATTTTCGCATCAAGTTTGGTTTAAATTTAGCTGATAGTTACCGAGGAATAAAGTACTACATATGCACACACATAATTACAGTACATCTGGAGTAAAAGTACAACATCCGGTCAGCTTACGCCGGGAACTAAAAAGAAAAGTCCTAACATCAGGATCACAAATAGAACATACTATATGTAAGCGGAATCCACTTTCAACATCGCAATATTAATGGGGGGGGGGCTTGAGCCGGGTGATCCTCCCTGACTACGCCACTGTCAGACATGACCTACAGCTTAAGGGGATGTCTTCCCATCATCAGAGGCTTCAGAATCTTCATAAGATAACATGTAAAATTTAATTCATAAATATCTTAGAAAATACTGCATTTAGGAACTGGTAATTTTGTTGCCAAAGAGTAATACAATTCAGATGACTGTCACAATTTTGCACCTAATTACTTGGATTAATTGTAATGCATTCTTCCGTATTGAGTTACTGCAGGTAAAGAGTCAAAAGACTACTTGCAAATCTCATGAATTACTATGGATGACATTCTTTGAAGAACAAATGCTGAGGAGGGATGTATTATGACAATTTGAAAAGTGAAACCCGTGTCTACCCCTCCAGTTTCATAATCATTTATGCCTTGAGCAGTCTCCCTTTCCACTCCCACCTCCCACTTCCCACTGATTTCCCACAACTTTACGACACAACTATCTGAATGTGCTTTTTCGGCGTAAGTTGGTATGATTCACGTGTCAACAAAATACTTCGTAGAACAAAGATAATGATCTTTGAAACCTCAGTATGGAATGTCTTTCCAATTGCTTTTCTACATCTTTTGTTGGTTGAAACGGATGGATTCTCCTTCGAAGCAGTAGCTTTAATCTCTTCCACTCACAAATGTAAATCAAAAAAAGTCTAAATGTTTCTTATATATTTGCCTATTTCTTTTGTTTCCTGAAGGATAGATTTCTTTTCATTTTATAATATTTATCACAAAAACGCACACAGTGCGATGTTTCTGTGGTTAGAACGGATTAATTGTGTGCAGGGATGACAAAAATCAAGTTTTCGTTGTAAGTTTTTTTTTTTTGAATAACTAGAGTTTGGTTTATCAAAACTCCATTATATATTTACCTTATTCGCGTGTGTTAGTGTGTGACAAAAATAAATAAATAAATAAAGTATTTCATGGATCATCACCAAATTTGGTAAAAATACAAAGAGTCAAGAATTAGGAAGTGAGTTTGTTATTAAAATAGTCTTCTCAAACCGAAAGTGGTTTAAAGAAACCATTTCCGGTTTGATCATTGATCATCATAGATCGAAAAACGTAATACGTATTAAGATCCGGGTTTCAGTTTCGTAAGAACATATTTAATCTCTATTATTAACTCTCTAATAAAACCGGAAGTGGTTCATTCAACTATCTCGTTTCAATAAATATTGGTCTACATAGAGCAAGAGCGGTAGATGAAAGCAGTTTTCTCCATTCGGATAGCTCTCAAGTGTCTCAAAAGTGCAGTGGCGTAGTCAGGGGGGCTCACCCGCCTCAAGCTCTCCCCGTTAGTGTTGTAATGTTGAAAGTGGATTCTGCTTACATGAAGTATGTTCCATTTGTAATGTTACAACTTTTCTTTTTAGTTTCCTTAGTAAGCATAAGGGAGCTTGTAGTTTTACTCCAGATGTAATTAAGTATGTGTGTATGTAGTACTTTATTCCTCGGTAACTACCAGCTAAATTTAAACCAAATTAGATGTACAAGTACCCAATCATCTAAGGAATAAAGATCACTACATGTGATGGCCGAGCTTGGTCGGCGATAGGCTCGGCTCGGCTTGCCTTGTATGTTCTATTTTATTTCTCCGTAACTACTGGCCAAATATCATCGAAATTTGGTGTGCAGATAGCCCATTATCCAAAGAATAAACATCTCTGTACTTGGTGGCCGACTCGGCAAAGGACAGGCTCGGTTCGGCTCTGTTTGTATGTTGTACTTTATTTCTCGGTAACTATTGGTCAGATTTAAATCAAATTTGATTTCCAAGTATCGCTTAAGGAATAAAGATCATTACATATTATGTCTGGGCTCGGTCGCCGACAGTCTCGACTCGACTTGTCTTGTACATTGTATCTTCTTTTTCAGTAACTACTGGCCGAAATATTTTAAACAGGGACGCAAGTGGAATGCAGGACAAAAATGTCCTTCTCTCCTCTTGCCTTATGTTTTCTTACTTGCTTGACAAAAGTTATATTATTTTGCTTGGTGAATTCTTTTCCTTCAACCTTCAGAAAATCATGCTTTTGCAAAGCTCTGCTTTCTTTTAAGCCCCAAACAGATACATGATGGCAAAAAGTTTCGGAATGTGTTGCTATTTTCACTGCTCGCTTCTCATTTTAGATAGTGTATATTTACAACAAAGGGGGAAAGTGCACCTTTGCAGTCCCTAAATCCGGCCCTGTATATATATATATATATATATATATATAGATAGATAGATAGATAGATAGATAGATAGATAGATACAGTGGCGGTTCCAGGATATGAACAAGGGAGGGGCTAAACCATAGCTTGCAGCTTTATCCAGTGTAAAGCAGAATTGAAGCCCATTTTAACCAGAGTATACCTGATCGTTAAGGGGGGACTATAGCTCCTATAGCCTTCCCTCGGATCCGCGCCTATATACAAGGGCGCCGATTTCTCTGTAAAATGGGGGGCCTCATTTAGATGGATAAGGCATATATGAGGATTTTAAAACAAATTGCATTCAAATTATTCCAAATATTATATATTCTTAAATACAATAAGGGGGCCCACATGTGCTTTGGGGGGGTCCCGGGTCCCCTTGGTCCCCCAGGATCGGCGCCCATGCCTTGAAACGGATGGATTCTTCTTCCATGCAGTAGCTTTCACCTCTCTGCCACTCAAAACTATACAACGAAGAAAAGTCTAAATGTTTCTTATTTACCTATTTTTTGTTTTCTGGAAGGATAGGTTTCATTTCATTTTTTATTATTTATCATAGAAAACAGACAGTGCAACGTTTCTGTGGTTAGAATGGATTAATTGTATGCAGGTGGCAAATACCAAGTTTTCCTTGTTTGGTTTTTGAATAACTAGAATTTGGTTTACCTACTCCTTTATATATTTACCATACCTGTGTGTGCACGTGTGTGAAAAAAAAAGAAAGAAAAAGTAAAAGAAAAAACTAAAGAACTGCTTGATGGATCATCACCAAATTTGCTCAAAATATAGTCAAGAGTAAGGAATTTTATTTGTCATTAAAACCACCTACCCAAACCGGAAGTGATTTAAATAAACCATTTCTGGTTTTATCTTTGATCACCATAGATCGAAAACGGCAATATGTAGTGAGATCCGGTTTTCTGCTTCGTAAGAATATATTATTAACTCTATTATTAACTCTACTACAACCTACAATGGTTCAAATCAACTATAATTTCTGCTTTCAATAAATATTGATCTATATATAGCAAAAACGGTAAAAAATAGATGAAAACGGTTTCTTCCAATCGAGCAGCTCTCAAGCGTCTCAGGTGCACCTTTCATCTCTTCTTGTGATCTTCAATTGAAAGCTCGGTTTCAATAGTGATCTCCATAGAACAGGAATGAAGCGGGTTTTTGCTTTCTATTCAGCTTTCTAAAAATAACTACTATATTCTGTCTTCCAAAAGATGTGGAAATCAACTACTACCGATTTTAACTTTGATGGCTATAGAATAAAAACTGTAATAGATAAGTTGAGTTGAGTTGATTTTAGTTTAGCGTCCCGTTCAGCAGCGAGGCTATATGAGACGTGGACCTACTGATTAACGTGGAATCCGAACCACATGAGCTCCCACCGGGAATTGAACCCGGGTCTCCCACGCCAAAGGCGCGTACGCTAACCGCTTAGCCACGAAGGAGCTGTGTAATAGATAAGAAGCGGTTTTCTACAATTTATTAGGCGTTCCAAGAATATATTTCGTCTCTAGTCTAATCTCTCTACTAAAACCGGAAGTGGTAGAAATCTACTACAATTTACAGTTTCAATATTAATTGTGAAAATATCGTACCACAGACACCAAACTCTTCTGCGTGATGTACACGTGGCACTGCTACTTGTTTTTGAACCATTTTCTTTATCTTGTGGATAATCGTGGCCTCTATTTTTTAAATAATAAAATAAGTCAAACTCGAGGTCATATGTAAACTAGTTTTACAAATGATTTACCAGTAGAGCACAAATTATTTACTAGTCTGCCCATTCATTACTGTTCAAGATTGAATAAGCCAAACCGAGTAGCGTGTCTGAACAAAGGAGTGAGTTAGGGAAGCTAATACATAAGATTATTTGCATGAATAAAACCTACTTTAGATTTGTAATAAGGGATAAAAAATCTTAAACATCTGAGAGATTATTTGGTTCACACAGTTACAGTTAAGAAATTGATAAGAGAATAAGATAGATTGGGCTAGAGCCTAAGTTGGGATAAAGCGGGAAGTATAAAACACATTTTTGTAATGAAAGTCTTGATTCTGAGCGAAAACAGCTAGTTGACCTTTGACCTCGAGTTGGACCGGTTTGCGGTCACTTCTTAAGATTGAGACCGAGATCAGTCGAATTAGCACCCTCAAGTTGCAGTTATTCATTTTTTTTTTTTAAAGAAGGGGCCATGGCTACAAAACTTTTAATTTATTTAGATTACATATGGATAGAAATAATTATTTTCTAGCCCGTTCTTATGTAACAGGGGGGTTATGAAGGACGGGACCTACAGTTTAAACTGGGTTACAAACCATTACTCGGTTTGAATCGGAGAGAAATTGTCCTCTAGCTGGGCTCAAACCTGGGACCCCTGCCTGATTACAAAAGTGACAATTCTACAGACTCATCCACGGAGAACACCTGATAAAGATATATTGTACTGATATTGCATGTACTGTACTTGTGAATATTTTAAGAATCGCTTTACAAGAAGAGAAAAAAAAAACTGCACAAGTTAAATCAGTACAAAGTACAGAAGATATACTTTATTCCTCCAAGTTAGTTCACAGAGTCAAAAATTTAGCGACCTAATTTAATTTGCATATAAATATAAGAAGTGAATAAAGATATGAATCAATTGAGTTCACTCTGGTTCTGGACCATTAATATTATTTTATTGGTTTAAATCAATTGTTTAACATACACATACAAATTCTATGAACTTCAATAGGAAAATAATTTTGGATCTTTGGATAATTTTAGCACCAGTCGAGCTAACACTCGACTCGACTCGATACTCGAGTCAAGTTTAGAGTCGAGTCAAAGGTAATTTTCTCGAGTGGAGTTCCGAGCCGAGTCACTGTTTTTGACGTCGAGTTTCGAGTGAGTCGAGTTTGTTAAATGGCTCGCTCGTTCAGCTCGTTTTAACTCGTTTTGAAATAATGGTCTGATTAGACTGGAAAGCGAAAGCCATGAGAAATGTAAGCAGCAGTGTGAAATACTTTTAGTGTTGCTCACGACAAGGAACACTACTCGCATCTCGTCTCGTCTCGATAACGAGACGACAATAATTTTTTTTATTTTTTATAACGAGACAGCCTCAAGTGTCATGAGCATCAATATAAGTATATACTGTAGCTCTTACTATCAAAGCTGAGATCTGCACGTTCGAATCTTTGAACTCAAGCAGAAGCCCAACCCGAGTGGTTATGTCAATCGGCTCGGCACTCGGTTCAACTGAGCGAACAACTCGAGCCGGCTTGGATCAGATGAGCCATCGGCTCGGCCCAATTGAGCCAATGGCTTGAGCCATCTCGGTTGAGACGAGCCGTCACAATTGAGCTTTTGGCCCGAGCTTGATCGGTTGGGATGAGCTACCGACTCGGCTCAGATGATTCACCAACTCAGCTGAGATGAGCCATCGGCTCGAGCCAGCTCCGTTGAAACGAGTTCATCGCCTCGGTTCGACTCAGCTCAACTGAGCCGATTGCTCGAGTTGGCTCGGTTGGGTGAGCTGTTGGCTTGGCTCACTTCTCGGTTCGGCTCGATAGTGAATGAGCTATGAACCAAGCCGCTCGAGCCACTGACAACCCTAGACCCGAGCCGAGCAGTTTTGAACATGTTTGACCGGCGCCCTATAACTTTTAACAATTTTTGGCTCGAGCCTGAATACTTTCTTCTCCGGAACTCAAACCCAGATCCTCGTGAACAATGTCCTTGCCTCTTGAAGACTTCTCGGTGACCGAGATCGGAAGTCAACTAGTTTTTAGTATACAGATACACCCCGCCTACTTTTTTGGTTATACATGATGTTATAATAATAATAATAATAATAATAATAATAATAATAATAATAATAATAATAATAATAATAATAATAATAATAATAATATAAGTAGTAGTAGTATCATTGACCTATTATCTATGTTGGATACTTAAAAATAGTAATTGAAACTACACACGACTCGACTCGAGTCGAAACTCGACCTGAATTCGAGTCGAGTTGGAGGAAATTTTTCGAGCCGAGCTCAAAAATGTCTGCTTCGAGTCGAGTCGAGTTTCAAAGAAAACTCACTCGTATCCATCCCTACAGTGGAATAGATATAAAGTTCGTGACCCGAGGTCTCACTATGTATGTTCACAGGGTGTTCGAAAACGACATCAAATTACTTAAGGAATTTAATCCTTACACGAGAACATAAAATGAAAGGTACGGGTCACCGTACTAAAAACATTCTCGCTTAAATTTCTTAGGTTAAATCATATTATGTTGCTGTCAAATACAACAAAACTTTAAGGCGTTTTCGGAAAACTCCAAAATATTAGCAGGAAAATTCGGTGTAGGAAATTTCGGTGTAAGAAAACTCGGTGTAGGAAAATTCCGTGTACAGAAAATTCGGTGTACGGAAAATTCGGTGTGGGGAATGTTAGGTGTAAAGAAAGATTCGTTGTAGTAGGCCGTAGGATTTATTAAAAACTCAACTTTGACGATAAATGAGCGTATTAGTTTGAAGTTCAAATTTTGTGTAGAACGTACTTTTACTGTCTACTATACTAAATTTTAGAAAATTCTGATCGTGAAATAATTTGAATTCTAGATTTCGACGGATTTTAATATTTCATGACTCGTGCGTGACAAGAAATTAGTTTTTCGATGTCCGCCCGTATGATTTAGCGAAGCACAGAGGCTACTGCATTCAATGTACCAGCATTTGATTTGAAACTCAAGCTTTTATGCTGTTCTAGAATTTTCGACTTCCAAAAATAGAGGTAGGTTACTGGAGGAGTAAAGTTGAAAATTGAAGATTTTTCAAAAATGTTCTGACGATTTTATGTCTATTTTATAAATAAATATTTAAATCTAAATTCTTCAAAAATTACATAATTTATTTATGTCACTCAAAGGTGTAAAAATAAATGCCTCAACTAAAGCATCTACGTCTGATTGGAGGAGAAGTAAATAAGGAGTCAATAGGGTTGCAGTACCTGTTTACCTTAACTTAAGGCAAACAAATAAAGTGTCTGATTGGAGGAGAAATAAACTATTTGCACAACTATTATCTGATAAAACCATCCTGCTTGATATTGCTCGCTCTACTAAGACTTTTTTGATCAATATATTTTTGCGTCTTACATATGTATATACAGAGTGATTCTTTCAAAACTCACGGATTTCATTTGGCTCTAGAATTTCTAACCGAAGTCCGATTTTCATGCGGTTTGCTGCAAATTATCAAGAAAGGATGGGAGATTTATGGGACTATGTTTACTGTTTTAAATTCATCCAGGGTAATATCGAGCAGGCCTCAAGAAACACAGCAAATATTCGCCATTGTACGTTACAGTTCGAATGAGATATTGGATATTCGAAGCGAAATTGAAGAATACAAATTAAGTGTTAGTGAGAATACAAATTAAGTGTTAGTGGTAACACATAAATCACATGTTGAATAGAGATTTCTTGGGTGACTTAGAGTCGGTAACTGACATCTTCCACAACATCCGCCAGCGGGGTCCGATGCTTCCCTGTCTTACTCAGAAGCGATCCTGTTTCCTGCAATTTATTCACTAACGGCCATATTATGTTCCTGTCTGGGGCAGAACGTGAGGCAAAGTTGCGTGTAAATGCCCTTTGCGTAGCAACAACAGATCCCGTTCTCCAAAAACTTTTTAACGATAAAACCACGTTGCTCCAAACAGTACATTGTTGTAACTGTGTTCTGATCATATTGATACAGTAGCATAACATAATTCTCAATACAACGGCCCAGTTTCCTGTTTCTTATTGACCGTCGCGAGGTTGCCATCTAACGAAGAAACTCAAATCTCCACACCGCACCTCACCTAATTCTAATTCGGTACAGGTGACGAATATTTGCTGTTTTTCTAGAGCCGTGGCCGATATTACTCCAAATGAATTTAAACCAGTAAACATAGTTCCATAAATCTCCCAACGTTTCTTTATCATTTGCCACAAACTGCATGAAAATCGGACTTCAATTAGAAATTCTAGACCCAAATGAAATCCGCGAGTTTTAAAAGAATCACATTGTATATGTTCTATGATGTATAGTGTTTTTAGTTGTTCCTATAACTATTCTCTGAACTTATAGTTGTAATTGTTTCATTTCTGACAAAAAGTGTCAGCTTCATTGTGTGATGAAAAGTAGTTTATAGTAATGCCCCGCAAAAGACATGAAAGAGGTATTAGACTCAAGGCAAATAATAATAATAATAATAATAATAATAATAATAATAATAAAATAAAATAAAATAAAATAAAATAAAATAAAATAAAATAAAAATAAAAAATAAATAAATAAATTTGCTTTTCTTGAAATAGGTAATAACATTTTATTCATATATTTTATGGTTTTCGTTTTCATAATATGAAGTGTCGTAGATCATCGTAAGAGGTAATGTTCAATATGTATTACACCGAATCTACCTTACACCTAAATTTCCCCACACCGAGTTTTCCGTACACCGAATATTCCTACACCGAGTTTTCTTACACCGAATTTTCCTACACCGAAATTTCCTACACCGAATTTTCCTAGACCCGCTCGAGTTATTGCTTTCTTGTACCGTTACGACCAATTTTCTGTGGACAATATATCTGAAATAACGCAACTGTGCACCAAGGTTGGTCTATAGGCTTTTTCATGTTTTCGTCCGAGGATTCACATCCCGAAGTTATTTCCTGACACCATGTGTATATATTATATTTGCTTATTTTCGAGTAACAAGATCTAGAAATGTTCGAGGCCCTAGTTCCACTTATATTTATTACCATAATGAAAACTTTAAAAAATCGTTCACGTAGTCTAAATTATAGTGACATTACTATGCCCGTTCTTCATTAGCTTGGTTGGTTTGGTGGGTTTAGAGTTTATTGTCCCTTTCTGTACCGATGTTATAAGAGACGTGAGCCTTCAGTGGAATCCGAGTCCTTAGTGATCTGTTGATATTTCAAGGCTCTTCCGCCGGGTATCGAACCCGAGATCTGTGACCCAAAGTTGCGCGAGCTAGCCACTAGACAGACGAACGGGAAGGGTTATTGTATTTTTTTAGAATGTTACCTATGTATGTTTATTCACGGGAAAGTTGGTTCATCGGGTTCATCCATCGTTTGAATCTGTTGAATTTAGCTTGAAGTAAAGTTGATTTTTTTTTATTACATCCAGAAAAATATGTGTTGAATAGCTAATGTTGCCAGAAAGTAAAAGTAACTACCTGTCACGAATTTCAAATCCCAGTTACTAGAGGGAATTCTGTAGTTTGTATCCATGCAAACGTCTCATACAAACTTAGTGCTGCAAAGGAAAGCTAAATTTTAACCATGGTCTGTATCAAATTGTTGATCCTCCTCTTCAAAGTATATACTCTCCCCTATTTTCTACTGTTGAGGCAGTGTTATTACAAAGAGTTGGAACGTACTAATATGAAATTAGTGGTTAGCAATAATTATCTAACTAGAGTTACTAGTAATGAAGAAATTGGCGTTCTCTACCTGATCTTTGCTTTCGCAGTATACATCATACAGCATGAAATCGCAAGAAGCAAATATTTCAAATTGTCTTGGAAGCAAATATTCTTTCTTTGTAACATTTACAGAAAATCTATCCGCTCTGCAGAAACGGAGGAAAGAAATGGGATGAGGGTGGCATCCCGCGGCGTTCTACCACACCCATTGGAAAAGGACTTCAGAGGGGGAGGGAAATACCTGCCTGTCAACAGGACATCTGTTCGCGAAGATCACATTGGAAAACACAACCTTCAATATATAGTCCATTACAATGTTACTTTAAAAAGTTCATTACTCTTGATCTACGTCATTAAGCGTGAAATTGAAACAATCATTTCATTTCTATTGCTTTTCTGTATACGTATGAAAAATTTTAAGTTGTTACGTACCATATTTCGTTAGATATTCATGAAATGAAGTTTACATGTTATCTTATGGGGACTGAGAAACCAGTGGCAAAAGGTATAACATCCCCTTAAAGATAACCTCCCGACATTCACTTTGTGGAACAACGAAAAAAGCTTGTAAAACCGGTCAGGGTAGCAGGCCACATGCTTTGAACCCAGGATCTCCCTTTTGCGAAAGAAGAACGCAATTTGATTCAATATAGTGAACAAATTGGGGATGTGCCTGGATTAAGAATCAGCAAACAGCGGTGAAATATTCCAAAAATAATGCAGATTGATAGCCAATGACGTGGCCATGCATCACACAATTTCCTAGCTATTTTGTGGGCTTTGTTTTAATAATAATAATAATATGATTTTCACAGGCTTGCGCCCACCATTCATGGAACAGTTCTAACATAAATTAATCCTACTCTTGTTGTGGACAGCTAAGAGCGCTATGAAAACAAAGCAAGATGAAGAATGAAAGAGATTGTCTATTTTCCCTCCCCTTTGCTACTTTTGTCTCACTCTGTGCTTCCCCCTGACCCTGCTATCCCCTTCCACCTGCCTTTTTCCTTGTATGTGACTGACTTCCTCCTATGATATTCACAGAAATCGATCTCTTTTTTTCTCCCTGTCTCTACTTCATATTTGCAATAACAACATATGAAAGTGAAATATTCATTCTGCTTCACCACCTGAAGAACGAAATTCAATGTGACCCTCTGAAGAACAATACAATAGATACCATGTCCGAGGAACTCTCCAAAGATCTGATAAGATCTGTAACTGATGAACACAATACCTTTACCAAACCTGTCTGGTCAACTGTGTTACTCATGTGGCAAATAGTATTTGTAACGAAATAGCTTCTGTTCCACACATTTTCGTTCCATTAGATACCCGCAGAGGAAAGAATCTCATTCAGCTGGTACCAGTTGTTGATTTTCTCCCACCAAGCGTGAAAGGAATACCCGAAACAGATTTGTTCCTTCAATTAGTTACGGTACAATAACGTTACATGCTCGAATAACGTTACGGTGTCGTAACAAAAATTGGTGGTATACCTTGTACCTACCTACATTAAATAACCAATAATTTTGTTACAGAGAACTATTTTCGTTACGTTACAGTTACGTTAAGTTATCCACCCATCAAAATTCTGCAAGATATTTCATATACTTTACTATAGTAAGTAAGATTTCAGGGGGCTTAAGCCCAGAAGACCCCCTAAATACGCTACTGATTATTATTATTATTATTATTATTATTTTATCGAGAATGTACTTCTGGGTTTCCTTCTAAAAAAAATACACACACTATTTCCAACTATGGTTATCTTACTTTTTACAAATTTGTCTAATTCAATATTGGTTTAAATAGTAGTTTCCAAGCTACGAGTTCTTTGACTAACTGAATAGTGCACGCCCCTTCTGGCTCACTCGCCAATATTTAACATTAACTTTCAGATGTCTCGATATATTTGCATAAGTTTATTATTTCTAAAATAAACATTACGTACAAGGTCTATTCAAATTGATATCAAGTTTTTCTGACATGTGTATATTACGCATATCTTTCTTAATTTGCATTACTCATATTACCCCAGAGAACGAACAAATTTTAGAGTTCTGGTTTAAACTTCTCTTACAATAATAAGCAAATATACGAGGAACAAATTTACCATTATTGACGATGCGGAGGGGAGGAGATTTTCTGGACTAGGAAGGAATGTGTGCGAGTGCAGAGCAGAGGTCTGCACGGGCTGGAATTTTCAGCCCGGGTCCGGCCCGTGAATTTACAATGTGAGGCCCGACCCCAGTCCGAAATATGTCTTAGTATTTAGGCCCGAGCCCGGACTGAGCTGTGATAATCAAATGAGCCCGAAATAAGTCCGAATTACAGAAACTTAATTATTAATGCAAAATTGTATTTTTATTTACAGCAATTCGAGGTTTGATTTTGCACTTGTGTTTTAAAAGTCCTCCAGAAAGAAAGGTGCAATTTGTATCGTTTTACACAATATTTACAAAGTAAGGTCAGAAAAAGTCTGAGAAATATGGTTGTATATTTAAAAATTCACAGCCCGAACCCATGGGCGTCATTTAGGGGGCAGGGAGGGGCATTTGCCCCTCTGAGTTTGAGATTTATATAGATTTTATCAATAGAATAGTAGTAAGTCAGTGAAAAACGCGAAATTTTACATATATCAAGGGGTCTTGCTTCCCCCCAAGCCAAATCTGAAATGACGCTACTGCCCGAACCCCTCCCGGGCCCGAAGTGATACATGCTTTGTAGGCCCGAGCACGTGCAGACATCTAGTGCAGATGCGTTTCAAGTGGTGGGCGACTGCCCACGGCCTTGCATCTTTAGGGATCTCACAAAAACCAACGAGCCTAAAACAATTTGGCACTCACTTTTGTCGATGCAACAATAGAAACAAATATGAATTCGGACTTATTTACAGAAAAACAATACATATGGCTTCAAACTAACTTTTCATCTATTCGTATATATTAGATCGCTAGCATACGCGACAGGCGGCGAGTTTATTTTAAGATTGCAATAATGAATGTGTATAAGTCTTTATCGTTGAGATGAATTGTTTTCGATAAATTTTATTATAATTAGCAATTTTTAAAAAGTGGGGCAGGAAGGACTCTTAAACCTTACTTGTCTTGCTGTGCAGATGGTATGGTCAAAATCAATACTTTATAGGGAAAGTGTAAGTGTAACGGCTAATATGAAACAGAGAAACAAAAGAGAACTGCTTCAGAAGGAAATTGGGAGGGGGGGAGGAGAGTACAATACTGTAACACTTGAAATGTGTCTTGATCTGTATACTTCAACAAACTTTTCTTATTAGATTACGCAATTTCTAGTTTCTTACTCCGATTATTCAAAGTATTCAAATGTTCTCGGAGGGAGTGACCGCCCCTCCCTTTAATCCGTCCGTGGTGTCATTCAGTTTTGCTTTTTGCTACTAATTCAAAATGCTTTCCGAAACAAGTTGTCTTCTTGTGACTGCATGGGGTGGAAGAAACAAACAAACCGTGAAAGAAAGAAAGAAGTTGTTTTGGGTTCTTACAGTCCAGACCATTCTAACCACTGAGAAGTGAGAATCACAACGTGATTTTTCTGGTAAGAGCGTCCTTTTAAAAGCAGCTAACAAGCAAACAGATGGTCAGCCCTCTCCCCTCTGCAGCATACTTTTTATTCTCTGTTGCCAAACTTACTGAAGAATATATTGCAATTAATCTAACGCATGTAACGTAAATTGGAGACCGTGGTTGGATTTATATGGGTCTTATGTATTTGTATTAAAAATTTCAAGTCATTACCTGCAATACTTTGTTAGAAATTACCATATTAAATTTTACATGTTATCAAATGGAGAGTTAGAAACCTAAGCGAAGAGGTATCAGATCCCCTTAAGACAACTTTACTTTGGAGGTGAAAAATCGAAAAAGAAAGTACATCTTAAAATTAATTAATCTCTGAGGGATGAAAGCGAAAACACATAATCATTAATTTGAATTCTATATTTATTAGTTATATGTACAATGTGCACATATTTGTCGTATAAAATATTATTCATACTATTTGTAATGCAAGAAGAAACAGTGATTCTCCATATTATTTGTAATACAAACAAGAAATATGTAGACAATGCATATCTGTTGGTTATAAGCTAAAACTTACAGAGATCTTTTAATAATATAAAATAAAAAAGAATTAAATTTTCCTATTGATTTCTTATGAATTAAAACACATTTCATAGTTATTAAAAGTACAGAAATGCAGCATCATATCAAAACACCCTCACGTGCTTAAGTAGGTTAAAAGGGGGACTGCGATAAGTATCCCACTTCGTCTATTATTTCAGTAGCAGTTTCTTCCATCTTTTAGTTTTCGAAAGAGATGCCTTTACATTGATTTCCAACAAAGCGAGGAGCACCAGGTCAATATGTTTCAAGCATGCCGAATCCTTTTCATCCTCAAACAACAAGGCAGATGGAAGTGAATATCTTTCTAATAACGTTTTGAAGATTTGTCACAATTGTTCATTTGAAGATAGTTAATGCTTTATTTTTACTTACGACTATGTCTTTAAGACTAGTTTGCACAACGGGAATTTCGCCCTTTCTCCGCGGTAGTTAAATTTTATCTTCAGCTCTTTGGAAACCAAGCATCGGAGAAAGGTCACTTTTCCTCCGAATGATGACAGATAGGAACACTGAAACAGAAAAATAAAAATAAAAATCATGAACAATCATAGTGCAATTTCGAAGGTGGATATTTTCTGAGCAAAAACACCAAGGCAAGTAATTTCTTGCTAGGTACTGTTTCATTTAAATTCTGCAACATAAAAAAACCTTACATTTATAATAAAAGGTTGAAAAAATCAAGAGCCTCAACTCTAGGATGGGTTATATATATATATATATATATATATATATATATATATATATATATATATATATATATATATATATATATATATATATATATATATATATATCTTACTCTGGGAGGGGCAGTTGTCACCTCTGGATCCGCCCCTGTTGTGTACACAGCTTCCTTCTGGAGGCAGCAGATATGTAAGCCCCGAAGCAATAAGGTATGTTCCTTTTTACTGATGGGGCTGCAGTGCCTCAGTGGTAGAGCGTTCACTTCTAGTGCGTGGGGTCCCTGGTTCGATCTCAGCTCGTGCCAAGTGGGCTTTGTGGTTAACAAACACCATGTGTCTGGGTTTTCACGACATTCTCCCGTTTTCGCCCACTTTCTTCATACCACAATTTTCATCTTTCATTATTACCATCTTCCTTAGCCTCGGTGCCTTATTCTGCGGCGTGAAACTAAATATTTAATTTGATTTCTTTTTAATGATGAGGATGTGGTGTTCTACCTGAAAGCAGGTTTTTGACCCAAAGAGACTTCCATTGTTAATGCACGCATAAATATTAGGAGGATATTCCCTATGTCAAGAGCTCGCTTAAATTCATCTGACTGGGACCACCACCAGCCCCCAACCACGGACTCTTAATAAGACATTTTGTTTCCTTTGAATCATTTCAAAATTAGCAGTGGAACTCATAACAATGTAGTCATGTGGAAGATACTTAATTGAGTTGAAATATATTTTCTTGAAATTCAGTGGTAACATTGGTCAGCATCCATCATCACATGCTGGCACAGGAGCCTAGAATGCGAGGGAGCTCTCTACTCAATTAATGAACAAAATATTCGAACATTGTCAAAAACCCGTTACATTATTATGATTCCCACACCTAATTCTGTGGCACAGCTACGGTAGCCAAGTGTCTTGTGAGGGAGCGTAGGTGCGACAGGACGGTTGTCGCAGTTTGAGAGTGCTCTCAACTGGGGTAATATCCTCCCACTGATTATGCACATATACAATGGGGGCACTACTTTAACAAACGAGTCTATCGAATATACATCGATTTTGTGGATTTTTTCACTAGATTTAAGGCACTGGTATTACAAAAGGCTAAACAAAACATAACTGAGTGACCGAAGGGGTTAGAACTTCCATAAAGCTCATTGTTTCTAACTTTGAAGTCATTCGCAATTGGCATTGCAACCATTGCCGAGGGTCATTTCTCAAAGGAGTTCACTCGAGCAGACTGTTCTGCCTAACAGAAAATTCGTAGGTAAGATACAATGTGAAATATATTTTTGTCAAGGAATGAAAGTGTGAATGTAAGTAATTACTGTCAGTACACAGCAAATTGAAATAAATTTTGCGCTTTAATCGAGCAGACGGTTCTACCAAATGTTGACATATTTCTTAGTTTCATATCAGGTTAGAACAATGCATTTCTTTTAGCAGAGCATGAACTAAATCAGAAGCTCCATTCGTGCTTACAGATTTACTTCAGGAGGCCTCAGTACAAATACAGCGTGGACGTAAAGCATAACAATGTCAGTGAATAAAACACGAACCAAGTTATACCAGCTGGCCACTAAAAAGCAGGAATATAACCGAGTCAGGGTAGGAGCACATCAAGAGGGCCCGAGTAGCAGCGACGGGACGCGTTCATAGGGAGCAGGTGCGTCAGCGACGGAGAGTACACGTATAAACGAGGATAGTGGAAGAACACACTTATATACACACACAATGGGTGATATCAATAAAAATAAGTAACTACTCCTGAGAAGTCCTGCTCGAGAATCGGAGTAACTACACCTGGAGTAATCTCCTCCCTCAATTTCGTATCAATAAAACAAGCCACTACTCAGGTCTAGTCTGCTCCAGATTTATGAACGTTTACTCGCGCTTTCTCTGCACGTAGCACTGAGTCGTATCAATAAAAGAAGTGATTACTCATTTCTCCCATTCATCGCGCAGTCATTTCGTTGTTTTTAACCTATGGCGTAGTATCTAGGGCTGTTCGATAAGGCTGAGGACCTATCGAACTTCGGGAGTGAAAATTTATCGAGTTGTCATCGATTACCCGAAACCGTTCGAGTATTTGAAATTATCGAAGTTTCGGGTATTATCGAAATTTCGAGTATTATCGAAGTTTCGGGTATTATCGAAATTTCGAGTATTATCGAAGTTTCGGGTATTATCGAAATTTCGAGTATTATCGATGTTTCGGGTATTATCGAAATTTCGAGTATTATCGAAGTATCGGGTATTATCGAAATTTCGAGTATTATCGAAGTTTCGGGTATTATCGACATTTCGAGTATTATTGAAGTTTCGGGTATTATCGACATTTCGAGTATTATCGAAGTTTCGGGTATTATCGACATTTCAAGTATTATCGAAGTTTCGGGTATTATCAAAAGTAGTGATGGACAGTTCGGTTCCTTCACCTCTCCAATGATACCTTCTTGCAGCCAAACTAGTCAAACAATTTTTTTCATCTGATAAGTTATTGCAAAGTTATATTTGTCGAAATCATATGTAAAATTATTTTTCTGCCTGCCCCGTTATTGGCGCAATCGGCAAAGTGACTATTAGTATTCTAATGGTGTCTTGGGTTCCAATTCAATTCGGGTGATGCATGTTTTCTCATCCTCTTTCTCTCTTCTGACAGACTGCTTAAACCTTGTACAGATCTGTGGGGAAAAAAACTTTTCCTTCACTTCATTCCTAAGGAGAGAAGTTTTAATATAAGAACACTCTGCATATATGTAATTCATATTATATACAACTATGATAACCTCGAATGCATTGTTTCTTCCGAACACTCCGATACTCCCGAACTTTTCAAAATATTCAAGCGACTCGACAAATGCGATCTTATTGATATATATTTCTGTATTTGCTGCTGTCAAACAATTCGAGACTCTCGAACAGTTCGAGTTTCTCGAAGTTGCCTCATGTTTCTTACATTTCGAGTGCCTCAAACACTTCGAGAGTACCGAACATTTCGAGAGTCTCGAACATTTCGGGAGTCTCGAACATTTCAAGAGTCTCGATCATTTCAAGAGTCTCGATCATTTCAAGAGTCTCGAACATTTCGAGAGTCTCAAACATTTCGGGAGTCTCAAACATTTCGGGAGTCTCGAAAGTTCGATAAAATTAAAATTCTTTATCGATGAAACGGTTTTGAAATTTTATCGAATTGTTATCGATTACTCGATTATTAGAACAGCCCTAGTAGTATCTTAAAAGCCATGAAACGGGCAAGTAGCAACGATAGCTTCAATCAAAGTGCATTTGTGGATATTGTAAAAGAGTTTCCAGTGGTACTTTCAAAGTCACAGCTACCAGAAAGTAAACGAAGGAAAGCCGAAACTTTGAAGGTAATTACAGTGAAATGCAACGAAATATCAAATACATCTACGACTGAGACAAAAATTCAAAAGAGAATCTTTAATATTCGAGCGAGAATAAAACAAAAATAAAAAAAGAAGAAAAAATAAAAAAAGGGAAAGAAGAAAGTAATACTGAAACCATGGGAATGAACCTATTTGAACTGATGAATGTTGATTGGAATCCAGCAATATCAAGATTAACACGACAAGCGCATATCACGTGTTGTCCAAGGTCTTTGTAGATTGTTTGGCTTTAAGAACGAAATCAGACACTTGACTCCTTTGTTTTCTTTTTTAAAAAGTCCAGCCACCCACGTCATAAATCACGTCCATCTGATTGCGTTTTCCACACCATACGTGTCCCCTTTCGCCTTGACATAAACAAAATACATTCTCATGTATACACCCTTTCTATCAACGTTGAGTTGAGTTGATTATTAGTTTAACGTCATTTTTAGTAGCGTGCCTATATGAGACAGAGCCCACTGATTAACGTGGAATCCAAACCACATGAGCTCCTGCCGGGAATTGAACGCGGGTCTCCTATACCAAAGGCATGTACGCTAACCCCTTAGCCACGAAATAGCTCTTCCTATTAACGTATTACTCTCCAAAATACTAGGTTTCTTTAATGCCACTTGTATATAGTCAAGTGCTCCGATAGCACCCGGAAATGTATATTGTTCTTGCCACTCTGCCTTTGCTGTTTGTATATTACGCACCATAGGTGTCCAAACTCGCGAGCCCGACGCTCGTGAGCTCGGCACTCACGCTCAACCGGTCTCGGGCTCAATAATTGAGCGCGAGCCCGAGTGAGCCCGAGCCCCAATGAAATAAGTGAGCGCGAGCCCGAGTGAGCCCGAGCCCACTTGAGATTAGTGAGCGCGAGCCCCAGTGAGCGCGAACCCAATCGAGGGAAGTGAGTGCGAGCCCGAGTGAGCGCGAGCTCAGTTAACAGAAGTGATCGCGAGCCCGAGTGATCGCGAGCCCAGTTAAGAGAAATGAGCGCGAGCCCAGTTCAGAGAAGTGATCGGGAGCCCGAGTGAGCGCGAGCCCAGTCGGGAGAAGTGATCGCGATCGCGAGTGAGTGCGAGCCCAGTTGGGAGAAGTGATCGCGAGCCCGAGTGAGTGCAAGCCCAGATAAGATTAGTGAGTGCGAGCCCGAGTGAGTGCAAGCCCAGATAAGATTAGTGAGTGCGGGCTCAATAATTGAGCGCGAGCCCGAGTGAGCCCGAGCCCCAATGAAATAAGTGAGCGCGAGCCCGAGTGAGCCCGAGCCCACTTGAGATTAGTGAGCGCGAACCCAATCGAGAGAAGCGAGTGCGAGCCCGAGTGAGCGCGAGCTCAGTTAACAGAAGTGATCGCGAGCCCGAGTGATCGCGAGCCCAGTTAAGAGAAATGAGCGCGAGCCCAGTTCAGAGAAGTGATCGCGAGCCCGAGTGAGCGCGAGCCCAGTTGGGAGAAGTGATCGCGAGCCCGAGTGAGCGCGAGCCC
Organism: Thermobia domestica; assembly: GCF_964235325.1. Lineage (NCBI taxonomy): Eukaryota > Metazoa > Arthropoda > Insecta > Zygentoma > Lepismatidae > Thermobia > Thermobia domestica. The sequence goes on along the minus strand of NC_137469.1, from coordinate 129,826,711 downwards.
AGTTGGGAGAAGTGATCGCGAGCGCTAGTGATCGCGAGTCCAGTTGAGACTGGTGAGCCCGAGCGCGAGTGAGTGCGAGCCCAGTCCAGAGAGATGAGCGCGAGCCCGAGTGAGTGCGAGCACAGTTGAGTGCGAGCCCGCGCTTACTTCACACTCACGTGGACTAATTTGCTTTAGAATCAAAAAATAGGAAATTCATTCCATGTGCAGAATTGTAAAGGAAGAATTAAACAACTTTACAAAATGAAAAATCACATTCTTGAGGTCTGAGCTGTCATTTTATTGTCCAGAGGACTTCAAACACCTTTCGATAGAGAACCGACTTTTTCATGGCTATTATGAGAGGATGGTATTTGAGGCTGGTATTTGTTTTTGTTGTTTTAGTAACAACTTACATGACCCAAGCTTTTTGCGTGTGTGTGTGTGTGTGTGTGTGCGAGATCATAGAATAAGGAAACTACTTGACCTTGCGAAGTAGGAAATTTATTTACTAACAACTAATGAAGCTGTGCGTTCATAGAAAAGTCGAGCGAAATAATTATGTATTATTTAATTATAGCTTCTTTAAATCCCAATAAACAAGAGTAGCTCTTTAGAATGTTGATAACTTGCATCATAATTGTTATTCAGCCCATTAATTTATATGAGGAAACAAAGAATTTAAGCCAGTTAATTTTACTGACTACTTTTTCTTGAGATCTTTAAATGTATTCTATGCGAAATTTAACCACTGTATTATGTAATTTTAATATATATAAATAAAAACTAAAACAATATAACATTGAATATTTTTAAAGCAAGGAACCCTTAAATAGGCCAGAAGAAAAAATTATTAAAATTGAATGAGTAAAATCTCGTCTATTTAAAAGAAAAATACTTCCTCATATAAGTCAATGGGTTATTAAAAAAAGAAAGATAATAATTCAACATAAAAAAAATTAAAATAACACACACACACACCTCCTTTCAATAAAGTCTTTTTTCGAAAGCTACCGTACCCTGAAACGATGGCGTGTCGCTTGTTACAACCAGAGTTAAAAGTGAAGGAAAACACGGGGAACGTCATCTCCCACTTCCAAAAATATCTATGGCGTCCCTCCACTTCCTAAAAAATATAGTGGACAAAGATAGGCACAAGGGATGACATGACGTCATGCGTTCCTCAACCTTTTCAGATCAATTTTTACCCCTGGTTACAACTAGATTTTGATGTTTGACTTTTATTAAAAACAGACTCCAAATTGAACTGAACCCGCTTGATATAGACCGAGCTCACAGAATGGGTAAGGGCAAACATAGACCGATCATTGTTAAATTTGCATACTACAAAAGGAAAGAGGCCATACTGAAAAATGCATATCGTGCCAAGGGTACACCTGTGCGTATAAGTCAGGATTTTTCCTATAGTATTAGAGCCATTAGAAGAGAGCTCAATGAATACCGGGTCCAAGCCAAGGCACGCGGACAAAGGGTGCGAATGCAATTCGATAAGTCGTATATTGATGGGAAATCTTATACTATCGAGGACCTACGAAACACAAATGACAAAAATCTAAGTGATACAGTTGGTGTGTGTTCAGTGAGTGTGAACAATGGAGACGCTTCAAAAAATTCAGCAGTTGCAGGTGCTTCTTGTAGTGTGTTATCACCTGCAGAGCCTGTGGGGGTGAGTGATGAAGAGTTTCCAGCTTTGAGACAAACAATGAATGCAGCTCGAAGGGGCAGAGGTCAACCACGCCCTGGAGGAAGAAGCATCCCTTGACAAACAAGGGAGAATGACCTTCAACAAGGTAAGACTTCTCAAAGTGAGTGCAGTGATGTGTTATGTAAGTGTGTTGTAGATAACGCAAAAAAAAAAAAAATTCTAATGTATTATATGAATGCGACAGACAGCAAGTGTGTTGTAGATAACGCAAAAAAATATAATTTTCTAATGTATTGTATGAATGCGAGATCATTTAGGAACAAAGCATGTGAGTTTTCCAGCAAAATTTCATTGAACAATTATGATATCGTAGCAATAACAGAGACCTGGTTGTCTTGTGATTATTTTGATTCAGAGTATTTCGATAACAGATACCTAGTGTATCGTAAAGATAGAGACTATAATACAAGTGGTAAAGCAAGGGGGGGGGGTGTTGCTGGCAGTAAAGAACCTGAAGTGAGTCAAGTGACTGTTACTGACCAGAACCCAGAAGGCATTCTAGTGAAAACTATGGTTAATTACAAACCGCTTTATATCTGTGTTGTGTATTTTGAACCAAACTCACATCTATCATTATACGAATATTTTTTTCATTTTATCGAAAGTAATTGTACGATAGGTAGCACTATTCTCCTTGTAGGTGATATGAATTTGCCTGAAATAACCGGAACAAACTTTGATTTTCTGCAGTCAACGAGTAAATCCCAAAGTCTCTATCATTTTAGGTTATATCATGACATGGAATCACTCAATAATGTTACAAATAGCTTAGGGAGAACATTAGATTTAGTAATAAGTAATCTTTCCAATGTAACAGTAATAACAGAACCACACCCATTAATTAAAGAAGATAATTACCACCCATCTATTTGTATAAGCTTTCCGCATGTTAAATCATCTAGAATAAAAAACAAAAGAAACATATTTGGTTTCAATTTTAAGAAAGGAAATTATGATAATCTCTATAATGAGTTAGCGAGAATAGATTGGCAATATCTAAACGAATATACGGGTCCAAATAAAGCAGTAGAAGAATTCTATAAAGTAATTTATGACATATTTGAAAAGTGCATTCCCATGAAAAGGCCAACGCAAAAAAGGTACCCTTGCTGCACTCAAACTGATGTTATGACGTAAATGTCATTCATAAACATCTTTATTCAGCTTTCATTAACTTCTAATTTTCTTTGGTGTTGTTTTAACAAAATACAGGCTATAATCAACGCATACTTTCAAATTTTCAGTTTTAATACTCTTAAACTTGGCCTAAATTAAGAAATATTCATATTTAATGTATTTTAGCAGGACAATATCCTTTCAAATACATAATTAAAAGTAGTGGTTGCTCCTAAGGGAAGTCACAAAGTTAAAAAATTAAAGTTTTCTTCGTTCAAGGTAAGGGGAAAAAGTAATCTAATGCACTTAGAAGATGCAGGCCCGAATGGGAACACTATTGTGGGACTCCCGGTTCCAGAAAAACAAGTAAAGAAATCTAATTAAGACTATATCATCCTGGTATTCATTGAGGTGTCATATCTCTTAATGGGCCTATTTTTTCATCGGAAGTTGGAAACGTAAAGAAATAAAGAAACTACTCCAGAATTAACTTTCGAAAATATTGCTTGTTTGTTAATACAAACTATTCACTCCCTGAAATTCTAGATAGAGGCCAACAGGCTATACGCTCCCTTGTTTATGTTCATGGATGTACATGTATTACAATATGTTATTGTATTTCACAAGCCAAGAGTAACAGAGCCATCTAACACTCTGATGATCACTTGGCAGAGGGACCCGCGAGCAGAATGTATTAATTGCATATATTACTTGCAGAATTTAGTCATAGGAGCCACACCAGTGTTGCCACACTTGGTACAATTGTACCAAATTCAGCCCTTTTTTATCATTCATCGGCCCGTTGGTACCACGCTGGCATTTTCAGCCCCTTTTGTGAAAAAGTTGGTACAATTCTACCCAATTCAGCACCATTTAACAAATACTTGTCAGATTTCCTAAAGTGTCAGTAAGATTTTCTTACATCTCACGTTACTTATACTGTGTGTTGGACTCTTAAAAAATGCTGTTGAACTTGCATTCTGTGGCATTGCGCCGCTAACACTAGGAACTCTGTGTGGTAAATTCGTAATTCGAACTATACTGGGATACAAATGACGCTAGATGGGCGCATCCGCACCGCGCATGGAGACGAGAAGGAAACAGTGTGGTGGAAATATTATCTTCAAATCCTTAAAAAAAAAAAAAAAAAAAAAAAAAAAAACGTTGAATCAAGTCTATAATTTGTCATTGCAAAGATTCTACACTAAAAAATAATAGCACGAAAAATACATTGACATGATTGCTGGCTTAGCGGGTTAAGTTGTTTACTAGTGACGCCATATTGACAAATTTAAATATACCCGAACATTTCTGCATTTTATAGATCTATATCGACACCTTGATTTGTACTCTTGGAAGAAGCGGGGGAGGGGGTTGTTCTAGAACATTACCTCTTTCAGTTTCATGTTATAGAGCCGTGTATTATCCTGCTATAAAATTCAGCCCTTTTTGTTTCAATTTGGTATTATTTTTCAGCCCACTTCAGAGCTAGGACTGTGGCAACACTGAGCCACACTGGTTTCCACAAGGAAACATTATGCTGCTAAGACGGCATTGAATAGTAGATTATACTCTAGCGCGGGACCCAACTGGGAACAATCGGTCCAATCCGCTGAAGTCCGGCCCTGATTGTTGTATACAACAATTAATATAGTAGGGAAGTTTTCTTCTTTTAGTTTGAAGCAACAAAAAGTCTTTTAATTTTTTTGGTGTTACTTCTCTTACAAGCCCCCTCCGATTAAAAGTACATTTTAAAAAATTTAGAAAATATTTTTCTACTTTTCCTTTTCCCTCTATATAAAAGTTATTGCTCTGGAGGTATACACTACCAACATTTCTCAAAAATCTCCAATTTTTAGTGCTTTGATTAGCACATCCCTGTAGGATAGGCCGGAACTCCTGTAAGTATTACTGGAGCCTATGAGACCATTGACATTTCAATACCCTCTGAAGTACTATCATTTCGTTGTGTTACATTCAAATCGATATAAAGGGATCAGATAAAGTTCCCTTTTACCTTTTGGTTTGCTTTTAGCTTCCGCAGAGGTAGCTTTTTTATTATAAAATGGTTTTAACAAACACTTAAAGTCACTGATATCAGATCCTGTTACTTCCTTTACCAAACGTTTAGAAGATTTTCGGGAAACGTTTAGCTCTTGTTATTATAAGTTCTGTAATTTCACGAGTGTTGAATACCTGTAATGTCTCCCTAAATTTCTACTTCTAGTTTTACTTCTAAAGCTGTCTTCTCACAAAAATATAAATAAATAAAAAAATTAAAACCTAAGAAACTGTGTGTTAGTTAAAAACAAGATATATCTATGCGTAATGTGGGTGTTGGACATAAGCTCACCGGCAAAAAGCTCACCGACAGTCTCATATTACAGTGATGGACAAAAGCTCACCGATAGCAAACATAAGCTTCCTTGAAGGACTTGTAATAAAATTCACCGAATATTGAAATTCAGGCGTTAGTTACTTCCTAAGCAGAAAATGGAGCTACTATATTATATGACTTATCTATCAGGTACTAAAAAAAAAAAAAAAAAAAAAAGGACGTTGCGGAGTTGCGTTGTATTAAACGTGGGCAGACCTTGAGGAACTTGTAATAAAATGCCGTGGATATTAAAATCTAGCTTTTGACTACAATTACAAATAGGCCAAATAACTCGGTACAAAGTAGAGCTACTAATGTCGTATAGCAGTTATCAGATATCAGAATAAAATAGGGATGTTGCAAGTTTAATGTGTGAAGCATGGGCGACAGTAAGCCTAATTTTGGCCCTGGAAATTTTCGAACCAAATTTTTCTTATAAGCCTGACAATTCATCAACTGCATTAAAATAATTTCATGATAAGGCATGAGTACTTACATAATAGAATTTGTTTGCTAACAGGACTGGTGATTTTTTTTTTATTTTTTATTTTACGAAATCATCATACTCAGATAGAATTTGCTTCTTAATGCTGCCGTCGTGCGTGCAGATAAACACTCAAACAAGTTTCTTTTGTATTTACTAACACTAAGCTTTTTTTTTCATAAGTTGTTTTGATCTTAGTAAATAAGAAAGAGATTCATTTAATGAGTATTGGTCTGCAAGTGTGATGACAGCCTTAAGACTTGAAGTCTGCAGCACTCTTAATATTTTATTCTGATGTCTGATAACTCCTATATGACGTTAGTCATATAACCTATTTTCTATTGAGGAACTAGGCCTACTAGTACTCAAAGCCCAGATTTAAATATCTGGAGCATTTTATTGCAAGTTCCTCAAAGTCCGCTCACGTTTAATACATTAAACCCTGCAACATCTTTATTATTTTATTTTTATATCTGCCAACTGATATATAGCATTAATAGCTCTATTTTCTACTGAATTAGGCCTACTGCTAGTCAAAGTCTAGATTTTAATACCTCTTTATACCCATCCTATACCCGCGAGCCCAATTGAGGCAAGTGAGCGTGAGCCCGGGTGAGCGCAAGCCTAGTTGGGAGAAGTGATCGCGAGTTCTAGTGATCGCAAGTCCAGTTGAGACAAGTGAGCGCGAGCCCGGGTGAGTGCAAGCCCAGTGGACAGAAGTGAGCGCGAGCCCGAGTGAGTGCGAGCCCAGTTGGGAGAAGTGATCGCGAGCGCGAGTAAGTGCGAGCCCAATCGAGAGACATGAGCGCGAGGCCGAGTGAGTGCGAGCTCAGTCCAGAGAGATGAGCGCGAGCCCAGATAAGATTAGTGAGTGCGAGTGCGAGTGACCGCGAGCCCAGTTGGGAGAAGTGAGCGCGAGCGCGAGTGAGCGCGAGCCCAGTCCAGAGAGGTGAGCGCGAGCCCGAGTGAGTGCGAGATCAGTTGAGAGAAGTGAGCGCGAGCGCGAGTGAGCGCGAGCCCAGCTGAGACAGGTGAGCGCGAGCGCGAGTGAGTGCGAACCCAGTCCAGAGAGATGAGCGCGAGCCCAGCTGAGACAGGTGAGCGCGAGCCCGAGCGAGCCCAGAGGAAAATGGCCACCTTTGTTACGCACACTTCCGGAAACAATCCATTTTCAGGTAGTCATAGACAGTACTTTGAGCCACATCAGAATCCCCTGACATTCCGACCTGGAATCCCGGATCACTCACGTAACGCAAGAAAACCAAGGGCACCGATTTCTCTGTAAATTTGGGGGGGGGGGAGAGGGCATTCAGATGCAGAAGATATATATATATACTAAGGATTTTAAGACAAATTGCACTCTAATTATGCCAAATATTGTATATTCATAAATACAATAGGGGGCCCACATGAGCTTGGGGGGCCCGGGCCCCCACAGGATCGGCGCCCTTGAAGAAAACCCGCATCTTTTCATCATTACGTAGTCCACTACCCCGAATTTCGGTTGATTCTCCTTAAAAAATGTTGTGCTAATCACTACATTTTCTTTCATAAACTTATAATGCTTTTTGTAATCTCCATTTCCAACATTTCTATGCAGTTTGTAAGTTTTTCTACGTAGTAAAACAATCATATACTCTGCCATATTTCGCACGGAGTCACCTATTTAGCTTGCTCCACAAATTTGGAGAAGTTACTAGCATCACAGAGGAGTCTTTGATTTTTATTGATATGAAACGCGGAGTAGTTACTCGGCTCGAGAATAGAGGTGTGGTTACTTCAAAAGGGCGGGGCTTCTCCGAGGTCAGCCGAGACGACTAGTGCTCAGTTCTCTTTTTATTGATACCAATGCGAGTAACTACTTCAAAATTGGGCGTAATGAGTAACTTCTCCGTTTTATTGATATCACCCAATACTTTCACTGATCACTTAAAATCCATTTCAATCTGCTGTACACTGACAGTAACTGCTTTTTTCACACTCTCATTCCTTCACGAAAAATGTTTCTCATAATATTTTACCTACAAATTTTCTATTTGGTAGAACCGTCTGCTCGAGTGAAGCCGAATTTTGAGTGATAGTGAAAGCATTGTAAGCGTAAGTGTGCTTTTCAACTATCCTTATTTATGTGTATAGTCCCCGTCGACGTGCCTGCTCCCTACGGACGCACCCCCTCGTTGCCGCTCGGGCCCTCTTGTTGTGCTCCTGCACTGACTCGAATAGAATGCATTTTTGCTTTTTAGTGGGCACCTAATGGTCGTGTTTTATGCACACACTTACTGTCATCTCGGCGTAGGAGGCTCGAGTTCGATTCCCGGCGGGAGCTGATGTGGTTCGGATTCCATGTTAATCAGTAGGCCCACGTCTTTATAAAGCCTCGCTGCTGAACGGGACGTTAAACTCAAAATCAACTCAACTTACTGTCATCTCGTTCTTTGCTTGCATCCAGCTGTCTTCCGCCTTGGCAAATAGTTCCACAATACGTGCAGCTTTATTATACAGATCAATTGTATAAGTAGTAGTAGTAGGAACGGGTTAGAAGCCCCGCGGAGGTCGGTTGGTCCTGTTCTCGACATGAAATGGGCAAATTAAATACTTGTCCAAAGTTTTTCGTTCGTTTTACAATCTATGGATCCGTATAGTAAAACTGCACCCCAGAATGACATACTTTCCCATGCATACTCACTCCCATATACGGTTTATTGAGTTTAAACACATACATTATCATTTTACTACCTTCACTATTAATATTTTATATAGTGTTCTATCTAAAAATATTTAATTTGGTAGAGGTGTCTGGTAATGTTAACCTAATGGAGGTATCCTCGTCCTTTCTACGGTATTTTAATACACTGTAATAAGAAACATAGGTAACGCTGTATGAGAGGAGCTAATCTTCACAATTACAATACTCAATCTGCTTAATTTTACACAGAATACACCTAGATAGGAATAGGATAGGAATTATACTTACTTAAAACTGATATCTTCACTTAAAACCACGCATGTTGTGGTTGTTCTCCCGTTCGAAACGACTGAACACATTTTCGTGGGGTGACCCAGATGTGGTGGGGTATTATAATTGGTGTTCTATGAATATAAACAATGTGTTTTGTTATTGAAGAACTATTGCCTGATGGCAATCCATCATAACACCACTCAATTTTACAAATGGTTCACGATTCCCAACATGCACTGCTCAAACTGCAGTTACAGGACGGGGAACGTCCGCGCCTTCAGCACCTAAAAAAGACGTCTATTTTTGGTGATGTTCGACACGTGATTCTTTGTACCATTCTGGCACGTGATAAACACGTACAATTTAGGTCATGTTTGACACGTCTTTTTTGTTACCATTTTGGTACGTGATAAAGACGTTCCAAATTTTCAAAATACGTCATTTTGAATTCGAACCCCCCCAAAAAAGACGCGTTAATGACGTGACTGTGCTTCCTGGGTACTACTACTACTACTTATACTAAAATCTCCTTACCACAAAATTTACATCTTTATAACATGCGATTCCGATTCATTATGAACTAATATGAATCGTTAAAAATCAGTGGGGGGAGCGGGCTATACTACAAACCCTAATACCTTAATGACTACAAACAATTAACACCAAAAAGTTTAAATTCAGATGACCCAGAAAGGTAATGTTAAATTTTCAATATAGTAATTAGTTCAGATTGACAATACAGTTATAGGAGTTCGGAAAGTTCATAGGTAAAAAACAATACTTCGCGAGAGAGTGTTAGGTGTGGGATATATCCCGAAGGTAAATTAATAATCGTGGGTTTGCAACTGGCACATGGTTGATACTAGTGATGGGTAAATTCCCGAGAAGATATTTTTCGGGAATATTCCCTGGGAAAATTCCCGGGAAGATTCCCAAAAATGGGAATATTCCGGGAATTTATGTACAAACAAAGAAAATTGAATTCTTTTACTATATTATGATTTCAAAGGTAAATTCCTTTCTTATTACCGTATATTATTACTGTTATGTCCAGATGATTTTTCAAAATGCATATTCTGAACGGCATTATGTTATTTTATTAATATTTTATTATATTTAGAGAATACGCATAAATGTATATCTACTTACAATATGTTCTATGCAAGTAAATATGTGGAAAAATGGTATAGTAAGTCCACATACTTTTACGTCGCTAAACAGTTTAAATTTATACTAAAACACAACACACCGAGCAAGGCTATGTGATAAAAAACAGTATCACGTAACAGTTTCAACACAATAACTGTGTCTTCATCAGACTTCCACTCCTTCTGGCTGCTTGGGAGTTGGTCATCACTTATATATACTTTTCTGATGAACAAGGCCTGATAGAATAGTTTAAATTTATATGTAAGTGGATTTTCTAAACTTGACTCTACTATTGATATTATAAACATATTAGGTTGGGTAACTGTCAGAAGACATATGTCTCACCATGTCTGAGAAGACACATTTGCGCATACATATTTATGTTTACAATATTTGCAAGATACTGACCTAGTTCTATAATTTAACACGTAACATTGTAACACACAACCTTTCTTCCTACTTATTTGTCGAAATTTCATGCGTTAATTCACATGTAAGAGAAGTCTGAGCACCTTTTCAGAAATTTGAATCAGAGCCAGGAGGCAGACCGACGTCTATTACTAACGGTGGTTTGGGGTGTATTGATAGTACTTCATCTCTATTTCTACTTAATTTCTACATTGTTTACAAACTGGTTCCTTTTCATCATTTTAAAATTAGTACTTTGCTACGTTTTAGTGCAAATAGAACTGGAACTTTAAATATCATGTTAGTTATTTAAAATACTGTCAAAGTATTTTATTTTTTTAAATCTCCAAATTATTTAAAACCTAGAAGTAAATAATAATAAATTAAAATAAAGTAATTAGACACATGGTTCTTACAATTTGGAAGATAAAGAAATAAATTCCTTCCCGGGAATCTATATGCCAGGAAAAAACCGGGAATATTCCCAATTTTTATTTTCCTTCCCACTGGGAATATTCCCACTGCCCATCACTAATCCCATACACTGGCAACGTTACTAAATTTTCAACAGACTACATATGTTTTCTGACAGTTACCAACCTAATTTGTTTATAACATTTAAAAATTTAATGTTTATAATATCAGTAGTAGGGTCAAGTTTAGAAAATTCCTTTACATATAAATTTAAACTGTTTAGCGGTGTAAGAAATGTGAACTTTCTATACCAAATGTTTTTCTAACATATTTACTTGCATAAAACATATTGGAAGTCTGCGTACTGTCTAAATATAGGGGAAAATAACCTTATTTGGGGAGATTCTTTTCAGAAAGCTGTAAAACGTTCCCTATTTGTAGCAGCGTTCTAGCAAAATATGAATGTTGTATGGAGTTAAATTAACTAACAAATACCAAGTGCCAACCAGTGATACCGCTGCAAGGTTTTGTGAAAAATGTTGAGTAATAGCAGATTAGGAGTTTATGTTAGTAGATTGTGATTTTTCTAATTTGGGGAGGAAGCTGAAATTGAACACAAACGTTTAGGACAGGCGAAATCAAACACAATTGTACTGTATCATTCTCTGTTTACTTCATCTGATTGTTGTTCCATAGCTAGTGAAATACAATCAAATCAGTAGGCCTACTGAGAGCTATATTGAAACAAAACAAATGAAAGATAATAAATATAATTGAAGCAAAAGTTAAATGCCTACTGAGAGCTTCGTCATACAGAACAATAGGATAAATACGTTATAATTGTAAGCATAATTCATAAGATAGTAGGCCTAGACTGCGACGTCTGAGTGAAAATTGTGATTTCGCTGCACGTCTTACACGTGAACTGTTGCTGGGAATCAATATTTGCACACAACATATGCACCCACTGGAAACAAAATTGGCAACGAACCCATTCCTCTCCATCGTTGTCGTCGGAAAATAGTCCTGCGCGGTACAAACATATAGCATCTGTGTCATCATCAGATGTTAGGTGAGAATCACAGGGGACATCAGAATCGTCGTCTTTAGAAGTTTCAAGCTCATGAACAACCTTACGCCCACGATGACGCCTCGTTTCCGGTGTGCTTTTGCTTCTTGTTTTCTGTCACCACAGAAAGATTTACGGTACCACTGTTTTTGCCTTCGCTGAGACGAGTTCTTCCTTTATGCTGTATATCCAATTTTGCTTTGTACGCTGAGCTTGTTAGTTTCATCACTTTTGGTATGTGATGCCTTGTGTGATATATTTACCTTTGAAAGAAAAGGCACGGGATATAATTGCGCTGCTGTGACAAAATGTGCTGTGCTGAGCAGAGCAGTAGGGCCTGAGGTTGAAGCATCGTGTTCAATCTGAGGTTCAGCAGTAAATCTTGAAGTTTGGGGTGCAATTTCAGGTGTAGCAGTAGATGTTGATGCTTGGAGTGAAATTTTAGGTTCAGCAGGAAACAGAGGAACCTCATGTATTGCAAAGTTATGCGGCATAAAAAATGTTTTGGTTGCATGGATAAAGACAACTTACTGCGATATTTGTAGATGCTGTTTTCAAATACGTTTTACCAAATAACTCTCCTACCTGGTATATCGTCACAACCCGTCCAGGATTATTACGAAGCCACTGTTCAACTTCCTGTACGTAGTAAGATTTTAGAGGGGCCATGAATGCAACATCTAACGGCTGCATCCGATGTGTGCTGTGCGATGGTATGCTCACTATAACGACGTAATTTTCACGTGCCAAGTTAATCACATCTAGGTTTCTGGTGTGAGTGAAGTGCCCGTCTAGAACTAACACAGCTGGATCTTCCGCAGTTGGTTTTGTGTGCTTTAGAAAATGACGAAACCACTCAGTGAATATTACCGTCTGAATCCATCCTGACTGATGACAAGCGTATATTGATCCTGGAGGGGTTCCGTTCATTAATTCCATCTTCATGTTTACTCTGGGAAAAATTAATAGTGGTGGGATGAAATGACCCGATGCACTCATGCAAGCAACGATGGTGATTAGAGCACTGCGTTCAACTGACTCTAAATATGCAACTTGTTTTATTTTCTTTCATAGCAATAATTTCTGTTCTCTTGTGCTGTACAACTGTAATACCAGTTTAGTCACAGTTGAACAAATGTGCATGATTGTGTCCAATTGTTTGTAATGCAGGTTCATACATATAAAAAAAACTTTGACACAACTTCCGGGTCGGATTTTTTAGCACATAAAGTAGAAATGCCTTCAGGTTTTCGAAACGAAAGTGTTGGCTTTCGCGCGATGAACTTTTTCAACCATTTTCCCCCGCTATTCCGTTTTTCTGTAAAAACGAATTAGAAATGTCGTTATTCTTCGCTAGTTGATAGGCCAGACGTCTGACATCCCGTCTGGTGAGTCCATAATAACGCTCTTCCATTATCTTGCAATAACTTGCTAAGATCTTTTCCAGTTCTATAGGAATACTGATCTGTTTCCTATTGCCGTTGTAAACGTTTCCTTAGGTATTTTCTTCATAGGTACATAGCGCTCTAGCGTAGTCTGTGGCACTCCAAACACTCGTGCTACTTTAAACGATCCCATCTCTTTCTTTCTGACTGATTCGATGGCCGCAATCATACGACCTGGGTCCCACCGTCTTCTCGGAGCCATCTGGAAAACGGTAAAACGTCATGTAATACTCTCTGTTGCAAATGGTTTCCAAAATTGGGACTCTCCAAGTTAGGCACTACACGACCTCCCCAAATAAGACTCCCTCCTATTTTCACTTTCGTCATATATTTGTAGTCCTTCAAACCACAATTATTTACAATAGAGTGATATATAACAATTCTACAGACTTTACTTACCTTTCAGGATCCTTCACACCTTCACAGCAACTATCGCTGCTCTGTAAATTAAAAGCACTGACAATAGTCCAAAACTTTCGAACAGTTGAAAAAACACAAACTTTACACTACTGCTTCCAGTACAATAGCCATGAGGCTACTGAGCTCTGGAGCCTCCCACACAGCCTTTGTACAACGTTTACAGCGCGCCATACTAAGAGTCAGGATCTTCTCGGCTAAGGTACGCCACCTTCCCAAATTAGGAACCCTCCTCAAATAAGGCTCCATTCCCCTAATGAAATAACATAATACCGTTCAGAGTATACATTTTTAAAAATCCTCTGGAGATAACAGTAATAAATATACTGTGATAAAAACAACAAATTTTATTTGAAATCATAATATAGTAATATAATGCAATTTTCTTTGTGTTTGTACACAAATTCAAGGAATATTCCCATTTTGGGAATATTCTCAGGGAATATTTCCGTAAAATATTTCCCCGAAAATTTGCCCATCATTAGCCCTGACCGCTGATTGGCTCAGAGAAGTCAGGGGACTGTGACCATGTCACTATTACAAGATGGGTTTGTTCCTTGAACCCTTACGACTGGTGAAATAGTCTTATTTGTCACGAACTTACGAACAAACAATATATTGCTTTAACGACGACATAAACTGCGTATTTTCGTGGAGCAGTAGGTGTTTGACGTTTCAACAGAGTTGCCATAACTATGCAAAATTGTCAAAGTTTAATAAAACTAAAGAATCTTACACTCATAAACGTCAAAAATTACGGCGGGCTGCTTATAGGGGTAGTAAATTGTTAAGAATAAATTTAATTTCTTTTCAGAGCGTCAAGGAGGGTAAATTCTGCACAATTTGTTCCATTTGGAGAAGTTTTATTAGGTACGCTCTTCTGTCTCTTTGTATATGTAAATAGATAAGTACGTTATTATTAGGGTGTTTTAAATTGTAGGCCGAAGAGCTATTGATTTTACAACTTTGATTTCTTCTGTGCTAGAACAAAGAGCCGAATCGTGGCATTACGTGGAGCAATATGCCCTTTTTGCTCTTGCCAAATAAGAAAACAGAAATTGCAAAATTCTGTTATTTTTCAGACTTTCATAGAGAATAAATTCTGCAAGTGCGTTTCATTAGCACAACTTTGATGGAGTATGACTCCTGTCTCCTCTGTATGCGTAAATAAGTTTATTTTGCTTTATCTTTTAATTTCAAATCGTGGACCAAAAAGCTATGGATACTGCAGGTTTATCCCCAATCGTCCCAGTCTTTCTAGGCTAAAACCAAGAGCCAAAAACCTAACTGAAAACCACCGGCGCCAATCGGAAGCTAATACTCAAAAGAAGATACTTCAATATCACATACTTCCGGTTGTGCACAAACGATTTAAACCATTTTGGCTCCAATAAACGGAGATGGTGGGCCTAGTGCCTAAACTAGATACACTAATATCTCACACTTCCGGTCGAGCACAAACGAAAGTTTTGTGTGCACAAATGATGCACTAATGATTTAGACCATTTCAGTGTCAATCGGAGTTGATGCGAGTCTAGAGCCTAAACTAGATACGTCAATGTGACAGACTTCCAGTTATGCACAAACGAAAATTTTGCATGCACTGACCTGCACAAACGATTGAGACCATTTTGGAGCCAATCGGTGAGGGGGAGGGGTTGCCGTTTAGACAACTCTCCGAAATAAGTTTCTGAATACATTAAAATTGTTCTGTGTACAAACGCCAGTTTTGCGTGCATAAAGGATGCACAAACATTTGGGACTATTTTGGTGAAATTCGGAAGAGTGGAGTGAGGGGGAGTTTTCTAAACGGGCGTCAATGATAGGTTACATCAATGTATATACATTGTGTCTTCCACACAGAAACGAAGTTCTTTTACGAAACAGGATTGTACATGAAATGGAATGAAAAAAAGAAGATTCAAGAAAGAGAGGAAAGAAATGAAGAATTATAAACTATTGCTTTTACCAAGCTATGAAGTTAAGTCAACAACACTCCTTACGTTAATAACACACATCAATTTTTTGTTAATATTTAACTTTCAACATGCAATTCATGGATGTAAATTCATTTTCCATGCTTTGATATGTTTGCTTTCAGGTTAACAAGCAAATCTTCAAGATAACCAGTAACGAACGTCTGATTTACAACCGAAGGTCGAAAGGAAGGGGGAAAGAAAAGCATTTTAAGATAAAAAGTAGTTATATCACCAGAACTTGTTCTTATCTTACACTTAAGTGCAGGTCTCACAAAAAGGCGTTTCTTTATCATTCATGTCAGTCAGCGGGTAGTGTATACATGACAGCATGTGTGTAGAATGAATGAAAATGGATTTTTTTATAATTTCAAAGTGATAAATATACGTAATTTTTGTTTTTAATATTATAAAAATATTCAAGTTTAAAACAGTGGTCATGGCTTTAGGAACAGTGTCAACAAAGTGGGTTATCATTGGAGACGTTTTTATACTTTTGATTCGTGAGTACAGTACACTTTATTACTTTTAAATTTACTAATAATTTTCTTTAATTTTTTGCTGTTCTAAACCGGTGAGGCAAATACCCTCTAGAAGCAACACTATAATATGGGAAAAGTAGTTTTTTCATGAAAAAATACATACCCCCCTTTTACCAGATGAATTGTTTTTCAGACAAGTTTCTCAAAATTGGGTAGGCAATAATAGGCGATTTTCATTATAATTAGTAATTAAATAAGAGTCCTACAATGTAACGTGTTAATTTCCTGAAAAATAAAGGTATAGTTTACTAGTTGAGTTGAGTTGATTTTGAGTTTAACGTGCCTTTCAGCAGTGAGGCTATATGATACGGGATCTACTGATTAACGTGGAATCCGAACCACATGATCTCCCGCCGGGAATCAAACCCGGGTTACCCACGCCAAAGGCGCGTATGCTAACCGCTTAGCCACGAAGGAGCTCACCAAAGGCAACTAGATCAGTAGGGAGGGTATTTCCTTCACTTTCGAGAAACAACAGTAAGTAAGTGTTCTGATCGGAATAAACGTACACCTACGTATATACATGCATACAATCATATAATTACATAAAATGTTTAGATTTTGACGAATTTATGTGTGTATGTTTCATGATCCGCAAATGCCTAAGAAGCTGTTTTTAGGCTTCGTCTGTCTGTTCATTCCTACGTACACTGGTGTTTACGAAAATTTTAAAATTCAAGAATGCAACATGTGAACAATGATGATTTCCGACCATTTTCACCCGGGGGAGGAAAACTTTCAATACACAGGAGGTTAAAGTAGTATTACGAAAATACTAGTATCCTACATTGAGCACGACCGAAGATATGCCGCAGGAGGAATTTCGTAGCTCCGAGGGATATCCTCCCTGTCCACGCCCTGAAATCATCATTGCGTGTGAGGAGAATGAAATTTGTCACATATACACCAGATGAGTAGAAAGAAATGACTACAATATGAAAATTGTGCAACACCTCTGACTTTGATAAATCAACATGGGGTCAAGAATCCTCATGCTTCAATCAAAGTCTGTATTTGTAGTGCCATGAATCCAATAGGCGTTGGACATGTCCTAGAGGAATTATTTGTGGCGTTGATTGTCTATGTTAATTCTCAAGACATCGACATTGCGTACTGGAGGATCGTGATGAGCAAGATGCCGACCAACTATCATATCCCACGTTCAATAGGTGACATGTCAGGTTTAACGGGGACCATGCAGACCAGGAAAGCAGAAGTACCCTTCGTTCAAGAAGAACGCTATCACGTTTCGGGATAAATGTGACCGGACATTATCAACAACTCCATAATAATTTATATGAGTGTCGTACTAGAACACAATGATTTGTCGAAAACCTATTACAAATCAATATCGCCCTTGAAACGATAAGAATCATTCTTCCTCTGGCTAGAAAATATGGGCATCCTGCACTATATTCTACCAATTTCATTTTTCACCTTTCAATTTTCAATAATCTCTTCACGCGTACCCTGTACATGAATAACTTGTAAACAGCGATGATTTCAGAAGTTTATTCCCTGGAATGAGGAATTTCAATAAAAAAAAAAAGTGGTGAAAAGTAGTACTACAACAATATTGGTAATTCCTATTGAAAACGATCGGAGATATGGCCCCGGGGGAACATATCGTTGCTCTGGGGGAATTTTCTCCGGACCATCCCCTGAAACCACCATTGATGGTAAATAGTACTGAATTTTCTTTAAATGATAATCCTCATAGTTTAATATTAATCTAAAAAAAAAAAAAATTCTAACATTCCCGAAAATCTCAGTAATATTTATTAAATAGAAAGAGCATTTCTGAATTGTTATCGGAATAATTCTTTTGTATTTGGAAATTAGATATAAGATTCAAGCTATATATAGTAGGCTATGGGTTTGGGAATTCCCTTTTCGCGAACAAATCAGTTCTGAAACAAGTTTTTTGAAGATTATTTTCTTCGGCTCACCAGCGTTGCGAGCCGAACGCGTACACACATAATCCCATGAACTCCATTAGTCCTTTCGCGCATTTGCTGCACAAAACATTGTCAGGCTACTGTGTTCAAAATCTATTTTCTTCTTCTTTTCTGCACTTTTTGTTTTATTTTAGCTGTCATATTGTTTATTTTATTTTCGGGTTGTTAACTTATTTTTCTTTAAGATAGGATAACTTTATTTTCTTTTTTTATTTTATTTTCTATACAGTATATTCCTTATCACAGAATAAATACTTTAAAATGTTAAAAAGAACATACAATAATGTGTTTCTGTGGCTAGAACGGTACATTAATTTCAATAAGAATACCTAATAATAAAACCGATTCGCGAACAGCGATAGAGAAGGTATTAAGTTCAAAAACAGTGGATCCATTGAATTTGGAAAACTTTAAATGAACTTTATGGAAAACTAGCAGCGTTCACCCCGCTTCGCTGCGGTCACCCCGGAACGCAATAAACTTTGTTACTTAGATAATTTTTACTTTTTCGCTTTCAAATTGCACTAAATGTTAACATTATAGCGCCTGTCATTTGTGTTAACCCGCCGAGTGACCCGCTTCGCTGCGGTCACCCCGGAACGCAATAAACTTTGTTACTTAGATAATTTTTACTTTTTCGCTTTCAAATTGCAGTAAATGTTAACATTATAGCGCCTGTCATTTATGTTAACCCGCCGAGTGACACGGTCATGCGGGTTGCATATAAATACGTTTATTTTTATACCTATGATGAACTAACAAAGGATTTGTACGCTATGGACACTTGAATGGTCAATTATCTCAAGACACTGGTAATTAAAAATTAAAGTGATATGATAAAAACCATCTAGGGTCCAAATCCTAATAACCCCCCAAAAATAAAAGAAATTGGTTCAGCCGTATTAGCGTGATGAGGGAACAAAGGATTTGTACGTTCTCTTTTATAATATAGATAACAATTACGAAAATAAAGTTCACCCTTGATCTTTAGAATTGTTTTATCGATAACATGACATTACCTAATCGGAAACATAATTTTAATAAGTTAAATCTAATTTATCTATCGAAAGACTCGCAGGATGACATTTCAAATTGATTGTGAAGAGATAAATAAATATTTACAATTTGTTGATGGTTTCTTCACATGATCAAAATACCAAAGGCTATTCTAAGATATCTAGTTGCATAATTCATGTCAAGGTCACCTGTAAGTGATTTCAAATGGTTCGTTTGACCAAGCAAATCCTACAAGAAAAATTAAATACGAGATGATACTCTAAATGTCCCAGAATTTCCTCGTAAAAGTCACAGAACTTAACTTCATTTGCTCATTTCTATCGTCACCTTCAAAGCAGACACCTCAGACATGTATGAAATGATTTCACAGGTTCTCCAATCTGGCTTTCTTCCAGAAAATTTTGTCCGGGGAGCAATACAATGCTATTTTTCTTAGTTCTTAGGGCAGGGGAGCAAAATTCCCCGAAAATATACCTGGATACATTGTTTCCAATTGTTGAAAGCACTGCTGAAAATCCATTGGAGTGGTTTGCGATAACACAGTGGTAGGCCATAAGTCTGTGGTACGTTGGATCCCTGTTTTGATTTCAGCTTGTACTAATTGGACTTTGTGAAGACACACACTGTCTTCATCGGTTTTTTTCGAGTTGTCCCGTTTTCTCGCACTTTCTTCGTTCCACTATTTTATTCATTATCATAATGACCGTCTGGCTTAGCCTCGGTGCATAATCGTAAGAAGTTAAACTGGATATTTCATTTCAAGTCCATTGAGTGCACCATGTTCAAGAACTTGCGAAAATGAAATGAAATCTTTCAGTTTAACTTTCCATGATTATTCCTTTTAGGTTAAGGGAGACAATGACTAAAGCAAGTGAATGATGACGGAAGAATTGGTGGAGTGAGAAAAGTGGGAAGAAACGGAAATACCTCGAGAAAAACTGGACACGATGTTGTCCAGGAATCGAACCAGGAACCGCACGCACCACAGGTGAGCGCTCTACCACTGAACCACCGTGCGCCCCTTCAAAACCTTGCGATTCCGCTTGGAACTCTTCGATTGACTTAAACGTTGCCATTTCAATTGGAATTTCATTTCACGGTAGAGGTAGAAATGGCAATGGTTAAGTCGGGCAAATAGAATGGGGGCAGTTGTCATGTTATATTTTTACTTGGACTTGGTGATTTAGTTGATCGTTATTCACAAGACGAGAAACGAACTTCCATGAAGTTCGTATTATGTTCAGTTCATCCGCTGAAATGCACTGTTTTATCTCATTCGACAGTCTTTTAGAAGCATCATGAACTGTCTACCTTGAGTCTTTTAGAACCACCTCACGCACTTTCTTCATCGTTTCTGTAGAGTTGTGAACGATACCGATTGACCTGGATATTTGTCAAGCTCTTGAAACACTGAAACGGCTCAAATGTCTTTGCTTGGTTTAAAGATTGTTCACCAAAGGCTTTCTTCAGCTGCTGTTTTGTTCAGAACAAAATTTAATCCAAGTTCTTTGCTCTCTCATGTGAAACCATTTCGCAGTCGCAAAATACAATGTAATGAAACCAACTAACACAAAGAAACTAATCCATTCATAACAATGCTACTTGCTAGACCTCTAGTTGAGATACATACCACGAGGTAATTAACGGCGGGAGTTTCGTACTGCTGTTGGTTTGAATATAGAAATTCTCGGAGAGTTTAAGTTGCACCTCATTATTCTCTAACATTACGTTAAGTGATCTATCGCAGTGGTTCTCAACCTCTTTTAACTGACGGCACACTTTACTGAATGTCCAAGTCATTGTAGCACTCTTGTTTGATATTTGTATTATAAATAATAATAATAATAATAATAATAATAATAATAATAATAATAATAATAATAATAATAATAATAATAATAATAATAATAATAATAATACAATAGTGAAACATATTAGTTTTTATAATGACTCCATATAGCACTGAGCTCCCGCTGGAGGTGTTGACTGGTACAGTTTATCTCAATTTAAATTTAAGATTTTTAAACTCTGAAATTTCGGGACACACTTTAGAAGACTGCTTGGCACATCGGTTGAGAACCACTGGTCTATCATATTATTGATTGGATTATAAAATATAGGTGTTTATTGTGGATCTAGTATTGTCAACTGTTATCGAAAGCATAATTAGTTTATATTCTGATATCTTGTTCTTATCTAAAAACAGAACCGAACGTAGTGACACTATACGGTACAACTCTACATCATTTACATTTGCCAGAGAGCAGAGCCATTATGCCGTTCAGCTGTAAAGCTTTTGCATCGACGCCGACATTATCAGTACTTACCTGATTAATACATAGATATTAAGCTACGAATTAAAAATCGTCATTAAGCAGGGCCGTGCATAGATCTCATGCGCCCTCCAAAAAATTCGTCGAAAATTTCAACATGAAAAAAAAATCACACTTGAATGAAGAAAACCTTAAAAACGATAATTTTCTTAATAAGCGCTCGATAATTCTCGGGCTTGCCTTCTTTAGACCCGGTACTCTGACCAGAGGTCAGGACAGCCGATGTATAATTCTGAGAACAATGCAGTAAACCCGTATGTACTCAATAGGCAAAGTTCTCTCCAATGTTGTGATTGATACACACAGTCAATACACTAAGGGCTCTTTCCCCGCATCCTCTCCTGTCTCCCTCTGCCGCGGTTTGGCTGTCCTGGTTCCGGTAAATGTGCGGCCAGCTTTATGGCGGCAATGCATTAAGTTGTCACCAGCGAAAGTGCACAAATTGGCAACTCTGGAGTTTGACAAGAGAGAGAAATCATGTCGACAATGCCAGCCTGATTGCGAGCGATGTTATTGTTTGTGATCACATAACTGAAAAGTGGCTGATAACTTTCAACTGTATTTTCAAAGATACTTAATACCTACCTCGAGCTAGGCTTTTAATCACCATTTTGTTTGGGGGCTGTATCCTAAAGGAGTATGAGGTTCAAAATTAATGCAAAAAATGGTACAAGTTAGGAAGATGAACATATGTGTATACCTATAAACTTCTAATTACAAATAATCATAGGCCTACATCTGACCCACAAGTTTCCAAATTCAGATTTTATTAAATGAAATCTTTCAGTTTAATGTCCCACGATTATGCCCATTAGGCTAAAGGAGATGGATGATTAAAGCAAGTGAATGATATTAGAAGAATTGATGGAATGTTAAAGTGGGATTAAAGCAAGTGAATGATATTAGAAGAATTGATGGAATGTTAAAGTGGGATTAAAGCAAGTGAATGATATTAGAAGAATTGATGGAATGTTAAAGTGGGATTAAAGCAAGTGAATGATATTAGAAGAATTGATGGAATGTTAAAGTGGGATTAAAGCAAGTGAATGATATTAGAAGAATTGATGGAATGTTAAAGTGGGATTAAAGCAAGTGAATGATATTAGAAGAATTGATGGAATGTTAAA
The DNA here is from genome assembly GCF_964235325.1 of Thermobia domestica. Classification (NCBI taxonomy): domain Eukaryota; kingdom Metazoa; phylum Arthropoda; class Insecta; order Zygentoma; family Lepismatidae; genus Thermobia; species Thermobia domestica. The sequence goes on along the minus strand of NC_137469.1, from coordinate 129,804,215 downwards.
GTGGGATTAAAGCAAGTGAATGATATTAGAAGAATTGATGGAATGTTACAGTGGGATTAAAGCAAGTGAATGATATTAGAAGAATTGATGAAATGATAAAGTGGGAAGAAACAGTTCTCCGAGAAAACCGATGGAAAAACTTCAGATTTTAAGGCATTGGGAAATTTAATTTCTATATATTTTCATCATATTGAAATTGACGTTGTTTGTTGCTTGTGATCGTATCACAGAAAATATGTTACTCGTTTCAAATGAATCTTAGAATGTAGCTGTTTAGCTCACGCTCAGGGTTTTTTATCATGTCACATGCATTAACAACCTTGTACTTCGTAGCAGAGACTCATCATTGTATGTTAAGTGGCTTGTGGAGCTAGACAAAGTATTTAACATCTGTTTGTGGATTTTCCTCATTATGTTCAGCTTCGAGCTGACTTAGCTTTACCAGGTAACTTATCAACATTGCTTGAAGATGACAAACCGAGCAATCTCTCAAGTCTTTTATGTTTTTCCATCACTTTATTGTACTACCTGCATTGTGATTGTCATAGTGTTTGGGAAAGGAGAAGAGGATGGTTACGCGATAGAGCGCTTACATCGAACAGGATAAATATACAGGGTAGTAGGTAACTCCAACGACAAACTTTGGGAGGTGATTCCTTACATGAAATGCAAGACAAAAGTTCTGATAAACCTAGGTCGAAAAACGTCTCCTTTCAGTGTTATGAACCGCCGAAAATTTGAAAAATCATGTTTCGAAACTCCCTGCCTTAGAAACTATAGCACCTATCCTAAACGGTTTAAGAAATTACACAGAAACTAGTATGCGATCTATCTAAATTAAATATCCATGTTTTACCATCCTCCGTTATCGGCGAAATGAACGCGCCATTAGTACTTAAAGGAATATCCCTATACCTCAACTTCCTTTTTACAGTTCGTTTAACCGATAACGGACCACGGTAGAACATAGATATTTAGATAGAGCGCATACTAGTTCCTTTGTTATTCCTTAAACTGCTTGGGATCGGACCTGTAGTTTCTAAGGAAGAGCGTTTCGAAACGTGAATTTTCGGCGGTTCATAACTCTGAAAGGAGACGTTTTTTGTCACATGTTTATTAGAATTTTTTTCTTTCATTTCATATAAGGAATCACCTCCCAAAGTTTTTCGGTGGAGTTACCTACCACCCTGTATAAAGAAGTTTTGATAAAACACACTCCTGATAAAATGTTTGAGTGTGGAATATTGCACTTTGTGCAGTACAAACACAGACACTACGCAAATCAACACATTCTAGAAATGTAGATATGGAGAAAAGTGGAGCAAATTAGCTGTATCGAGCACGAAAGGAATAAAGAAATATTAGTAATAGTAGGGAAGATAAAACAATTTTAGGTGTAATTAAAACAAAAAGGAAAAAAAAACTAGTTGGGTCATTGGGTAAGAAGGAGCTGTATCATGAATGGATATAATAGTTGCCCATGAGAGAATACAAGACGAGGAATAAGGTTGCTCGTCTGGCCTCGATTTCCGAAAAATTCTTTCTCGTCTCGTCTCGAAACTTTTGAAGTCTCATTTTGTAAATTTATGTACACAATTTATACCTTGATTTTCCCCTTAATTTCATCAGTAAGTTATCAGAATCTTTCCGCGTCACAAGACATCTCGAAAGGGTGTGATATAAAAACGTATTTATTATTGGAGTATATTGTGTAATAATTTCGTATCTTTAAACGTTGATAAATGCTTTTGATTATGTTTTGTTAAAACATTTCTCAGTCTCAGTATTAATTATATATTATAGCTATCACTGAACGCTATTATAATGCAATAACAAATTATCAAAATTACCCTTTACTACTGAGGTAACACCTTTATATCCTAAATCCAAAACTCATAGTGCTTATATACAACATTCAATTGCAATCAGGGGTAAAAGTGGATCTGAAAAGGGAAGGGGATGGTAGGTAGCGGCCTGCCTATCTTTGTGCATTGTAATTTTTTTAGGAATGGGTGACTACGTAGATATTTTTTGAAGGTGGGTGGACGGCATCCCCCCACGTTTCCACTCACTTTCACCCCCTGATTACAATCTTTGGTCTTCCTTTCTAGAATGATGCTATATCAGATGTAGGAATATATCTTAACTTAAAATCCAATCCAAGTTCTGACTGGGAATCGAATCCAAGTCGCAAGCACCGAAGCTAGAACCTTATCCACCTACGTAAGTAGTTATGGCGCAGTTGAAATTAACTTTCAGTAAAACTTTTGATCATTCTTGATTTTCTATAAACTATCCAACTGATGCAAATAGTTAATTTATGGGGAAAGAATAGCACATTGCTCTACAGAAATACAATCTAATCAAGTAGCTGGTGAACTGAATTTGTGTTGTACTAGTATAAATTACTATAACACAATATTTGATCCGAATTCCCATTGATTTCTACTGTTTGTGTATAGTTTTTTTTTTTTTCATGTATTTTATCATGTATTATTGCAGCTGTCAAACTGTTTTGATTAACAAGAAGATAGATAGGGCAAAGTTGTAAGGTCATGAGTTTATTAATTATGACATAAAGAACGCGATGACTCCATCACATCGTAAACTCGTACACGTTTATTCTATCAATTCTTGTATTTTTTTTTTTTTAAAAAAAGATTAATATTCTGCATTTGTTATACATTGCGTAACAGAGAAACGGATAATTGGCACTATTCAGATTTTGGACAATGATAGGAAAATGAAAGTTTTACGTACTTCGGGGATGCCGGCAAGGCTAAAGGAGACGGTGATTATAACAAATTAATTAAAATGGTGGAATAAACAAAGTAGGAGGAAACTGAAGAACCCCTAGAAAATTCACGCACATGGTGTTTGTCCAGCACAAAGTTTACTTGGCATGAGCGGGGATCGACTAGGGACCCCACCCCCCGCACCAGAAGTGAACGCTATACCACTGAGCTACCGTGGTCCCCACAATGATAAATGACAATGAGAAGGTTCCTCAGGAAGATATTTGATTAATAGTCTTCCGAGAAATTATGGACCAAAAACTTCACCCTCTGGTGCATGGGATCCCTGGTTCGATCTCAGCTCGCGCCAAGTGAACTTTTCGGTGGACAAACACCGTGTGCATGGGTTTTCTATGTACTACATGATGTACTGCGAGGAGAAGGGCTTTATTCATTCTATGTCCAAAGAGTGCAACATCTCCATCCAGGAGACAGTAACTACGTGTTGGTTTTTCCCAATGGGTACAGGAACATTCTAATGTTTTGCCATTTATCTTGTTCACTGATTAGGCCACTTTCACCAGAAATGAGATAAACAACACCAACAACTGACATCGTTGGAGTGACAAAAATCCTAGGGCAATCACAATAAGACAATATCAAGAAAGATTTTCTGTAAATGTTTGGGTGGGGATTATGTGTGATCAGATCATTGGTCCCTTTTTTTGCTCCAGCGTTTCACCGGTGAATATTATCTGCATTTCCTGTGCTATGAATTACCAGTACTACCAGAAGATGTGACTCTTAAAACTCGGGTGTCCATATACTTCTAGCACGACGGGGCTCCCTCTTATGCAACACAAGCTGTATATCAATATCTCGATTCCAAGTTTTCTCATCAGTGGATGGGTCACGGAGAATGAAGGTCGATCATTCACTGGCTGCCCCGCTGCCTGGATCTTACACCTTTGAATTTTTGCTTGTGGAGGTGGTTGAAGGACGTTGCATACCGACGAAAGGCCAACTCACAAGACGAGTTAATTCAGACCATTTTAGAGGTATCCAATACCATCAAAGAGCGCCGAGAAGACATAAATCAGTCAACACTGAAGGTACTGATGCGCGCAGCAAAGTGCATTAATGAGAATGGTCATATTTTTGGATAATTGCTGCACGTTCAAAATAATTACGTTGAAGGTTGAAATGAAATGAAATGAAATCTTTGAGTTTTACGTCCCACGTATATGCCGGTTAGGCTAAAGGAGACGATGATGATGAGTAATGAAAGAAATGGTGGAATGAAGAAAGTGGGAGGAAATAGGAGAACCCCGAGGAAACCCACGCACACGATGTTTGTCCACCACAAAGTTCACTTGGCGGGGGCTGCGATCGAACCCGGGACCCCAAGCACCTGTTGAAGGTTGACGCTAGTAGGATTACGTCTCTGTCTGTATGCATTAGAAGTAATTGTTTATGTATTACTAACTAACTAACTAACTCTATGGCCTATGGAACCCGGAGGTTCAGTGCCGAGTTCACAAAAGCTCTCCACTGACTTCTATCCTTAGCTAATTGGATCCAGTTTCTACTTTGTATTCCTATTTCTGCGAGATCCATCTTAATATTATCCTCCCATCTGCGCCTAGGTCTTCCTAATGGTCGTTTTCCTATGGATCTACCAGTCAAGACTTTGAAAGCGTTTCTACTTTCTTCCATTCTAGCTACATGACCTGCCCACCTAAGCCTCCTAGACCCTAACAATGTTGGGTAAACCGTATAAACTATGTAGTTCCTCGTTATGAAGCTTCCGCCATTCCCCATTCTCGTTCCTCTTGGGTCCGAATATTCTTCTCAGGATCCTGTTCTCAAATACTTTCAGTCTATGTTCTTCCCTCAGAGTAAGCGACCATGTTTTGCAACCATACAGAACAACAGGCATGATTATCGTTTTATATATTTTAAGCTTCAAATTCCTCGACAGAATTCGCGACGACAAGAGATTTTGAACCGAATAGTAACACGAATTCCCTGCTTTTAGTCGACATTTAATTTCTTCGTGAATATGATTTTCGTCTGTTAATATTGATCCTAAATATTTGAAAGTATCCACTTTATCAAAAGTATTATTTAATATTTTAACGCCTCCACAATTTGCCGTATTACGGTCCCGACGCACTTCCATGTATTTAGTTTTCTCTGCATTTACTTCTAAACCCGTGTCCCTGCAAGCGTTTAATAATATCTCTGCATTTATTTCTACTGTTCTCCTATCATCCCCTATTAAATTTACATCATCAGCATATGCCATAACCTGGTGAATGCCGTTCAACTCTAGGCCCTGGTTGCTATCTTTGATTTTCCTTATGGCGTATTCCAGCATAAAGTTAAATAATAATGGCGACAACGCATCTCCTTGTTTCAGGCCATTTTCGACGTGGAAGCTCGTGGACAAAAATTTTCCTACCCGGACTTTACTTTGGGATTCACTTAAACATATCTTAATTAATCTAATTAGCTTTCTCGGTATTCCAAGCTCTGTAAGAACGTTGTATAATGTTTCCTAACCGAGTCGTAAGCCTTTCTAAAATCAATAAATAGTTGATGTACCGGGGTATTGTATTCCCACTTCTTTTCGAGTATTTGGCGAATGGTAAATATTTGGTCGATAGTTGATCGATTTCGTCTAAATCCGCACTGATAATCTCCAATAATTTCATCTGCGTATGGGGTCAATCTTGCTAACAGAATATTTGAAAGGATTTTATAGGATGTTGACAGAAGAGAAATGCCTCGATAATTATTACAGTCAGTTTTGTCGCCTTTCTTGTGAATTGGAACAATGATTGACTCTTTCCACTCTTGTGGCAATTCTTCCTTGTTCCAGATAAGGAGAATGAGTTTGTGTATCTTGTTCCACAATTTTTCGCCTCCAGCTAAAATTAACTCAGCCGGAATTTCATCTACACCCGGAGATTTGTGTTTCTTTAATTTCTTTATAGCGGCTTCCACTTCTATTCGATTGGGTTCTGGAATATACGGTTCTGCGGTGTGTATCTCCTTTTCTCCACGCACATTAGTTTTTGGCTGCGTGTTCAGCAAATCGTCAAAGAAATCTTTCCATCTATTTAAGAGGCTATCCGTATCAGTGAGAACTGTTCCGTCAGATTTCTTTAATATATAAGCACGAGGTTGATAGCCTTTCTTAAATTCGCTGATCCCCTTATACATGTCCCGAATATTTTTATTTTTACTATTATTTTCAAGTTCCTTAATTTTAGCTTTCAAAAAATCGCGTTTCTTTGTTCTAAAAGTTTTGGAAGTTTCCCGCCTGATATCTGCGAAATTTTGTGTAGTTATTTCATTCGGATTTTGTAGCCACCGTAATTTTGCCTGTTTTCTCTTCTCTACTAGTTTAATGCATTCTTGGTCGAACCATGGTTTGTTCCTACGTATTTCCGCGTGTCCCAATTTTTCTATTGCTGAACTTTTAATGCTATCTCTAATTTCAATCCAAGTATCCTCAACACTAGTGCCCTCCGAGTCTTCTAAAACCGAGAATCTATTCGAAACTTCAATCTGGTATTCCTCTCTTACCTGGCTCTCTTCTAATTTCTTTAAATTAAAACTCTCCGTTTTCGGACATTGAGTATTACATTTATTCAACGATAATCTCTCCCATATTATCGCTGCTACCAGGTAGTGATCAGTGTCACAATCAGCCCCTCTAAACAACCGGACGTCAATTATGCTAGATTGTCTTCTTCTATCTACTAAAACGTGATCAATTTGATTATGTGTTTTTCCGTCTGGTGATGTCCAAGTGTATTTATGAACGTCGCGATGTGGGAATTTTGTACTCTTCACGATTAGGTTTTTGGATGTTGCAAAGTTCACGAGTCTAACACCGTTGTCATTACTTTCCTTATGCAAACTTTCGTTCCCTATAATCGGTTTGAAAATATCCTCTCGTCCTACCTTCGCATTCATTGTTTGTGTATTAGAAGTAATTAGTTATGATTTCGGCTAGGGGCGGATCCAAGACCGACTTCTGGGGGGTGGTGGGTTGTCATACTGCTACTTTTAAGGGCTCCAAACTTTAGGATGGGTTTTATTTATATATAAAAAATAAGAAAGTTTCCTCTTCTGGGGGGGCGATCGCCCCGATCGTCCCCCCTGGATCCGCCCCTGATTTCGGCAACTCTATTGCAATTGACACTCTGGTGTAGTATGTTGTACAAAAACTTTAATTCAAGTATGTTTTATTTCACTGCCATCTGTTGTTCAGAACTGTAATTAGTGTTCCAGCATAGACATGTAAAGTTCTCGTATATTGTATTCTCAATTTTGCATAAAAACATTCGTTTACTAATATTCGTAACCATTGACATCTATGGAAAGTTGGAACATTATGTTATTAGAGTAAGGAGTTTTAGGAAGAATGATATTTTACGGCTTCTAATCAAGCTAAAAACTTGACACCTCACCTCGATCTTTGGTATACAGTATCATTTCCACCTAATCAGATACTGTTCCTCTAGTCTAGTGACAGACGTGTTTCCACTCAAGAACAGTATATATATATATATATATATATATATACACAAGGGCGGATCTAAGGGGGGGCTAAGGGGCTATAGCCCCCCCTTGACGCTGAGGTTTACACAGGATAAAATGGGCTTCAATTCAGCTTTACATTGGATAAAACGGCAAATTATGGTTTAGCCCCTCCCTTGATCATATCCTGGATCCGCCACTGTATATATATATATAAAGAGAAATTTTATAAGGAAATTCGAAACATTTCCCTCCGTTACTTCCCTCTTATATGCAGTACAAGGACAATCTGTATACTAGCTGCAAGCCTGTTTCATTAGCTTTCAAATGAGGTATAATATGTAATGTAACCTTAACTACAGGGTGTGCTAGAATGTTTCAAAGGAAAATCGGCAAGTGCAAGAGGCAAAAAAGTTACTATATATATATATATATATATATATATATCTAGTAGATAAATTTTGAATTCGCACGCTGAGCAATTTTTACCAGTACTCTGTCCTCGCGGGGTCATTATTAGCACTAGGCCCCGCTCGCATCTAACGCCACCTTTGTCTATGAGAGTTATCTTATTTAGAGCACGCTCTATTTGGGTATTTCGGAAAGACTTCGATTTAAGCGACATCAGGTGAGAGAAGGTTAAAACAAATTTGTTTTCTCCCCACACTCTATCACAATAGACATGCAAGGCAGAAAGCAATGAAAAACATTGCTGGATGAGTACGCGTTGTGAGACCTGGGCATCTCTTCAGAGGACGTGAAACAGAATTTTAATAATCTTTGGCATGTGTTGCACAAAAGAGTAGGATTTCGTACGAGATAGGTCGTAACAAGATAAAATTCTAAGATATTCCCTAAGATTTATCTCATAGTGTATAGCAAATTATAAGTATAACCCAACGTTGAGGTAATTTTTCTTGTGAAAAAAAAATCGCAAATAATAATCCCATAAACGGACTTTTGTTTTGCGAACAACTTGAATTTCAGATAATATGAAATAAAATATAGTCTGCAAAAAAAATGAGTACGGTATACTCGCCTTTATGTAGCGATTCGCTCCTGTTTAAAAATGTTATAGATATTTGACATCCGAAATAAACCCAATGTAGAGTGATCTAATGAAACATATACGAGGATATACGTCGGATATCCACCTAATAGTTTTTATATTAAGCGTATACTTACTTTAAATCAGGGGTACGATGGAGGATATAACTGTGGGTAAATGTAAATCTTGGAAAACAAAGGAGCGTGCACCCTCCAAAAGTTTTAGCTATACATCATTGCCAACTTCGATATTCATTCGTGAAAAAAAACTCACATGTCCTGAGTTAAACAAAGCTTCTGTCAGTTAGGAAATTCAATGAACTAATTTTCGTGACCATAAATAATACTTATTTTCAAACACTTTGTCAACCCCCCTACGTATATTGCAATAGCGTAGCTCCGAAAGTAGGAAGATTGTCCTCTGAACATTCTCTAAAATGCCCAGGAAATAGCTAGTAAAAGTATCTCAAGGAAAACAAATACAATGCCGAATTTCATTATTTAAAATCTGTATTTTCATTAAATTGATTGTAATTAATGTGTAGCAAAATGTTATGTACGGGATAGGCAAAACATTACCAGATCACAACTCAACAAAGCCTAATTATTTCCTCTATTTGATAACGGTGATCAGATAGCAAACACATACCTTTTAATTTTAAGATGTTGGTCGTCTTCTTGAATAAAGGTGCAGCTTAGTAAAACTCCGAAGATTTGGATGGATGAAACTACTTGGAGTTAGAACTTTAACCGTTCATAGAACTTGTTAACTGATAACTGTCAACTTCTTAATTATTCGAATATTACTCGTACATTACTCGCTGTATAATACTCTCTCTAGCAACTCTCCATTGAATCTCCTACTTTTCGTCTTCTCTCTTTCTACCTCCCGTTCCGTCCTTGGTAGAGTATTTATCTGTAGAATTTTGATTTCTAAACTGCCACCTCGATTCACATCACTACACGTGTTTGCTTATCCCGTTGCCGAAATTCACATTTCTGCAATGATCATCAAATAGACAAAATCTCCAGACGTCTATCTCCGTAATCTGATAGTTTTGTCATATCCCAAAAAATGTGCCGATGTTAACAAACATTAATTACAACAAATCTTACAATGCAACTTGACTGTTTGTTGTTCTCTGTCAACATTACAAATCCACATGTCTACATATCTGTGTTTACTAACTTATGTAAAAACAAAACAATGACTTTGACAACATTACGATCTCATCACAATCTTGAAATAACTTTAATAATGTCTTTCCTTACCTAATTTTAATTTTGCAATTTCTTGTCTGTCTAAACTTTAATTCTGTAACATCTTCTTGTCTCTATTTTTGATCAATTTTTAATAAATCTTTGGATTATAATTCTATTTTAAACTAACTCCTCATCAACTTTACTGATAAGGGAAAAGATTGCGAGCAACTTTCCGTACCTTATAGTAAACTAGCAGCGTTCACCCCGCTTCGCTGCGGTCACCCCGGAACGCAATAAACTTTGTTACTTAGATAATTTTTACTTTTTCGCTTTCAAGTGATATGATAAAAACCATAGAAGATTGCAGTAAATGTTAACATTATATCGCCTGTCATTTATGTTAACCCGCCCCGCTTCGCTGCGGTCACCCCAACCCGCCCCGCTTCGCTGCGGTCATCCCGGAACGCAATAAACTTTGTTACTTAGATAATTTTTACTTTTTCGCTTTCAAGTGATTTATAGCGCCTGTCAGTTATGTTAACCCGCCGAGTCACAGGGTCATGCGGGTTGCATATAAATACGTTTATTTTTATACCTATGATGAACTAATAACAAAGGATTTGTACGTATGGACACCTGAATGGTCAATTATCTCAAGACACTGGTAATTGAAAATTAAAGTGATATGATAAAAACCATCTAGGGTCCAAATCCTAACAACCCCCCAAAAATGAAAGAAATCGGTTCAGCCGTATTAGCGTGATGAGCGGACAAAGGATTTTGTGCGTTCTCTTTTATATATATAGATCACAATTTTCTGGTTTGCACGTGTAGCACATGATTCAAGGACGCTAACAACAATTGACTTTTATCTGAAATGATAAGTTACCATATTAATAGACTAATCTTGAAAAATTATCATAGGTTCAGAAATTAATGTAGGCTGTGGGTTGACAGATATCTACATTTTTCTCCTCAATCTACTGACTCGAGTAAATAATTGTTATCCTGTCATTAGCAGGCATCATTATCAAACAAGGATAGGAATGCATACCCTCAGATAATAATTCATTGCTTAATAGTACGTAATAAATGGCTAATGTTCTCATAATTCTAGATTGCTTACGGACTAATTATTTTTAATAAATCTAAAGTTCTATTGTCTTCAGTGACGGATCGTAAAATTGAAAAGGGGTGAGGTAGAGGTACATGCAATATATATACGGGATGAATCTTTTATCTTGATACACATTTGTAATTTCTAAATTAATTACCTAAATAAACAAAAAAGGTGAAATTTTGCACGAAGCAAATATAAGGGGATAATCGTTTGACATACCGTAAGACGGGGTTAGATACTTTGCACCAGATTCAATGAATTTTAAAGAAAATCGCATGCAACTTACAAACGTAATGATTTAGAACACTATATTTTAAATATATAATAGCTAGATATAAAGAAAACATTCGTGCAAGTGCATTAGTAAACATTCAGTGTGAACATAATTATTCAAATATAAACTTTGGTAAAATGTTACCGCATACTTGAGGATGCTCTGCACAACATAAAAAGAAGTATGTTCAACATACAAACATAATGTTTCTATGCAATGTTTTCCCTATAGAATTTATACATTTCATTTCCTACACAAAACTGCGTTCAATCTACAAGTATTGATATTAGAATTATGGTACCGGTATCAGTACTTAGTTTGAATTATCGATATTTGTAAAGAAAATTATGTATTTTCTAGTACCAGCACAGGAACCACATTCTGGTAGTTTGGCATAGGTCTCATAAAAATACCAACTCAGGAGCAGAAAATATTCCCGTGAACTGATTTGCCTTAGTTGCTCTTTATATCCAAGAATATCATCCCAAACGTAATGGGTGAAATATTTACGGGGTTTGGGACTTTCAGGCTGAAGCGCACCCAAATAGCATGATTTCTTTCCTTGTTGTTGTTGTTTTAATCTAATGTTAGTCATTCCTATGAGTATAAGCTTCAAATACCCCAAAAGTCATGTAATTTCTCTCTCTCTCTCTCTCTCTCTCTTTTTTTTTTTTTTTTTTAAAAAAACTAAGCTTTTGTGAGTGAAGCCCCTCTCAAATTATTTTTTTTTTTTGGATTCATCACTGTTCGCAATTTATTTTCCAACAAAAATTCCATTCCGACATCTACCTCAATAGGAAATTTATCTAAAATTAGAAGGCAGGAGATATCAGCAGTAGTAATTTCCTATCTAAGGGGTTACTTTGGACCTGTACAAAGTAACCCAGATTACAGGCTGAAACCGCCGTCTCCCAGTTTTATTTTTTTGCGACTTTAAAACGTTTCACACTTCAATTTCAACTATTGCTTCCAAGTTCCATTATAGACAGTAGTATTCTAGGAAACTAACTTAACTCTGACGGAGATTCTTGTAGGAATACACATCTTCCAAATTTTGTCAGTGACTGCTTTCCATACCTTTACAACAACAAACCCTGAAGGTAATTAGAACTTATGTTAACTGCCTACATTATAGCCAAAATACAGTTAGATGTTATATCTTACGGTGACAGTTAAAACTTTCTCTTTAGAGTTTATGGTTTTACCTACAGAGGACTGTGCAACGTTTTTCGTATTTTGTGCAAAGATAACCCTGAAATGCAAAGTACACAATCTCATACCAAACCACCATATTTATTCTAAAGGCACGTCGTCAGATTATTACATATTTCAAATGTACATATGAAACGAAACACTACATTACCATATGCATTATACAGTGTTACAAAATATAGTCGTGTCGCTGTATGAACCGTCTTCCAATCGCGTACTACTACCGTCTAAAGCAGAAGACAGATCGCTTATCATTGGCTGTTGATGAGTTCATGTCCTTAAAAGTACTGAACTGTTGCCACGTCACTCCAATGAGGAAAACCCAAACGTCCCTAATTTAAACATTTGTACGAAATAGAACGTTACATATACTATCATATGTTCTAAAAATATATAGAAATAAATATGTATATACAAAGCACCTTTAACAATGAAATTGCAACAATATGACTATTTCAAGCAAAAGCCAACAAAGTACTAGGCGTAGGTGAAGACGATGTAGGGTGTTACAGCTAGACTAGAAAACATGTAAACCACAAAATTACATAATTTTCTTTATTTTTTGATAAGATTTCTCTTTTCTGTCCCGTGGACTAAAGAAGACAAACGATAAATGCAAGTGAATGATTATGTGGAATTTGATGGAATGAGAATGCGGGAGTGCCCCGAAAAACTCACGGACACGATGTTGTCCACCACAAACTCATTTCACCGGGAAGTGAACCAGTATCCCTTGCACCAGAGGTGAGCCTTCTGCCACTGAGCCACTGTGCTTTCTTGATTGTTAGAGAATCTACCATATTTCTATATTTACTGCAGTCATTGTTAACTTTGTAATTCTGGAGCGCGCCCCTAAATATGTATATATAATTATCCAAAGTTATGATTAAAATGAACAAAAATTTCAAAACCTGAGTGCAAAAATGTCCCAACAATGTCGCCCTGACATGGTAGGTGGATACTTTATTCTCTTGATTTAATATATTGTTATATATCTTTGTAACCGTTAATCGTTATTACGAACCTTCCATTAATTAGTTAATTTGAAGTGCAACGTTCCGTTTCAGCACTGAGGCTACAGGGAATGCAGACCTCCAGAATGAAATGAGATCTGAACTACTTTAACGCGTTCAATGCTCTCCATATGCGTAAATCCTCGAGTTACATGCCTGCCTCTGTGGAGAAAATTTTGTCTCAATATCTTATGTAGAAGGAAATGATAATAGAAATGACTACCTTTGATGTTCCCCCTGCCTCATGATTTCGAATCCGGGTCTTACCTCGAAGTTCGTCTTTTTAAATATTACTATTGGATTTTTGTATGCAGAATCAACACAAGCTACTGTAGCCCTATATACTACTATTACTTACTATTAATACTAAAAAGAAACTACAAAATGAAATCCTGTTTATAGAATTTCATTTAACATTGCATTTATTTATTATTTTTATGTAAAACTTGCCATATTTTAGGTTTATTTTGTCCTGTAACCTGCAAGCTAAATTCTTTCTGGAGACATTCCCCCTCTTCTTGAGGATATCTAAAGTATTTTATATTAGTTCCTTTAGTTTTTACTGTAGTAATTACTACAGCCGTACACTGCACAGTTAGGCATTCTCGATATTTAACAGAACAAAGTAACAAAGAATTTCCACTTGTCACTTCCAGCCGCGCTTTCTCCCGTTGTCCCTTGCAACCCAGATGACGTCACAGCCACGACAGCGCTCCAGGAGACATGCGCATGCAACCACCTTGTAGTCTTTTCACCATGCTTCACATTTATGGCGCCTAAGTAATTGTTTGCAAATGTTCTGTTTCATGTCAGGTCCCAGCTTTCGCGGCACCCATTGTGAACAATCTTTCCGGTATCCCAAAGCTCTGATTATCACGTGCACTCGCTCAGGTAATATGTCTCACTTTATAGTAAGCTCTGTCTATGTGGTGTGCCGGTTCTCTCGTGTCAGTTCATCAACAAGATTGCGATGTGATTCGTTTGTGCGTGGCCTTCCTCTTCATTGTTTGTCAACCCCGGTAAGGTTCACTCTCTTACGGTATTCTATACGAGCACGAATAGACCAATGTCTTACAGTACTTATATACCTATCTTCCGTCTTCCCGTAGTCCTCTTGGGAAACAACCGTCACTCTCCAATTCATATCAATGGGAATAGACATTTTGCTACGAGAAAATCGATCGCTGTACCAATATAGTATTGTTATATGCCGCTGTGTTTCTTACTATAGGTCTTGGACCCCAAAGGTGACCAGTGTGACACTTGCAACATACCAACAGAAAAATGCCATTAATATAGTGCGATGTATTGAAAATCAAATATTTGTTTACTTCGCAGAAAACATACAAGGGATTACTATTTTTTTAAGCATGGACTTGTATCTTCATTCACTTACGTTTATAGTATTACAATCATTGACTAGTGCAAACACAGACGCAGTTAATTAACACATTGTAAAACATAATTTAAATGACGCTCAACCGTTGACTGCTCACAATTCGTAACTTCTGCCTGTTCCCGTGTTGTTTAATCGGGATTATCGTGAAAAAGTTATCAATGATCTTGGTCGAAGTCTGACGGTTGTCTTGACGGTGGAATTATAGTTAAATCAAATTGGTTTCCCCGGAAGCGAGAAAAACATTTCCTTGTCATGCTTCTTGTACAGAGGCTGTTCAGCTTACGTTTGGCCTATTTCATTCCTCCCCCCCGGGGGAGAATGGACTCACCCGACCTGGCTCGTGACGTCCTGCAGTGTTGTGCAGAGGTTTTCTGGGAATGGAGTTGTTTTTCCGCGCGAACGACAATAACGCACAAAACAGGACCATTGTTGTGAGTGTTGTGGTAAATTTGTTTCCAACTGTGTGGGTTTTCGCTCTGTGATCTAAGCCGGTTTTGGGAAGGCTATGTTGCGGCTCTTTATGATGCCCACTTTAGTGTCTCTGTCATTAGAAAACAATGCAAGAAGATTGGTTGCAACATCAGTTTAAGTGGAATAAAAATGTTATTAAAAAGTACAAGAGCAACGAAGCTCCACCATTTGGATTACCAACGAAGTTGCGTAGGAACCGGGAAAGCACCAAGGCCACCATGCAGAGGGAACTTCCCAAAATTGCAATGCAAGAAAATCCGCCAACACAAAGGTGTATGGCTAATCGTCTTGAAGTGTCTTTGGGGATTGTGAGCCGGACGTTATACCATCAACTCAAGCTGGAAAAAGTCATGAAAGTTCGCGGCCATCTTCTCACGGATGACATCCAAAAGGAACGAAAGTGTAACGCCCGGAAGCTGTACGAACTTTATCTGGCAAAACAAAGGTGGATGTACGTCTAACGCTCGATGAAGCATGGATTTACCTTTCCACTGCGGCAAACCGAGAACCACCATGTACCGAGAGAAAGGCGCCAAGAACTTCTGAAGGTGGGTTCGTGTCTGTAAAGAATCCTTCTCAAAAGGGTTCATGGTCGTTACTGCCTACTGTTACCGAGGTGGAGAAGATTCGTAGGGTGGCGAAGAACTGCAAAATAAATTCGCAGTATTTCCAGGAGAAGATCATGCGGCCGATCTACAAGCATGAGATTCCAACAATGTACGGAAATGATACCAATCTGGTGCGCATTCACATGGACAAAGCCTCATCACATACCTCACGATCGTCCCTCGCATTCTACAGGGAGATGGAAGGGGCAAGTGGTATACAGGTGATACCTTTCAATGAGGTACCTGTTAAATCTCCAGATGCAAATCCTAAGGACTATGGTAGATATGGATTGCTAAAGAGGGCTTTGGGAAAACGGCGTGTGACAACTGTGGAAGGACTTTGGAAAGCTGTGCAAAGGGAATGAGACAAGATTCCCCTCCCAGTTCTTCAGAGAAGCCTATTACAGAATAAATTACGCTGTCGGCCTATTGTTAGGAACCAAGGGAAACACGTTGAGCGCTTACGGACCTGGCGCCATGGATTCTTCTAAATTTTTAGGTAAGTAGAAATTGGCCAATTGTAGACTGAACATACTTTATAATGGCATTAGCTCTATACACAACACAAATTATTTTTACTGCTCCAGTTGCGTTTGATTCTCAGTTAAATTCGAAGAGCAAAATATTGCGAAAACATTCAATTTTGTCCACTTCATCTTCTTTAATTTGTTAATAATTTTCTGTATGTAAGTGCACTAATGTTGTCCTTATAGCACAAACTGGCACGTACGTGTCACTAACGAATTAACCTCTTTTGCTTTTACTGAAGCTTGTTTGCAAAAGTGGCTATTTTAGCATGATGTCAAAACACAATCACCACTGTAATATCGTAATAGCTTTCTGTACGTAGGAATCTAACGTTGCACTTGAAACAGTTACCAACACTAATATAACACTAATGATTTACTTCCGTGTCGTTTTCCGCAAAGCTTATTTGTAAAAGTAGCGATTTTGGCTTGAAGTTAAGCCACAATCACAACTTTAATTTCCCAATATCTTCCCGTAACTAACGTAGAAGCACTAACGTTGTTTCTGTACGCTAACGGCTGACATTACTTTGTTTTCCGCAAAGTTAATTTACAAAACTGGCGATTTTAGCTTGATATTAAGCCAGAATTAATTTGTTAATAAACTTTCTGTATGTAGGAGCACTAACTTTGCGCTACTAGCACTACCCAGCACTAACGATAGATATGTTTTTTGTTCTCGCTAAAGCTTATTTATAAAAGTGGTGATTTTGCTTGATGGTAAGCCAGAATCGCCAATTAATAACTTCTTGTGAGTATATACACTATCCAAGCACTAACATAGTACTAACGATTGGTATTAGTTTTATTACGATTTTCATATGTGGCGATTTTAACTTGATAAACCTGTGATTCATGCGTATTGGTAGCACATTATGTCTACTACCTTCTTACAAATTGGCATCTGGCATCACTGCTGTGCATATATTTTAATCACGCTAGATCTTAGTCATACGAACTAAATACACGATTTTGATTGGTTGAAGTTATCCGTTTCACGCCACGTAGCATACATATAGCGGAAAGTAAACGCCAGATGCTATCGGTCCACGTACTGAACATACTAGCGAGTGGGCTAGGAATGAAAATCGCTTTTGGTGTGAGTTCAAACCCGACCCCAGAAAAGTTTTATTTAAAAAAAAATCATTAGGCTTTTATCATTAAAATAAGATTAAAGTAACACTTATTCTCCATTGTACGTTGTATATAATGCATAAATTGTGTTTTTTCCACCATCTACCTAAAAATTTCTGATAGCCCTTATAAACAATGATGTTATAAACCAACAGGAGAGTAAGAATTGTGGTCCTTGCGAATCGAGGGGTTGTAGGGTTAGTTGGGAGATAGAGAGGGGGAGGTGCCAGAAACACCAGGAGGGGGAAGGACTTCGCACACACAACTTTATTGATTAAAAAGTGATTTACTTATGAAACATATCTGAGCGAGCGAATGGGATAGAAGCCCGCAGAGCTCGTTTTGTTCCACCTTGACTCCCATGATAATACGTGACACACAGGTGTGAAACTTCGATGTAAATCTAACATCACATGCGTCCTTGTGACACGACCCGCTCGGCAGAGTAATGCTCCCGGAAGTACGTTTTTTGCGCGCTACTCTAGCCAGCTGTTTTACGCGCCATCCTAGCCAGTTGTTTTAAGTTGGTCACAAAATTTATATCATGGAGTACAAGGGGAATAAAACGAGCCCTGCGGGGCTTCTAACCCGTTGCTACTACTACTACTACTTATCTGCACAAAAGTAAGTAAATCACTTTTTTGAGTATTATTTTCATATTATTTTAATTTAAAAGTGTTATAAAAATGTAAAAAAAAAATAATAAAAACTTTCCTCGGGCCGGGTTTGAACTCACGCCAAAAGAGATTGTCGTTAATAGCATATAGCACTAGCCCACTCGACCATGAAACCGACAAGAACAATAGTTTGATTTCTGCTATTTGAATGCAACGTGGCAAGAAATGGATAAAGGCTTCCAATCAGAACTGTGTTTTTCGTTCCTACTTCCGGGAACATTACTCTCCTGAGCTAGTCCTCTTGTGACCAGCTTAAACAGTCGGCTAGGGAAGCACGTGAAAAAATAATATGCCACTGGTGCTTGCAGAATTACAACACACTGTGAATTTACTAACTCAAAACAATAAACCAAGCAATAACAGTGGAATAAAATATTAAGAATCCTTGGCAACGCATTGTTGTTTACACAAACATATACTACGAGCTTGATGTAGCGATATATATATTGGCCTAATATACAGTAAATATGCATATGCTTTATTTAACATTTCAGTTGGAGTTACTTTCGCATTGTTGGAGATTCTTGGCCGAGGATATAAAAGAGGCTTTTTCTGTGATGATGACTCAATTCGATATCCGTATGAGGGATACACCATATCAACTCTCACTGCTGCATTGGTCGGCGTTTTGGTTTCGTTTGCTACGGTAAGAAAGAAGAGGTATGGACGAATAGTATTAAATTCATAGTGTACTGTTTTGTTAGTTTTTATTATTTAACAAATATTTTTTTTCTTGTATAATTTTCTAGTTGATATGATTATCAGAGTTAACCCTCGCACTACCAACAGGGGAGTACTTTTTGCCCATCACAGTATGTTTTTTGTAATTATTATTCTTTAAAATTGTAAAACAAATGTTATTGTTCAACATGTATAGCTAAAGGGTATATCTTACATCGTGCAAATTGAACGATTGTGTGCCTCATAAATATGGTATTTTAAGTTTGAGGGTACAAATTACCCCCCATTCCGTTGGTAGGAGATGTGACTGACATTTAAATGTTTAACTCCTAGTTGACAATATAATAAATAGTCTTATTCGTGAACCGTTCACTTCAGTGACTAGATTTTTGTGAGAGTTTCTAATTTATTTCTTTAGCGAGATATATTTAATCTTAACATGTGAGTACAAAATGGCACCCACCTCCTTGGTAGTTCGCGTTACAAAAATACCTACGTAGTGAGAGGGTTAAGTTTTATTTATGTAGGTGAGTTTGCTTCCGGGCAAGACGCAGTGTTTAAGTCACTGTTAATGTTTTTTTTTCTTTTTTTTACCACAAGGCGACAATAATAATTGAAATATTCTTATTGTTTCATCTTAATGTTTTATATTTGTTCACAGTTAACTACTTGCAATCATATCAGGTAAACTACTAACACTTTGTTTTTTGGTAATCGATATAAACATGGAAAGCTGTGGCGGATCCTTTACCTTTCCCTCTTGCAATAATAATAATAATAATAATAATAATAATAATAATAATAATAATAATAATAATAATAATAATAAAGGACAATATGCATACTATTTTTATGTTGCAGAGGACGCTAAATATTGCAAATTACTTAAAACACCCCTGGTTACTATACAACAAATCCGATATTTTAACCCTAGGAAGATACCGTTCGTTTTATGAAGCATTAAAGTCTCTTCGTAAATCTTACGAATACGTACCAATCTCGTAATTGGTAAATACGAGAAAATAACTGTACCGTACATATTTTTCACTGAATATTCATCCAGGGTTAAAAGCATGCATACGTAAAACCTTGTATATGTATTTACTAGGTTCTATTTGTATATTTGCATTTCTTATTGGAGGAATTAATACAAATATATCTCTTACTTGTGTTTTCTCATGTTCCTGATGTTAACTGCATGTTTATTTTATTTTTTTCTTTTTATTGTGTGTTTCAGTATTTATAAAGCTTGTAATTATGTAAGCCTATTGTAAATGGGAATATTCTTTTCCTGTAATAGGTGTCCAATAAATAAATAAATAAATAAATAAATAATTTCTGGATGATTCTTCAATAAAGAATGTGTACATTTATATTCTTGTATTTACTAATCTCTTTACAAATATAATATGATGTGTACATCTAGAACTTTCTACAATTCGTAAGGAGTTTTGCTTAACAGAACTCCTTGTCTGTCCGGCTATCCGTCTCTACGGTTGGACGACAGAAAATCTCAAGAGCTATTTGATGAATCACCATGAAGTTTGATCAAGATGTAGAGGAGCTACAGTTAGAAATCAAGTACGTTGATAGAAGCGAAATTTAAACCGAAAATGGCAGGAGTCCACCATTCGTGGTTTCAACATTAATCACATGGGCCGGACTGACTACTAATTGGCGGGAATGCGGCGTAGGATCGTCACTGCGTACGATCGAAAAATTCAGCTCAAAACCTGTTTCGATCCTACGCAGTGTTGATTCTACGCAGTTTCGATCCTACGCAGTTTTGGTCCTATGCAGTTGCCCTGAAATAATTTAAGTTTTAATCATGCGCTCAAAAAATATATTTTTTCTCTCTCTCTCTTTAAGTTGTTTAACCTGTGCAGCTATAAATTAGGGTTATATTCATGGACTCCACACGACCTAAACTGCGTACGATCGAAACTGCGTAGAATCCAAACTGCGTAGGATCCACACTGCAGGTAGGATGGACAAGTTACAGGCGTATGGATTGAGAATCAATTATGATTTGTAATGATGACTTTGTCAGAAGTGTAATACTAACTTTGAAACAGCTTCAACGGAATATAATGTAAAATAGTTATGTAATATGAAGAATTTAAAGTAATGAAGAATATGATTTATGATGAATATTGAAGGATAATAATAATAATAATGTTTAACGAATATTTCGATTGTAAAGATATTATTTCGTAGAGATGCAAAAAAACCCGGCTTTTTTGAATCGATGTTTTTTTTTCACAGAAAAAGCCGGCTTTTTGGGGGAAAAAACGAGAATTTTGGAAATTTTGGCTTTTTCATTTTTATGATTTTCCTATGTAAATAGCTTTCTTATAGTATAGTCTATACTTAGATAAGAATTCCATGACCTAAATGTCATATTTCGCTCTACAATTCACCGTCAAGATGAATGGAGCACATGTTTTACGAATTAAAGCTAACATGAAGAATGTAGTATTTGAGGCAATTTTAGAGGCTATTTAACTTTATTTTAACTTTTGAGTTATCGATTTTTTTCTTCTCGATATCATTTCAGTTTGTCGTCTGTTTCATTTCTAAGAGCTTAGTACTCTAGCTTCTAACGCAGAAGTTAAACTTACGTTTTTCTATATATCCGTCAAAGCGTACGTTTTTCAATATATCCGTCTAACCGTACTTCCACATTTCTGTTATACTGTAGCTGTGCAACGATTTAGCAATAATTTTCCGGATACAACCTTGAATACTAATTTATACAAATAATCAGTAGCGGATTTAGAAACGTACTTTGGGACGGGTTTCTCTGATTGTTTCATTTTCTAAAATCTCCTAATTTTATTTGGGAGTAGCTTGAAGTTTATGAGTACAGGCATAACTAATACTGTATTTCGTTTCGTTTATATATTTAGCAATAATCTTCCGGATACAACCTTGAAGATCATTTTATACTGAGAATCAGTGGCGGATTTAGAAAAGTATTTTGGGAGGGTTTTTTTCTTACTAATGTTTAGTTTTTCTAAACATTCGTAATTTTTATTTGACGGCAGCTTAAAGCTTATGAGTAAAGGCATAACTAATAGATATTTCGTTTGTTTTAGACATTCCGTAATTTTGGGGAACAGGCTTCAGTCCGAAAGACCGCCCCCCTAACCCTCGCAAAACCGTCACTGCTGGTAATTAGTAATAATAACGATTTAAAAACAATAAGAAATGAAGTCAGCCAACTCACAGTACACGCACTATTTCTACTTCATAGATGGAATGAAGAAAAGTTTTGTCAGAATGGTCGAATGCTGAGTTGAATTCCGGACTTCTCGATAGAAGCGCAAAAGCTCCAGTCAATCATGTTTGTTGTGCAGTTGTATTTATCTTAACTTAAATATATTCCGTAGTCCTTTTTTGTGTGTGTGTGTTGGTGGGGTGGGGAGAGTTCCATAATGATATGAAGGGTGTGAGCCAAGAACATGGTAACTAACAAATTTTCAATTGCTGAGTTACGCAGCATCAGATAGGCAGCAACGCATACCGCTTCGTTTAATCCCTCATGTATAGACTTATGTGAAAAATCAGCTTTCCGACTTTCAAAATGGATTGTGCAGCAGAAAATTTCTAATTTCTTAAAATAGTAAAATTATGGGTTACCATGTTCTTATCTCACACCCTTCATGTTCAATCCCTCTTGTTAAAAATACAGAAAACTTGAGGACTGAATAAACCGTGATGGTGCTTATATAAAACTGTAGAATTTCAAGAATATACAAAACCAAAAGCTCTAGGTGTGCAGCCTTTAAGTGTATCATATAAATCTAAGTATTTCTCTTATGTTTTATTTTAATTTTATTTTGTTCCAAAAAGAGGGTATGGAATATTTTGAAGTAAAAATACTACATAGAATTTTGCTACTTATTTGAGTATTTTTTTTAAAAGAAGTATTTACTTTTAGGGTTGGCTGGTTTACACCAGCTATTTTTCTTCCTTTTTTTTAATAAACAACTGGTTTAAACCGAAAAAAAATAAAAGGTACGAAAAATGCGAATCGTGTGAACTTCATGGTGACGTTTCCATACATCAAACCATCTGCATTAGTTTTATTTCCTTTTCACCTTTTAATCAAGGTATCCCATGTTCAATTCTCGGTCGAACCACAACCCTTCTTTCATGCGTAAACAAAGTAGCGGTTCGGATGTCACTTTAAGCGAAAGTCTTCTCCTTGATAACCTCGGTATTACGTAAGGATGTTAAGCCTGAACATACGAAACGAAACTAAATTGTATATTTCTGCATGCCTGAATGCCTGTTGTTTTATAAAGAAGCCAAGGTTGCTTAAATATACTGATATAAATTGACAAAATTTATCGATTGCCTACGTAGCTTCCAACATTAGCTTATATTGTACTTTCAATGATATGTACGCACTAAATTTGTAATTTAATACCTCAGTTTTAGCGTACTGATTATGATACGTTGACCATTAAATTTTACATGGAAAGCAATAACAGGATTTTTTCCGTTATTGTTTTACATTTAGAGTAATGACGGGATTTTCCCGATGGCTAGGGCGGGAGTTTCTCAATTTAAGAAATTTAGTGACCGGACTTCTTTAAGCTTATGTGACCTCTTCCAGCATAACCCCGTTGTTGCATAATAACACCAAGGCGAAATAAACTTATTTCTGTCAATATGTAATATAAATACATAAAGCAAAATATCTAAATCAAAAAACCTGGTTTAAGACAAAAAAAAATAGTTTAAACGAATTTTTGGCATTTTCAAAAACAACCCTGCTTACTTTTGTATGTAGGAGGTTAAAAAAATTCTTATTATATGCATTGGTTAATCCTTTGGAATTCACAATGTAAATATGTTGAGAAGTAAAATTGTTTGAAATATCTTTTCGAAATTCATGGTTTATTTTCGAGGTTTTATATTATTATCGGCATCAACCACTAATTAAATGACTTTTTGTGTTGTAGAGAAGCGAAACAAAATCTGGTTTATCAATTTAAAGCAGAATTTTCAAAAAAGCCCAAAATTTCCCAAGCAAAAAAGCGAAGCAGAAAAAACCGAGTTTTTCCCAAAAAGCTGTTTTTTTTCCGAGCCCTTGCATCTCTATTATTTCGTAAAGGCTGTCAGAAAGTTAGAGAAACAAAAGTCAGATAAAGATTCATATGCTGTTCTGTGTGTACTTGTCTGCGTAATATGAATGAAAATTTATATGATTTTATGTACAGCTTAACGACGTAATTACCAGTTATTCATATGTATGTCAACAACGTTACAACATTGTACTTCGCTTTGGGAGTTTCTCATTTGTACACTGAACCTCAAATCGATTTATAATTGGAACACGTACCCGTGGGAGTAGGAGCATTTTAAAAGAACATAGTTTCTAATGTATTGAAATTTCATTCAAGGGTACTTCCTCCATCCTGGAAAGAGTCCCGCATCATCATGGTTCCAAAGCCTGGAAAACCAAGATCCGAGCCAACCAGCTACAGGCTGATCTATCCCCTCATACACCTGAGTGTAATTGTAGAACGCGTCCTCCAGAGCCAGTTTGTAAGACACCTGAAAGAAAATATCATTCCCGCGCGTCAACATGGCTTTAGATAAAACCACAGCACTACCCTCCATATGCTTAGAGTTGTGGAGCCAAAGTAATCAAATACCAATTTAACACTGAAGAACACATGTTGGAGGTTTCCCTGAATATTGAAAAGGCCTTTGATAAGGTTTGGCACAGTAGACTCATACACAAACTAGTGGAAGCCAATTTTCCTTTTCAACAGACCAAGCTCATCCTATCATTCCTAAAGAATAAATAAAAACAGGCATGTTGCTGGGCTACCACCATACTCTAGGATCCCATCTAACGGATGTCACTAAAAGAGCGAAATGGCGCTTCAGAATCTTCCTTCCATCCTACTAATTTCCTCATTTACTTATACTAGCAAATATATGTATATTGGCCTAATTTTTGTTCGCCTTGTTATGATACTCTTGGCTGTGATAACTACGATGGTTACCATTTTACTATTTTATTATTCGGTTGTATCTAAAAAATCTGGTGGGAAAGAGCCATAATATATCTCCAATTAAGTGGTTTACTTTCGACGATATTTCAGTGGTACCAACACAATACTTCCATCTGCAAGCCCAGATCACGATGGTGATAACGTTGGTTTGTTCAGACGCTACTACACAGGAAACAGCAGCATTACCGAATGTGTTGGATATAAACTGTTTAACATTCTGTGTTGTCCACTATAATTATCGAAATTGTATGAGGAATAAAAGTGAATTTTAAGTGTTTAGAGAACTGAAACAGAAACTCATTCATCCATTACTATGTCTATCCACGAGAAAATTAATTTCAACCTGATTTGCTCTTTAACTGTACCTTGCGTTATCTCATAAACCTTCAAATCCATTCAATCACAGGACATTATCTTCTGACAATTCAACCTC
This sequence comes from Thermobia domestica, assembly GCF_964235325.1. Taxonomy (NCBI): domain Eukaryota; kingdom Metazoa; phylum Arthropoda; class Insecta; order Zygentoma; family Lepismatidae; genus Thermobia; species Thermobia domestica. The sequence goes on along the minus strand of NC_137469.1, from coordinate 129,779,092 downwards.
AAAATTGGCCCTTAAACCTTAAGTATTCCCAGTGATAGTTAATACTGAGCCTTATGATATTGATTACCTGTGCTCCCATCCAAAATTAGAACTTCAGGAATGCTCCTGTATCCTAAAGATAAAGAGCAATTGACAAAGTGGTACTACTATAATCTTTATTTCTTTCCAGATCATTTTGACTGAAGTGATTAGAGAAAAAACTTACAAGTGTTTATATAAATCCACAACTGACAAGAAACGCCACTATTATGGTTGCCTTCTGCGAATCTTTAGTACGGTGAGAGCTTTCGCTTTTGGAGTCCTATGTTGTCAGATTGCAGTGGATATTGCCAAGTGCACAGTCGGCAGGCTGAGACCAAACTTTTGGGGAATGTGTCAACCAGAAGAAAACATATGTAATGGCATAAATAGTCACAAATACATCACTCGCGACGTTTGTCAAGGAACGAATGAAAAATTGTTAAAAGAGATGAGGTAAGTTTTTCTTATTAATTGTCCTGTACAAACATCTATTCATGTACATGTAGAAATAGATTCTAACTGACACAGAGATTGGACAACATAATGTGAACATCTCGTAAGAGAAAAAATTGTTATACTTAATGGCGTGGAGGTAAGTGTGATAAAAAAAATCTGGATTATATTTAGTGCTCTGCTTGATCACTTCTCACGCAAAACCTGTTCCAACTTCCGGAGAGATTACGTAGTGAAAAGTGGGATCTCACGTTGTTTTCCACAGTCCCAATTATGTTTAAATTTTGGTTGTTGAACTCAGAAGAGATTCTCTTTTCCCTTTGGTGGTTGGTCATTCTTACCGTTAGATATGTAACTTGAAGCCATGCAACTATGGTAAGTTCCATCATCTGTACGAAATAGGGCCGGATTAAGGGAAGCTTACGGGGACTATAGCACCGGGCCTCCGGGTGGACAGGCGTCTCTACTCTGATCAAAATCTCAACTGGCTATCTAAAAAGAACCATGAAGATACAATCATCATAAGATAAAATATGACCAACAATATGAAGCATATGTCCTTAATTTTCCTACTGTACTTTCACAGAAATGTATTAGATGAAGTCAGCAGGGACCACATATTTCTTCTAGCCCCGGGCCACCCGATGGGTTAATCCAGCCCGGGTACGAAACAATGTCTACACTATTCGATGGAATGTCCCGCCAAAATAATGAACTCATAGCCTTTCTAGTGATTGTTCCATACATGGTAAGAACGGGATCTCCCGAATACAGTGCACATGGCAGAACAGCCCTATGCTCAAAAGCAAACAGACTAGATTATAGACTTCTGATTGTATTCGCCAAATGTACATCCATCGGTTTATAGATTAGATTGGAGTTAAACCTTCTCTGTAGTACCAAGACTATATGGGACATGAACTAGCAGCTTAACGTGGGTTCTGAATTACTTGTACTCCCACCGGGAACTGACTTACTTCTCTGCGCCAAAAACGAGTTGAGTACGCTAACAATTTAGCTACAAGAGAGTTTTGCAATCTATTCTGTGGAGGAACATAGACATCCAAAAAGCCAGCTTTTTATTTTGAATGAAGGTTTTTCCACATAAAAAGCAGTGTTTTGGAGGAAAAAAGGGAAAATTTCGCTTTTTCTGACTTGATATGACTTTTCAGTGCCACTTACGTTTTCCCGTAGTGGATTCTACAATGAAGAAATGTAGTTGCAATATCCAGTACTTTTAGTTCTAGATTCAGTCCGAGGCTGTCTGGTTTAATTGGTTAAAGAGGTATTGCAATTATTTTCAGGCAGTGTGCGTTATGCAATCACCATATTACAATAGTAGTTTTGGTTATCTAACTGCCTTATCAAACTCCTAAAAGTTATATGCCTTGTTATACACGTTTTACTGGTTGCCTAAATGTAAACTAGCAGACAAGTAAAAGGAACCATAAACCAAGTAACAAATACAACACTTTTCTTTCTTTCTATATATACATATATATACACGAAGTATGATGAAAAGTACGGTGAATGATTTTTTAAGCAGCAACTGCTGACGTCTCAACCGCTGCTCACGTCTAAAAATTATGATTTCACGAGTAGGTTCTAACATAATAATTGTGAATATATCCTTCGTAGTTTTCTGAATCAATCTCTTCTGAGCATATAGTTATGTTTCTGTATCATGCATGTAACTAAAATGCTTAAATAACTTAAAATAAATTTACTTTCTAGGTTATCTTTTCCCTCTGGTCATGCTTCCTTCAGCTTCTTCTGTTTTACATTTATCACGGTAAGTTTTTTTTGTTTTTTTTGTTACTATGATACTATAGAATTACATTAACCTAGAACTTTTATGCACTCAAGAATAACATGCTTTCAATTCAAAACATGCTCGAACCCATGCAATGAGTATATTTCCCCTCTTCTCTCTACATGCCACCCATAATGAGAGCTGACAAGTATATTCATAAAGGCTGTTCTGTTTCAATTAAGCATGTATTAACTTTTTACGTGTATTTGAGCTACGTGTAGGCTATTTATACTTATTATACTTATGGAATTCGTTCCAATTTCTGAGAACCTTCATACGAAACTGATCAAGAGGAAAAGACTGTTTTCTAAGCATTAATACTGATGTGATCTCCAAGAGCCTATCTCTTAAACATTAAATTACACGAATTTGCTTCTAACCAAAGAAACTGAGTCTAAACTAGAAACAATTTTCTTTTCATTCTTTTACACACACACACAGCGACATATAGTTGAACATAGTGCCTGAAAATATTATACGAAGAGAGAGAGAGAGAGAGAGAGAGATTGCGAGTTGCGCACGATGACTGAAATTGTAATGCGAAATCTTCTAGAGCAGGGCTCTCCAAATGGCGACCCGCAAAGTTTTCGTGATTTATGATTTTATTTGATATTAAATTTTGCTGATAATGTTGTTGAGTTAAATTTAACGTTCCTTTCAGCAGCGAGACTATATGAGACGTGGACCTACTGATTAATGTGGAATTTAAACCACATGAGCTCCCGTCCGGAATAGAACCCGGGTCTCCCAAGCCAAAGGCGGATACGCTCACCGCTTCGCCATGAAGGAGCTTTTTACTGATAATGTCGATATTTTTGTTTACTGTTGTCTTTCCGTAAAACGATTTTCAGGAACATGTTAGCTGTTCATTCTTCTTCTTCAAATTACTATTACTAACTTAGTCAGGCAAAACTGCGTTGACTACAAAACCAGGACGATGGAACAGAACAAAATTTGTTTTATATCAGGCGAAAAATTTCTAAAACTTTTAGAACAAAGATGCGTGATTTTTTGAAAGTTAAAATTATCGAACTTGAAGATGGTAATAGAAATAAAAAACGTATACGGGTATCAACGAATCTAACAAAGGTTACCAACCTCGCGATTATATATTAAAGAAACTGGACGGAACAATTTTAACTGATACAAATAACACTTTGAATGAATGGGAAGCTCGACATTCAGCCAAAATTAATCTTCATGAAGAAAGTGAAAAATATATACACAACAGAACTATATTTTCTACAACTTAACCGGGCAGAATTGAAAATTACTATATAGAAATTAAAGAAACAGAAATGTCCAGATGTAGACCAAATTCCTGCTCAGTCAAGTTTAGCTGGAGAGAAAAAATTGGCAAACGAAGTTCTGGTACACAAATTAATTATCTAGGGCCGGCGACAGCAGTTTTGCCGCCCTGGGCGGTACTTTCAAATGCCGCCTCTTTAATCCGCAAACCTTATTTTGACAGAGAAAGGTCAGGTATTAAGAAAAAGTAAGATACCATATTTAAAAATATGTATGAAAAGGAAAAGTAAACAAAAAATTGAACTACCTCTCTCGAATGCTTACGTAATACAGTATTTAAACGACTCCATACATGACACAATATTCAGTATGATCGATTTCGCTGTACGTGATATACAGCAGGGTATACAGAAAATTAAAAACAATATATATGCTTTAGTCCGACTAAGAATTTTAATTGTTAAGCTTAGTTTATATCAAAAGGTGTTTCCAATAATGTGGAGCATGAAGATAATATAGTGAATCAGATATTATGGCAAAAGTAAGTGATTAGCCTAAGCCTTATAGCGTACTAAAATACAATAGAAATACACAAAATTTACATACTTTACTTGAAAAAACTTTTCTTGCTTTGATATGAGCAAATTCCTTTATCACATTCGCGTAGTCCAATGTTTCAGCCAATTCGTGTTCCATTGATATCATCACTAGACCACCTAAGCGTGTTTCAGATATGGAAGAACGTAGACAGTTTTTAATAAGCTTAGAGTAAGTTTCGAAAAACTTCTTTCTCTACTTGCCACTGTTACTGATAAGGTAAACAAAATCATAACTGTAACACTGACATTGGGGGCAAAGTCATATTTCTTAATTAATTTTAGTCTCTTTTGTTGAACTTTTAGGCTTAAATTATAGCCAATAATAGTTTCAGTTCGTCTTTCGATTCTTCGCGTATTAAAACACAGGCACTTTTCAGACAAAAGTTCAGGAGGCATATCTTTCAGATTACTTATATCGTAAATAAAATCGAAATACTCGCTGTGATGTTTAAGTTGCTCAAACCTTTCTCTTAAAGCTAACACAATGATGTCTAGAAGTTGGTAATAAAAATCGATCTTGTATTTTGTTTTGCGGATCTTCAATAGCTTCATCCTCTGCCTCGTACTGAAACTGTCTCTTCTTCGTTCGACTTCGAGCATGTACTGTATTACCTATCCGTGGATCATCCATATCTAATACTGATGCCAAATCCATCGCATCAATTAAGTAAGATTGAAACTTTGCATAATTTCTGCTCCTCTCAAAGTATTTAGATATATTTTGAAGAAACCCGACTGCAACCGAAACATGAGAATCAATGCCTTGGAGACTTTTGCTTACTATGTTTATGTGGAGTGAAAAGTCATACCAGATAACGAGTGAGCAAAGAAAGTAAAGCCACGCAGCTGGTTTGCTGCATAGAGAATCGCAGGCGACTATTCTGTCTGTTGTATTGTCATTACTTATTTGAAGTAAGGCATGATAAACCTCTCCTATTTGATATCTAAGTGGAGTTAAAGCATCAATTCTGTTCTCCCACCGTGTGGTGCTGAATAGTTTTAAAGTGAGGCTGCTAATATGTTCCTTTAATATGGCCCAACGTTGAACTGACACAGAAAAGAAGTCGTAAACTTTTTTTAACTATACAAAAAATGAAACGGTGGACTGAGGTGTTCTGGTTGCATCATTAACGACAAAGTTTAGTAAAGGAACATAAAAGGCTTGGGAATTTATTTCTAATATTCTCTTCTGAATACCTGAATGTTTGCTTTTCATATTGGAATCATTGTCATATCTTTGACCCTTCTTGTCTTCGATAGGAAGTTCATTTCCTTTAGCTGTTTAATTATTACTTCTGTCAGTCCTAGACCAGTAGTGTCTGTTACTAGTACGAAATCAAGAAAGTGTTCGGAAATTTTTACAAAGCATTCTTCATTACTGTATGTAATTTGTACAAAACGGTTATTGTCATTTGCTCTGTGCCAGAAATATCTGGTGTACAGTTTAGTATTATACTAAAATATGTTGGAGCTCTCAACAAAGACAGTATTTTACTTTCAATTTACTCACTAAGAATTGAAATAATTTCATTTTGAACATCTTTTCCTTGGTAAAGGTGGTATTTATTTTGTCCTCCCATGGTTCTTTTAATGTGTTCGGCCATGACGCTGTCAAACTTATATTGCTTAAATATAAAAACAATTATATATAACGTATTCTCTAAAAATATATATTGTTGATAAGATATGAAGAATTTGTAAATTGGTTAAAAACTCGCTGCTAGAACCTAAATGTCTCTAGGTGTTGTAGGCTAGAACCGCCTGTCTCAAGTGGGATTGTACCTTTTGCATACTTGGAGTGGAGCGTTAGAATATTGCTGAATAGAAAAAATATAAAAGACGCTTGATAATCTTAGCCGCCCTAGTTGAAAATCTTATGTACGCCGCTGCAAGGGAAATCTTGAACGAGATACCTGTGTCTAGTAGTTTGATCATAGAAAATGAGGGGGAATGCTTTGAATTTCCTGAGTGAGTATTTTCGTGAATGTGAGTGAATTAAGTTTAATTATATTCTCAGGTGAAAAAAAAATTATTTTTTCATATGGGTCTATTACGAACTATTATATTGTCATACTATTCTTTTCTTTTCCAAATTTTGCCACCCACTAGACGTGCCGCCCTGGGCGGTGGCACGGCTCGACACCCCCCCCTCGCGCCGGCCCTGAATTATCCTCATCCGGAACAAGAAGGAATTACCAGAAAAGTATATAGAGAGAGTAATCGTCCCAGTTCAGAAGCAAGAATACAAAATTGATTGTAATAACTATATAGGTATTTCTCTCTTCTGAATATCTTATAAAATCCTCTCAAATACTATGTTAGCAAGCTTGACCCCATATGCAGATAAAATTATTGGAAATCATCAGCACGGATTTAGGTGAAGTCAGTCAACTGTCGACCAGATACTTACCATTCTACGCATGGAAACATAGGCGGTGCCACAATGGGTGCAGTTGCTCCCACATTAACTTCGATTTTCAGTTTTCCTACAATAATCCTTTCTCGTTTATATATTTATTGTTTCCTATGTTTGGATATATTTGAGTGACTTCGTATGTCTCTCATAAGTTACTTGCTATCATACAATGCTTTTCTAGTTTCTTTTTTATTATATAGAAAAATTTAGAGACTGTTTTTGAGATCTTAAGACTCAATAGAGCAGAGCGTTCTGGCAACAATGTTAGAATGTGTTGTCCCATCCTTGCCTGCACCTACATTACCAAAATCCTGGCGCCGCCTAATGAAAATACAATAAACTGGTACATTAATTATTTATTGATTTTAGAGAGGTTTACGACTCTGTTAGAAGGCAAACATTCTACAATATTCTTATCCACTTTGGTATACCAAGAAAGCCAGCTAGATTCACTAAAGTGTATTTAAGAGAATCAAAAAGTATAGTCCCCATAGCAAAATACTTGTCCATGAGATTTCATGTCGAGAATGGCCCGAAACAAGAACGTGCGTTGTCGTCGTTATTGTTTAAGTTCGTTCTTGGATACGCTATAAGGAAAATCAAAGATAGTAGCCAGGACCTAGAGCTGATGGCATCCACCACGTTATGGCGTACGCTAATCATGTAAATCTGATAGGGTTGATACGAGGACAACATAAGGAAATACGGGCATACTCGGACATGCCCTGGCAGGGCAAAAATCCCCGCTCGGAGACCCATTATAAGTCATTGCCCGCATGCGTGTGTCCGAGTAGCTAGTTTTTGTAAAGTTGGCTAGTTAATTTTCATTATAGACAGCTCTGTGCCTTGATAAAGTATTTTTGTGAGTTCTGTCTTATCATTTAAATTACTGTACAGTGTATATTCATTAATTTTCATTTTCATGTATAGTAAAGGCTCTATGCCTTCATAAAGTACACACCTTTTCTTTGTTTAAGGGTAATTGGGGAGTTTATTCTCTGTTGTATTCTTAAGCAACCAATACACACAAGTACAGTACTGTACTTTGAGGAAACACTCATACGTATTCTTTTTTAACCCCATTCCCGATAACCGGCATTTTCACAAATTCGGCCGCCCCTCGGTCAACGTCAGGCCGAGTTTTCCGGACTCTACTGTAAATCCAGAAAAACTAAATCATAAAACCTCGCCGTGACCGCATAACACTGTACATCATCGACTCTTAAAATGTGACATCATAGTTTTGACAAAGTGGATACTTCCAAATATCTAGGATCAGCATTAATAGACCGAAATATATACACAAAGAAAATAATATTGATTGGAAACAGGGAATTCGTGTTATTATTAAATCCAAACTAATTTGTCTTCTCGAATTCAGTCGAAGAATTTGTACCTTAAAATGTATAGAACGATAATTATCCTTATTGTACTATATGGCTGCGAATCATGGTCGCTTACTTTAAGGGAAAACCACAGACAAAAAGTATTGAAGAATAAAGTACTGAGGCGAATATTCGAATCCAAGAGCGACTTGAACAGGAAATTCCGGAAATTTCGTAACGAGGTGCTGCATAATTTACACGGTTTACGCTTTGTTAGGTCATTAAGTATAGGAGGCTGAGGTGGGTAGGCCATGTAGCCAGAATGGTAGAAGGTAGGACCGATTTGAAAATTCTGACTGGAAACCCAATCGGAGAAACACTATTAGAAAGAACTAGCAGTGCATAGGAGAACAATATTAAAATGTACCTCGCTGAAATACGAAACTAGAAATTGGATCCAGTTGGCTAAGGACGGAAGTCAATGGAGAGCATTTGTGAACAAGGCGTTGAATCTCTACGTTCCATAGACCATAGAGTTAGTTAGTTAGTTGACTGTTGAATTATTATCGATTAGCGCATTTCCATAGAAACCCATAATTTTGTTTATAAATGTTATTTATTCAATTAATAATAATGTCTAATAGATTTATTGAACGAATAACAGTTCGAGAGAATTTTTAAAGAAGTCACATTATATAAAATTGTAAAACAAAACTAATTATATTTCAGATATATCTTCAAGTGCGAATGACATGGAGAGGCTCCATTCTGATGCGTCATACGCTACAATTTATTTTTCTAATGATGGCGTGGTTTACTGCGTTATCACGTGTAATGGATAACATGCATCATTTGAGTGATGTCCTGGCTGGAGGACTAATTGGTGCTGGCTCAGCTATTATTACCGTAAGTTTATGTTGCTATTATATTGAAATGTACCAAGTAATTATGCCAGGTACAGTAAGTTTGTATTCATCCCTATTTCACTCAAAGATGGATAGCTCTAAATAATTAATATTTTTGTGACTAGAGTATGTTCTTTATTAAAAATTAAAAGTTTGTCGTAACAGTTTCCATAACGTAACGTTATCTTCCTCACACGTTAATATGTATCTGAGAAGTTAACGTTACGTTATGGAAACTGTTACGAAACGATTTATTTTTCATGAAGAAGTGCATACTCTGGTCAGAAAAAATATTAATTACTTAATAATAATTCCAGAGTTAATATGGAGGAAGTTACATTAGAATAGCTCTTATCCTGATAGAACGATCCTTTGTTTACTCGTACATATTAACATATACGTTGTAGTACTGTTTTAAAATTTACTCAGAAATCTTTCCTATTTTGCATAGACATAGCTGTGCTTTTTGTTGGGAGCAGTGATGATTTAAGAAGATTCCCCTGGGGCAGGTAATATAAATAAACAGGAGGTAGTAGTACTGTCAAAATACATGTAACACGGGTTAACGCGATCGAAGAAATACCCCGAGAGAATTTCATAGCTCCCTAAGGAAAATTTTCCCCCGGATCACCTTCTTAAAACATCACTGGATGATAGAACTGAGACCACCAGAGTAGAGAAGAAGATAGAAATTTTGCTTTAATTAAGATTTTCTATTTCATAAAGTAGCTAATATAAAGTATTCAAAGTAAAAGTCTAAAATGAACAATGTATTACATACACTTAAGTGTCGAAAGTCATAGGATAAAGGTAGGGAGTTATTTGGCGTCGCAGAAACATTGTGGAAAAGTGGTCGAACGGCGCAAAATAGTTTTACTGCAGTCAGCTAGAGCTTTGTGAGTGCAATGAAATGTCGTGTACCATGATGATTAGTGATGAGCAAATGCAAGACCAAGGCCAAGACCGGGGTGGTCTTGGTCTTGGTCTTGGTCTTGCACTGGAACAATTGGTCTTGGTCTTGGTCTTGCACACCCAGTCTTGGTCTTGGTCTTGCTGCAAGAGTCTTGCGAGTCTTACTTCCATGAAATTTTATGTTTTTCATAAGTAAATTTTATTCTGGATAAATTCTACAATACGCCAATAGTAACAGAAATACACTGTATGTTTCTAAATGTAATATAGTTTACCTTCGTGTAAGTATGATGATAGTGTAAAACATAGGCGATAACCTTTATTTTTTCCAATGAGTACCCGCGCTTCACTACTTATAAGATAAATTACAACGTTTCGTAATCTTTTTATATATTTTTAACATGTTCAATACTCCACTGGTTTCCAAAAATTGGGCAGGATACCCCTGAGACGCATGAAAGAAAATCAAGACGACACAGATTACTGAAATACCATGAATTGCTAAATTACTTTTACGCTCTAAAGGCGTCAGATACACTGTTAAAAATACTTTCTTAAATTTAAAAAACCGTTTCTTATCTGTACACCGAGAATATCTTTTCTTAGAAACAAGAGTTTGAAACTCTCATTAATGAGAGTTGAAGAAAAGTATATGAGGTTGTATAAAGTGAAACGAGAAAATATTCTATTACTTTCCTTATGAATGAAGATTGCCAAATCTCATTTCTAAGAAAATATTGCCTCGGTGCACAGATAAAAAATGATTTCTCAAATTTAAGAAATTATTTCTAACAGTGTTTTTTTTTTTAATTTTCAACCGAGATGAGCTAATCTTTGTATTGAGATTTTGTTTTACTGATTCCAATATGTACTCTATGGAACAAAAACATAAACACTGCGCAAAAGGATGAAAAATATATTGGAGGCTTTCGATAAAAGGAGAGAATTAGCTGGGTTGAACGGAAAACGAATGAGAAAGTGTTAGAAATAGTAGCAGGAGGGGAGAAAAGAAGAATTTTAGATGTAATTAAGAGGAGGAAAAGAAACTGGTTGGGACATTGGCTGAGGAGGAAATTTATTGTTAGGGACATCCATCAGGGAACGGTGGAATTAAAGAGAGAGAGAGGGGGGGGTAAAGGAGACTGTAGTTGAAGAAAAGTATTAAAACAGAAAATTGTTACGTCAAGACGAAGAGACTAGCTGAGGACCACCGTACATCGAAACTTCTGAGTTGCAACAAGTGATCTGCCAATAATGACAGAATAGCTATGATGATGATGATATGTTAGCAGTATTGGCCAAAAAAAGAGGGAGAAAAATTAAAATAATAACGATAATAATCAAACTCTTAATATTTCAGAACAATTCGATTGAAAACTGAAAACGACTCAACTGTCCATGTCTTTTGTGTAAACTCAATTTATACAAATACTTTTGATATATATTAGAAATACAAAAACACAGCATCAAACTCCAAGTTATTTAAAATAACGGTTCAAAATCACTCTTACTTTTGAATATGGATTATTTATTGTTGTATAATGTTATATCGCTCAATCCTCGTGTGTCATATACCTGAGGAGGCTAAAAGTTATATTGATAAACAATTATTCAACGTATAAACACCCGCCTATGAAATCAAACTTGTGGTAACATATAGTGATGGGCAGTGGGAATATTCCCGGTGGGAAGGAATTTAAAAAATGGAAATATTCCCGTTTTTTTTCCCTGGCCTATAAATTCCCGGGAAGGAATTTATTTCCATTTCTTTAGTTTATCTTCCAAATTATAAGAACAATATGACTAACTACTTTATTTTAATATATTATGATTTACTTTTGAGTTTTAAAGAATTTGGAAGTTAAAAAATTTAAAATTCTTTGACGGTACTTTATGTAACTAATAATATAATTTTTTTGTTCCACTTTCATTTGCACTAAAAAGTAAGGTAATTGTTTAGAATTGGGGGGCCAAAATTAGCAAAAAGTAGGATGATTTATGGAAGAACTGAGTTGATAGTGATGTTCAAGTAGTCAAGAAAGTATCGAACATATTTTTTAGGGCAGTAGGGGATTTATACAAAACGGAAAGGTAGGTGGAAGTGATTTATGTAAGAAAAGAAAGTGAATTGTTGGTAACGAAGATAGAAAACAACTTGCCATACGGGGCTCTAACCCACCTTCATTCGCTAATGCTCGCTCTGCAACGTTGTCTGAATTTAATGTTGGTAACGTAATTCAACGTATGAAACCATAAAACAAACGCATCGGAATAGAATATTGCAAAAAAGTAGGTGCAAAAGTGGCCCCCAATGCTAAAGAACAGCCAAAATTAGCAAAGCACTAATTTACAAATGATGAAAAGGAACCATTTTGTAAAGTAATTTAGAATTATGTAGAAATAGAGATGAAGTACTATTAATAAACCCTGAACCACTATTAGTAATAGACGTCGGTCTGTCTCCTCTCTGTGACTCAAATTTCTGAAGAAGTACTCGGACTTCTTTTACATGTGAATTAACGTATGGAATTTCGAGAAATAGGTAGAATAAAAGGTCGTGTATGGCAATGTTACGTGCTAAAATATAAAGATAAGTAAGTATCTAGCAAATGTTGATAAATTGGTGAGACATGTATCTTCTAGCATTTACCCAATCTAATTAGTTTATAACATTGTGTTTATAATATCAGCAATAGAGTGAGGTTGAGCAAATCCACTTACATATAAATTTAAACTGTTACTATATAATTTACTATAATTTTTCATACATATTTAATTGATAGAACATATTGTAAATAAATATACATTTATGCGTACTTTCTAAATATAGTAAAGTGTTAATAAAGTAACATAGTACCGTTCAGAATATACATTTTAAAGAATCCTCTGTAGACAACAGTAATAATATGCTGTGATATAAAAATTAATTCAACTTTGAAATCATAATATAGTAACAGAATGCAATTTTCTTTCTGATTGAACATAAATTCCCGGATAAATTCCCATTCTGGAAATCTTCCCGGAAATATTCCCAGGGAATATTCCCGAAAAATATCTTCCCGGGAATTTACCCATCACTAGTCACATACACTACGTTTTTGTCAATGTCATGAAAATATTATTTCGATATTAATTTTTTCAGCACACATTAAAATTTTCTAACGGATGCTTGATCCTTGGAGTCAAGACCATACCCATGTAGTGGCACCTATGGTGTACGGAATTACTGATGTTCAATACTACATTTCCTTTTTAGTTTTGGAAGAAGAACATCACTAATATGTTTTGAAATAGTGTAATATCTAGTTTTACGTGCCACGATTATACACCGAGGCTAAGGGAGATAGTGATGATGAGAAATGAATGAAATGGTGGAATGAAAAAAGTAGGAGGAAACGGGAAAATCCCGAGAAAACCTACGCACATGGTCTCTATCTACCAAAAAAGCTCCCATAGTGCAAACTGGGATCCAACTTGTGCCCCCAGCACCAGGTGTGAACGCTCTACCACTGATCTGTACTTGTGCAAGATTCTTGCGCAAAAGTCTTGGTTTTGGTCTTGGTCTTGGTCTTGGTCTTGGTCTTGGTCTTGCATCGAGATTCGTGGTCTTGGTCTTGCATGCAAGACTTGCAAAAACTGCAAGACCAAGACTCTTGCGCTCATCACTAATGATGATAGCAACCCGACGATTGTTAGCAGCGTTTGAGCGTGGGATATTTTGATGTTAGACGAATCAAGACACTCGACCTCGGTAGTCACCTGGACATAGAGCTTTTCTCGCCCTACAGTGTGAAGGGTAGACCACGAGTACCAGTTTGGAGGCATTACTACCCATTAGGGGCAATGCAGTAGCCGCTTATGTGTTTTGAATGACTGGAGCCAGCGATGTCTGGGCAGACTCGTCCGGCAAATCGACAAGTAGCAATGAGTAAACTAACAGCACGAATCAATGTAGGATGTCCCAGCAATGCGTCTCAGTTTACCAAAATTTGGTCTTCATCGAGTAATGCTGCCGCTACTTACCAGTGACCACCGGCAGCGATGACTCAGGTGAACTTCGGAACATTGGATTGGCACTAGATTATTGGAACTTGTAGCGAGGTCAAATGAGTCACGTTTCCAGTTGGTACGTAGTTGGTAGGGTTTAGATATGGCACAGACTCCATAAGGCCATGAATCCAAGTTGTCAACAAGACACTCTCCAAGTTAGTGTTGATTTCATTATGGTGTGGGTCGTGTTTATATGGCATGGTTTGGACATTCTAGTCCGTTTGAACCGGACATGTACTGGTCATCATTGTTCAGCTGCTTGGTGACTATCTCCAGCCCTTTACGGTCTTCGTGGACACTATCAACAAAGAGGATTTTCGAGGATGATAATGCGTCAGGTCACCGGGCCGCAATTGTCGATATTTGTTTGAGGAACTTTCTGGACACTCCCAGTGCATGAGTTTGTCTCTAGATCTCCTTACATAAACTCTATCGAGCACATTTGGGGTTTCATGAACGAATCCAGTTACGTCAAGGATCCCCCATCTACAACAACCATCGAATTGTAGACGCTGATCTAGACTGCAAGGTTGCACATCCCTTCAGTGGACTGCCAGGATTTGTCACTTTACTGCAACGTTGGGTTACTACACTTAATCGTGCTCAAAGATGTCCTACACGTTACAGAAAGATAGCTAAATTACTTTTGCGAAGTTAAAATCATTACAGCTAATCATCCTAGTTACAATCAGTATATTCAACTGTTATTTCTTCTGTCGGCAAATTTAGTGTCAATTACAGCCATTGACCGAATTGGTCACATGGACTATAGAATTTTTTTAACGAAACAATGTTTCTTTATAGGTTTCATCTGTTGTCAAATCATCCTAATTTTCGATTCGTGTTTAGGTTGTAACTTCTCTGAATTTGTGGTTTCGTAGATTAGTGGAATTGATTTGTTTCTTCATTTCACCACTGTCTAAATTCATAAAATAATGTTCTCCTCCATGTATTCATAAGCATATTTACCACCGGCTATACTGAGAATCGTCTTCTACATCAAATTGGTCACAAGAATCAAGCAGTGTTGAATTCAGACATTTTCACCCGGGGGGAAATGTCAACTCCTCGGGGGGAGGGTTGTTTTCTGTATTTTTGCAAGAAAGCAGCATATTTAACAATTCCATTCACATACACATCTTACCTAATATTGAGACTAATTGCTGATAAATATTCAATATGAAATTATAATTAAAAAAAACAATCGTTTGATTTCATCTAAAGCATTAAATAAAGACTGGCAAAAATATTTTACACTCAACTTTAACTGCTATTTACAGTAGCTATTTTTGTTACTATTTCCTATATTCAGTAGTTACTGTTTGTTACTAATGTAGAAGTTTTTTAAAAAGATTTAAATTAACTCAAATATTTTTTGTCCTAAAACAAACACACAGAAATATCTTAACAAAAAGTTATCATTCTTTCTCACACTTCTGATTCTAAATCAAGCTTATTAGCCTTGGTTTCTTCACTGCATACACATCAATAGTTTAGTTTACGAAATCTTCAGTAGGATTAGTGCCGTGTCGTGGAAAATCAACGCTTGGCGCGAGAGTATACGACGGCACCCTCGTATATATGAGTGAGGTCGACAGACCAGCCGCGAAAGGTGAGAAAATTTTAAGAAGTAAACCATGCTTTTCCTTGATTTTGAGCACTTTTCATTACTTTTTTTCCTTTCATTTTATATAATATGTGCACATGTGTTTTATTCCTCTGTTTTCTTTTCTTCTTTTCTTTTCTTTTTCCTCCCGAATTTTGCACCCCTTACTTCGGCGCCCGGGGCCGTCGCCCCGCTTTCCCCTCCCCCATGGCACGGCTCTGAGCAGGGTCTTCATCACCTTCAGTAGCAATCTTTCACTTATATACTACTACCATATTGATAAATTCTATATAAGTCTCTAATCCAGGAGGGATAACTGTTCCTTCCTGATTCCTCTAAATGACGCCCTCTGAATCTTTCCCTTTAACTGAATTATTTTTAATTAAAGAAAGGTGTGTTTACTTTAACAATTGTAAAACACATTTACGTCTGTTACTTCCGATGCGAGAAATGGGATTTAGGTGCCCTATTTCAAATAATGCAAGAACTGTATATTTTCAAGAACTGAAGTCTGTTGACATCAGAGATCATATGGAACGATCGAAAGATCTTCCCTATCTTTCCTTTCCTATCTCAACGTGTGCTAGTGCTACCTACTAATATACAACATAGGGCAAGAGTATAGTACCTACTAAAATACAAACCTTTCTTCAACAGTTGACAATTTCATGTTCTGCCAAACTCGGTCATAGCGTTAAGAAATACAAGTTTTATTGCCTATTTGGTATTCTATCTTAGATGTTACATGTTTAATATTTATATAGAATGGGTCTGCGTCATTTATATGTATATTGAGAGATTGGATTTCGACTGCACGTGCACGGAAAGAAAGTAAATAATTATATGAAGTAATTTCTACATTTTGTGACTGGAATTTTTTGAGTTTCTCCGGGGGGGAATGAATTTTCTTCGGGAGGGAAATTCCCCCCCCCGGGCTACCCCCTGAATTCAACCCTGGAATCAAGAGGTAGGATAACTTTTAGGGCTGCCCACGAGACGAGACGAAGCAGAATTTCGATGAGATACGAGACAAGACAGAGCTCTTACCCCTCCTCCCAAAAATACGCTTGTAAAGACGAGCTAGTTTCAACTAGTGCTGTTAGAATTCAAATAATTCACTATTCCAATATTCAAATAATGGAATCTTCGAGTAATTCACTATTCGAATATTCAAACAATGGAATCTTCGAATAATTCACTATTCGAATATTCAAACAATGGAATCTTCGAATAATTCACTATTCGAATATTCAAATAACGAAAACTTCGAATAATTCAATATTCCAATATTCAAATAATGGAATATTCGAATAATTCACTATTCCAATATTCAAATAATGGAATCTTCGAGTAATTCACTATTCGAATATTCAAACAATGGAATCTTCGAATAATTCACTATTCGAATATTCAAACAATGGAATCTTCTAATAATTCACTATTCGAATATTCAAATAATGAAAACTTCGAATAATTCAATATTCTAATATTCAAATAATGGAATCCTCGAATAATTCACTATTCGAATATTCAAATAATTTAATCTTCGAATAATTGGAATCTTCGAATTTTCGAATATTCAAATAATTGTTATTCGAACAAAATTCGTAATTCAAATAATTTTTCGGATGACGAATGATTGTTCGAAGATTGAAAATAAGTTTTCGGATATTCGAATAATGGGAACCAAATTATTCGTATAATTATTAAAATGAATATTTAAATAATATTAGCAACACTATCTCAACCATTTATCTCGTAGGCAAGAAATAACATAGAATATCTCTTACTATTAATTAAATTTAGTTTTGAGTAAAGTTTCAGTTTAAATGTCTATATCTTAAATTTTGATTATTTATTTATTTAAAGAAGAAAGCAGGATGCTGCCCAATTTCAGTATTCTAAGTCACTGCAATAATATTCATGTTGTTCTCTAATAAATTTAACAAAGTAGCACAATATTATTAAGGCTATTCATATATGTTATATATCTATATAAATAAAAATGAAAGTGACTATGTTTGCGCTTAATAACTCTCGAACCAGCCGACCGATCTCGATTAAATTTTCAACATAGTGGTTTTTATAATTTCATTTTGACGGTGCAACTTAGGAGAGGGGAGGACAAGATATATATATATATATATATATATATATATATATATATATATATATATATATATATATATATATATATATATAAATGATCGAAAATTACCAATATTAGTGTCGAATCTATAGTTTTCGAGGTCGCTGATGTGAACAGTGATATTTCCGATGCCGTTTAAATCCAAATTCAGCCTACAGTACTAACGTTTATTTTTTATTTATATAGATTACTTATTGTTTTCTGATTTTTCATTATATTTTCTTCTTTTCTATTGATTTAAGAGCGCTTCAGTAATAGTAAAAAATGACTTACCAACGACAATTTACGAATTTATTTATTTGGATCTAAAGATCCAATACATTTCAAGCAAAAATCTTCTTGTAGGCCTTATAAACTGGAGAGTTAAATATAGTGTAGCCAAACCCAAACTACCACTTCGTGTGGACTTTGTGGTGGACAAACACCGCGCTCGTGGGTTTTCTCGGGGTTCTCCCGTTTCCTCCCACTTTCATCATTCCACCATTTCACTCATTTCTCATTATCACCGTCTCCTTTAGCCTAACCGGCATAGCCGTGGGACTTAAAGATTTCATTTCATTTTTTTCCCCAAACTACCACTTAACTCAGTATAATCTGCTTATTCCGTAGAAGATACAGAAAGTCGATTTAAGGGAAGTTCAAAACTTTTGTCCCTCCTGATCCAAAAATGCATCAAAAGATCCAATATATTTCAATCAAAAGTTTTCTTGTATGCCTTATATCTGGAGAACTACATATAGTGTACCCAAACCCAAACTATCACTTAACTCAGTATGATATGCTTATTCC
Organism: Thermobia domestica; assembly: GCF_964235325.1. Lineage (NCBI taxonomy): Eukaryota > Metazoa > Arthropoda > Insecta > Zygentoma > Lepismatidae > Thermobia > Thermobia domestica. The sequence continues at coordinate 129,760,806 of NC_137469.1, read as the reverse complement.
TTTTAATAAAAATGAAATCTCGATTTAGGGGCCGCTGATCCAAAAACTAATTATTGGCCAAGATTTTTTGAATCTTTTGATGCATTCTTTTTTTTTGTTTTTGATTATTCCTAAACTTCTTGGGCAAGATCGCAATCTGTTGATTCTTTTTGTATCTTCCTAAACTTGTTCATATTTTAACCGAGCGAAGTGAGTAATTCACGCTACTTAGTATATAAAATACACAGAAAATACTGATTATAACATATCCAACGATAATTGATGAAGTTGTAATTTTAATTTATTCTCATTGTCATTAGCAATATGTATTGTCGATCTAAATTAGTAAATTTTGTTGTAGGAAGCACACATCGGCAATATTAAAGCTTTTTAAAGAGATTTCTTTCAGCTTTATCGCAAAAGAAAGAACGTAATTCCGATTTCTCGTGTTTAGTTGAGGCAACCTAAAATCGGGCTTTTCTAACAAGTTAATACAATCAATTTTATTGTGTAGTATGTTATATAAAAACACAAGACTATAAGTAAATCTTCTCGTTTCCAAGGATGGTAAACTAAAATTAGCTTGTAGTTAGGAAGCTGAATCATACTTAGAATAGTTCTTCTGACTCCGATTGAAAATCAGTTATCATAAAAATTTGGATTACATGTTTTCAATTTTTCTAGTGTATTTGATGTACTCCGGATTCCATATTTGAGAAGCATATTTCAGTTTCGACTTGACGTACGCAAAGTGCTTTGAAAGAATCTTTTTTTTTTTTTCTGAAATCCCTACAGACTCTTATAATCAAACCCAAGTTTCTAAAAGCTTCATTTACTATGAAACAAATGTGGCTTGAAAATATCAAATGACTATCGTATATAACGGCAAGATCTTTACTATCTCTTCTTTAACGAGTAGAAGTAATCGAATTATGTGAAGGAAATAACTTCTCATTTGTTAATATTGTAAACATGTTGAGAGAAGCAGGTTGGTAGAGACAAATGATGGTACATGGTATTTGCACTTTCTCCTACAACCGTTTATTACAAAACTTCACTATAATACAGTATATTAAAATAGTTTAAGAAAAGGCGATCCGAAGGCCAAAAATGTCCCTTAATTTGATTATAGGTGATTAGGATTGTTCCAGCATCAGTCAAAGACAAGGGACAGATTTGAAAAGAACTTCAAGGTTCAACTGGAACGAAGAGGACCCAGACGCAGCTAAGAGATTGGTAGTAATTCTCAGCGCTCAGACCAAGCCAAGAGAAAAGGATTGAGTTATCTTCAGGGACAAACAGTGGCAGACGATGGAAGAAGACATCTCTAGGAAAGAACGAAAAGGATTCCGAAAACTACGAAGAAACCCGACTGCCCCTTCATGGGTCCTCCCTCAAAGAACATAGTTATAAAAGAGAACGACACGACGAGGAAGTGCTAATAGCTCACCTACCAAAACCTTCCCCAAAGGCCGCCATGGGCTACGGAGACTTTCTTTAATACTTACTCCTGAAGCTGCCGTGAGTTATGAAGTATAATCCTTTAAAATTATCTCCTCAGGATGCTATGAGAGGAGATATCCTTTAATACCTACTGCCGGGACTGCCATGAGCTACGGAGTATAACCAATCTCGTCTGAGGCCGCTGTGAGCTAAGACAAATATCCTTTATTCCGAGTTCACATCGTGTGCTCCGGAACTTCGAACTTAAACTACAGAAAACATATAAGGATTAGAGAAAAGACTTACGAGAACTTTGTAATTTTTTTTTACATTTTTTACAACAAAAAGGTGAAGTGTTGAAATTCCATATACAATATTGAAACTCGACTTACAGAACTTTGCAATATTCTGAAATGCCAAAATGTGGACACACTTCGATCTGACTAACTCGTTATGAAAATATTAACTTTCGACACAAGAGTGAAGTTTTATCTTTTATTTTAAAGTTTAGTTTTAAAACATTATGAAAATATATAAAAATATGGAAAGTGATGAAACAAGAATACTTACGCAGAATAATATTGACTATGTCTATTCATATTTTTTAGTACATCTGATCTTTTTCAATAATTTCTTCGTTCAATACAAATACCCAAACATATCTTCGAATGTGGAGTATCTGAAATTGAATTGACAATATTGTTAAGCTAAAAAGTTCGGATAGATAAGAGAACTTCGGAAAATGTATGCGGGAAGAAATTTTTACTCTCAAAATCTAGACACGTTCTCATAAATACTTAAATCTGGTATCTCAACTCCCCCTTGCTTCAAATATCCCGTTGTTAACGTTTCAACGTAGATTGTTAAGTGAATAAATTTTTAAGTCCATTTTTTACTTTCTTGCACATCACGACAGTTGAATGCAGTTAACAGATAATACAAAAAAGCGTTATTGAATAAGACATTCCGGAAAATGGTACAGTAAATGACAAAGGGTAAAAATTGTTATTAACTTTACTATTATATATAATATTTGGTCTAGGAATTAATTTGTGCGGTTGGTACGCACACATTGAAGCTGTAGTACAAACACAAAATACATAAATACTTTAAGAAAAATATTGTCCATCGCTAGCCACCACTTTCGCCCATCTGTCAGGCAATGTACGGATTCCGTGGCGAAAGAAGTCCTCATCCTTGGAAGCGATCCAGTCAGAGACCCATGTTTCGATATCTTCTGAAGAAGTAAACCGCTGTCCAATCAAATCGTTGTTCATGCAATCGAACAAGTAGTAGTCCGAAGGAGCAACGTCTGGTGAATACGGCGGGTGGGGTAAAACTTCCCATCCGACATTTTCTAAATAGGTTTTGACCGGTTTTGCGACATGTGGGCGAGCGTTATTATGTTGAACAATAAGTTTATCATGTCTGTTCTCCCATTCTGGTCGTGTTCTGGCCAGAGCTTGCTTCAAACGCATTAATTGTCGTCGATAACGTTCTCCATTCATAGTTTCACCCGGTTGCAGCAGCTCATAGTACACCACACCTTTCATATCCCACCATATGCACAGCATAACCTTTGCACAGTGAATATCTCGTTTTGGTTGTGATGGACCTGGTTCACCTGGTTTCACCCAGGCCTGTTTTCGTTTAGGGTTCTCGTAATGGATCCACTTCTCATCACCCGTAATAATTCGATGCAGAAACCCCTTTCTGCTCTGTCGTTGAAGCAGCAATTCGCAAATGGCTTTTCGTCTTTCAACGTCTCTGTCTTTCAATTCATGTGGAACCCAATGTGACATCTTTTGAATCATTCCCATGGCTTTCAAGCGTTTGGAGACTGTTGTTTGATCAACGCCTAATGCTGCTGCAAGTTGTTCCTGCGTTTGACACGAATCCTGCTCGAGCAATGCTGTCAATTCTTCGTCTTGAAATTTTTTTGGCTGTCCAGCTCGCTCTTGGTCTGCCAAGCCGAAATCACCACTTCTAAACCGTGCAAACCACTTCTGACACGCTCAGCTAGAGCATGGTCACCATACACTTCCACCAAAATACGATGACTTTCAGTCGCACTTTTCTGCATGTTAAAGTAATGCAGCAGGACACCCCGCAAAAACACTTTATCAGGCACAAATTGCGCCATGTTCACTTAACTACAAACTGGTGTTGTTGACGCTTTAATCCACTGCCCTATACTACGAACGATACGCGATGACAGGGGTTTGCAACACATGTGTGGATACACGGAACTGTGGGACGCTCCGTTCGTTGCGCCATCTCTTGTCCACCCGCACGAATTAATTCCTAGACCAAATAGAATAACTATATACATTGGAGTACAGCCGACAATACATTTTTGTATTAATGTTTTCATCTGAAAATTTTCAGACAGCTTATGGTGAAGTATTATAAACTATTTACAATATTTTTTATCTATGTATTTCAAGGCAGTATTTGTATCCGACTTGATGAAAAAGAAACCAACGAATTCTGGAGTTCCAGTTTACTGCACTGAAGTGAATCCTGAGGATCCAAATGAAACAACGGAACTGGGGAAGGCACAAATCGGAGGTACGTTACACTTATATCAGTAACCATATTATTCCACAAGGGAGTACATTACAGTATAGAAAATACATTCTATAGTAAACATTTATACCCAACACTTTTGTTCTGTGCCCAATACCTTTGTAGGCGATTCAGCGTGCTAAGAATAGATTCCATCTCTTTCATTTAACCCCCTATTCAAAGAGGAAGCGATAGAAATCAACCGTTACGGGTTTCAACGTTGATCGCCATAAAACAAAAACGTTACTAGATAGTACGGGAAGGTTTTTCTCAGTCGATTTAGAGCCTCAAGTGAACACAACTACCATCAGTCGCAAAAGTCTACCAAATCCGAAAAATAGGTTAAACTTGTTAGTACTTCCGATATCAGTTCTTCTTTTCATTGAGCAAAAACGGTAAGAGATATCTTAGCGCACTTCTTTAGAGACAGATTTTGCGTCCCAAGGATTAGTTCTGTCTCGATTTTTGTCTGTGTTCAAACCGGTTAGAATTCTCGATTTCCGGTTACAACACGGATAAAACGAAAATAGATAACGACAAAGAGTATTTAATATGGATTCAGTACCACAAGAATATGTTTTATTTTTAACTTCATTCGTCTATGGTAAACTGAAATGATAGACATCAAGTAGCACTTCCAGTTTTAACATTAATCTCCATAAAGCAAAAATAATAAATAAGAGATGTAAAGTAATGACTTTTGGATTTGTATTCAGCATCCGAGGAACAGTTTCTATCTTTGATCTAATTTCTCTATTCAAGTTGTTATAGATGTACTGCTTCAAGTTTGAGTATTGAATTCGCAATGTTTATTAGTCTACTGTAGTCTACTGTAATCTAATGTGAAACGAAACTCAGTTGTTTGAACTTTAAAGTGAGTTTTATTCGCTTCCTCAAACTTTTAGATCCATGATTTGTCTTCTTGACTCTCCATTTGACTCAGCTACAGGGTTTGTGCCAAAAGTAATGTGTCGTATTTTTTAAATGTTTATTTGATTAGGTTTATACAATCTCTTAAAAATCTTCAAAGTATGATCTTCTTGCCTCGGTATATTTTTGCCAGCGAGATTTCCATACGTTGTTTGCCCCCTGGAAGTTCTCAACAGATATATTCTTAAAAAGTCCCCATCGAAGTCGTTTTGATGTTGTAAAAGACCTCTCCAAATGAAGTCCTTTCAGGAATTATTTATTTACTTTCGGAAGCAGAAAGAAGTTAGATTGGGGCAAAGTCGGGACTGTAGGAGTGTTGCGGAACCGTTGTAACTCCGATCCATGTCAGGTAGTAGCGCACGTCAAAGTCAGTGTGACTGGAAGCGCTTTCATGGTGAAGCTTCCACTAATCCTTAATCCTGCTTCTAATGCGGTTGATCCTTTGTTTGTTTTTTGAGGATTTCCACGTAAAATTTGGCGTTGACAATCTGTCCAGGTGGTACAAACTTAGAACGAACCACCCCTGTAGCATCAAGAACGACAGTGAGCATGGCTTTGATTTTCGTTCTTCTTTTTTACCTTTTTGGGTGAGGGGACTGCGCTGTGTGCCATTTGTGCTCTGCCCTTTCGTTGCAGAGTCATATTCAGAGATCTATTTCTCATCACCGGCTATTACATTGTCCAAAATATTAGAGCTTTCTTCACAACACTGCACAAGTTCTTCACAAAACTCGATTATTTCTCTGATCATCAGCGAGAACTCTTAGAACGAGATTAGCGCACAGTCTCCCCATTTGCAACTCTTCCATCATAATCCGGTGAATAACACTTTTCAAAATGTTTAATGTGTCTCCTAACATCCGAACACGGTAATTCGTGCACTCGGGCCACAGTGTCGTCACCCCGCGATGTTGCAGGCAGACTTCATCGGTGACGTACTCTCGGCCTTCTCTGAGCATCTTGTACAACCTGTCCGACTGGGATTTAGTCAAAGACTCACCACTGAAGGTCTCTTGAATCATCCGCTAAGTGTTGCGTGTGGTCGTGCCCAGTTTGACGCAAAATGTGATAGCTTATCGCTTCTCCAGGGTTTATTCCATCTCAACTTCGATGGCACTTTCAAACAGGTGTTTAATCTATTGCGCCCACTGACGCTCCGGCACCTCGGATCCAACTGCCACGCGGTGGGTTGTATTCTCAGAACCCTTCCCCTCCCACACCATATCCCATCTGATGGGAATGGTCTGCGTAATGCTGTGACTGTAATGCGTCATAAATTAATGTGATGCATTATTTTTTAGATAAATCCTGTATTTGGTGCATATGCCTCCTTGTTTAGTACTTATGTTTACTTTCAGAATCCATTGCAATAATCCATTTTCGTTGTAAAACATCAACAGTAACAAAAGATGACATGATTACTAATGTAATAGACAATATATTTTTATTGATTAAAAAGTGATCTAAACTGTAATTATTTCTATCATTTCATTCATAACATTGAGTGAAAACTCACTAGTTTATATTCAGATACTGAGTGAACTATAAAATAATTCTGCAGCAAGCATCAATCTCTTCTGTTAATTAAATAATCTATTTGCAGAAATATCTCAGTGAATTGACGAAATTGCCTATAGGCAGCTGGCAACTTCCACACTTGCAAGCAATTTGTTTCTTCTGTTTGAAGGTATAAATGTTGGTCTATGGAGCAACTATTTTTGTACCAGAAATGGAGGGTAAGGGGGAAAAGCAAGGAATGTCCATGTGGGTGCTTTATCGGGTGCTTTGTCTTATCTGTTGGTGAATCTTGGTACTATCTGACTGTATATATACTATGCAAAAGATTTGACCAATCCTATTCATTTTGTAAGCGGTTTCAATATTAAAAAGCCGTTTTCTCGAAAATTCAGTTTTGTGACATTTCTTCTTTTTTTCCCTTACCCTTCAAATATTAAGTTACCTAATGAAACCGTTATATTTACCATTTCGTTGTTCAGGATTTTATAGTGAGTGTTCACAGCTTAGCGTGACGAAATTGGACGTACCAACCTCAATTAAATTAATGCTTTCCATTTTCTTGTCTGTTCAGGTTCATGTTCGTATAGCAGCGTTTCGCATAATGGAGGAGCTCGACCGTAGAACAAATATATCTGCGGTAACATTCTCATTGTACATTCTGTAAGTAAAGAGTTGTTATTATTATATTATTACTCATGATTATTTTTCTGAGGTTCAAATTGGGCAGGTACAAGCCGTACGGGCTTACCATACTTAATTAAAATGTAAAATGAAACCATTCATAAAAGTACACTAAGCAATCCCTTAAGAATTTTAAAAATAAACTTACTCGAAAATTTAAAAGTTAAAATTATGTTTTTCTTAATTACAACCTGATTACAAATTATGACCATTGAATAATTACTATAAAAACACACACACGCACATAAATCTAGTATAAAGGATTTTAATTTAATTTAAGTCTAACTATAATTATGAACGTGGACTAATTTAAGTTTGAAAATTAACCAAATATATTTCACTTTATAGTCAGTTAGGAGATTAAGCCAGGCTTATGATTAATCCGTTAAATTTAACGATTAAATGAATCAGTTACCAAATTTGTTAATTTCAAATTATTCAAATATAATTTGTGAGTTAATTTTAAATTCATAATCGCTAAGAATTTGCCAGTAATTAAAACGTAATCTTAATTTTATTTAAACCATGAGAAATGGATATTCTGCAGTGATCAAGGACACTGACCCTTCTCAGGACCGACAGGGATTTCAGGAAAATCGTAGACCTTTACGTTGGCGGCCCTAGTACCTCTTCTAATTGTCACAGGGACATGAACATACCTAGTTGTGGAACAAAGCTTATGGAACACAGATCCCAACGAGCTAACTTTTGTTCTCCCGTGCCAAACAAGTAGACGAAAAACAATTTTTTTTAATGATAATTTTTGGAAATTTGTGAGAGGCTGGCAACGCTGTTATTTGCCATACATAGAAAAAAGTATTTTCATGTGTACGTCAGACGTTATACGCCAAGGTAGAAAGTTTAATACCAAGTGAGAAATATTCCGAACGTCTTTCCTACGAGAAACATGCTGTACTTATTTTTCGGAATATTTTGGTCTACCCTGGCGTTGGCAGCCCTAGCGACGCTCCTAATTGTCATAGAGATATAAACCATATCTCATTAGAAAGCTTAAGAGACACAGATTCTAACGAGGTAACTTTTGTGCCCCTATGCCCAACCTGTAAAAGAAGAAGAAAGTACTAAAAATTGAGAAAATACATTTTTCGACTATGGCAACACTGTTATTTGTCGTACACCAGAAAAAAATCCTTACATGTACGCCAAAAATCACTAGTTAGTATGTTCATTTATCTTCATTGATACCAGTTTATATGCTTGTAGCTCCTTTGGGGGGAGAACTTCCAACCCAAATACTGAGGGAGAGGGGAACTAAAAACATATAATCTTTCCCCTACCCTTCCGCTGTGGAACCTTCGATGTGGATGAAATGCACACCATTGGAAACCTTCATCCTTTCTAAAGAGATAGACACCTAAACCATCTCTCTAGGTCAATTAGGTACAGGGCTACGGTGGTTTAAGCCAGTGCTATTCAACCGGGATATGCATACCCCTTGAGGTACGCGAAGATGTTTGTGGGAGTACTTAATGCTGCTTCTGGGGGTCTTTTAGAAATGTCTGTTGACAGTTCACTGCAAATGAAATTCGATAATTTGTCAATTTGTGACTTTTGTATTTATGTTCGAAAAGAGTACAATGAAAATAGTGATAGTGCTATTTCAAAACTTCTTCCATTTTCATCAATATATCTGTGTGAACAATGTTTCTTTGCATTAACATCAATAGAAAAAAGCACAAAAATTGCTTGAATTCAGAATCAGCTCTGATTCTCGCAGTCGAAGATTCGATCAAGAATTGAGAAGTTGGCGTCCCGGAAACAAGCTCAGCCATCTCATTAACAGATTAGTTCTGATCTTTTAGTTTTTGAATTTTTAATATTTTCCTCAGTGTGCGAATTATCGGGGCAGGATGAGGGGGAAATCCCCTTCAGTAGAACTGGATATTTCCCATACATTTTGAGATTTCCCATGTTAATTTTTTCGGATGTGTACTTTATCCCCCTGTAAATAGTACTTTATCCCTCTGGCACACTGATTGTCCTTTTGTTGGGTCTCTATTCCCCTTCCCCCGCCTTTTTTAATGAACAGAACATGTGTATTAGGTTTAATAAGTTAATTTCGATTCAATTTCTTTAAACATCTTCAGGGGTACACAATTGAATGTCGAACTGTGTCTAGGGGTACGCGAGAAAAAAGGGTTGAAGAGCACTGGTTTAAACTGCTGGCTCAGCTCTTGAGATGTTGATCCTGAGAAGGAACAGTAGCTTTTCATAATAATAGTTTTGACACATCATTAACTGTATTTACTAAAAATTACATCAAATTTCACAAAATACTTCTCTTTACATAGTAGTGGAAATTGGTAAATTAGATCGAAACCAATTAATTTTCAACTTAATTTAATGTTTAACTGTTACATTTTTCTACCATTAATTTTTAATGTGGACAATTACTTTTACATTGCCTTATTTTGTCACTTTTAATCCGTTATAATTTTCATTAATTTTTGCAGCTTTTTAGCTTATACTTTCTTTACCAGTGCAGCCGTCTCAAATTAAAATAATGTTAAAGTAGAGAGCCTACTTGAAATATTTTTCGAAATCATAGACAAGAGCATATATATGCGTATGTTTCTTTAGATAAAGAACGTTTACGTTTTGGATAAATCGTTTGTAGCACTGCACGTTCTACTAGAACCGGATTTAGTTTTGATGAGATCTTAAGCTATTGAATGTAATGTCTTCTTTATATGTCCAGTTTTCCTTTATCAATGACTGTCGCTGCTTTAGGTGTTGAATATATGGTAATCTATAGACCTAATAGGTTTTTAAAGGCATTTGCAGAACATATGCACCCTCTATACACAAATGAGCAAGCTAGTGATAATTTAAGGAGCAAGCTAGCTGAAGCGGCCGCGTTACTTATATCATTCGAGCCTATACAACATAAAACACCATTCCTGTATGTATATTTTATTTTATTTATTTTTATCTTATATTTTGAGAAAACATGACATGTTTTCTTTCCTTTAAATTTTTTAGTTCCCTCAACAGAATGGGGTCCTAAGCTTTAGTTTTTTTTAGCTTATACGTAAATCTGGCTCTGCATTCTACAGTAGTACAAAGGAAGGTCCACGTTTATGGAAACGATTTTGGAACACCCACCCTAGAGCCTAAAGACATGTTTTCACCAGCGATTTTGTTCTATATACCTCCCCTGAGTATAGACAATAAATTAACACTAGGGAATTTCCATTGGAGGAGGCTTTAGTGAGAGACAACTGATCTAGATTTAACCACTGATCCTCGCAAACTTTCCACAATCCTTGCACTGTGCGTGGATCCCGGCAGGAAACAGCTCGCTTCAATAACCCAAAGGCACAAAAGTCCATCGGTGCAGCATCGAGGAACTTGACATGGATATGGAATATGGGACACAGATACCAGCGTCATACGTTTATTAGGTCATGTGTGCCACAGTTGTTCAAGCTGTATGGCTGGACGCTTTGTCTTGACGACTGAAGACCTTTGAAATCTAAGCACTATACAAAAAAGGAATATGGTATAATGGCTCCATAACGCTGTTGATAGTATGCTGCATTAATTTTCACATTATGAGTAACTTGATGGAAGTTTGCTTTCTTGGCATAAACTGGTAACCATCATGAACTCTCGGGGCAAACTTTCGCGGCAAGTGCGAACTCTATTTGCCCGATCCTTAGCAGCCTTTGGATAATAGTACAGGGCTCGAATCCGAGTGGAAGTTGACAAATAGATCCAGACTTTGTCTAAGGTTACCACATCGTTCATAAAGCCGTATTCAATGTACCCTGCATTCACTAACATGTGTGAGTGTGTGAACAAGGGCTTAAACTTCACTTTAAGTCGTAAATCCTGGGCGATTATCCTCTGCACAGTTGTTTTCGATTTCCCCACTGTCCTACCAATGGCTCTTTGTGTCGGTGGATTCTCCTGTGTGACCATTTGCTGCACTTGTCGAACTACATGCTTTGGGATGGGGATTTTGCTTTCTTGCCGCTGTGCTCACACTCGCACCTACATTCTCTGGGGCTGCATGTTTGTTGCGTTTGATTACATTGGCAATAACCTCCTTGAAAATGGCGAAACCTTTCACCAAACACTATTTCACAATTTTTTGTAGCAATATCCTATGTTGGAAAGTGCTCAAACCTACCCCTCCTAGAATGGGGTGACTTTTGGAGACATTCTAGACATTCACTGCTAGCATCTTCTGCATGCATCTGCCTTCTGAGTGCCCAGCTTTGCTTCCTCACCGTGCAATTAAAACACCCTTAGTGGACGTTCCAATTCGTTTCCATAAATATAGAGTATCTTTGTATAAATTACAACCTCAATTTGCCTTTAACAATCAGCAAGCACTGTAATTGTAGTGCAGTAAACAGACTCCATCCGTAATCAATATGTATTTAGTAGATTTTTGCTACTGTTTAGGATTTTTGTCATTTTGAATGACTTCTATTAAATTTTTCAGTTTTTGTTTACTACAAAGCTAAGAGATATTAAGTCAAGTGGCATCAATCAATACTGTTAAAATTATTTGAAAATTTGTTGTTCGAATATTAGTTTCAATATTCCAATAACAAGTTTCGTTTGAATATTCGACGAACAAATACTTGAATAGTCTATAATTTATACATTTGAATAGCACATTATTCGAGCTTTAATAGTAGAAATACAAATCTCTCTATTTTCTTATTTAATTATTTTAATTTTATATATTCATTGGTATTTTTTGTTATTTATTTTATCAGATATTTTAAGAATTTCTCTTATAACATGATTTTTTTTTGCAGGTTGAAATGAATGAGATGGGGAAATATGCCTTGTAGATAGAAAATGAAACGTGTCCTACATATTTGTGATTTCCGACTAACGAGTTCCCTAAGTAGTTATGAGACCGTTCATCTTAATAAATAGTGGACTGTTGGAGCCCGAAAATAAAAACTTCAATATTACTAGAAGAAACATCATAAAAATCTTCGTGTAAAACACTAATTTTCATATATAATGATTACAGCAAGTGACTGGAAAAATTAGCAGCAGAACATTCGTAAATTCAAATGATTTATTAGGAAATATGTTGCGAATATTGTTCTTAAATTGTGCAGTAATCAACAAATACGGTTAATAATAAAATTGTAATTATTTTACGCAAAATAAACAATCATGAATATATATATTTTGAAATAAATATTTTACATTTTTTGTAACGCTTACGTATACAATTGAACCCTTTTCTTTTCAGGCTTCCCTGAAAAAAATCTTAGAGGTTTACTTCCAAGAACGGATGATCCAAAGAAACATTACAATTGATAATGTACGCGGCATCTTGTTGTTGTTTTTTTTTTTTTTTTTTTTTTTTTATCAAGCACGAACAGGAAATGTACTTGACTGTCTGGTAACACTGGTAACCAGTGTTCCTTTCAGGCATGTTTTTCGGGCAGCAGTGCCTCCGAAGGAAATAAAGTTAATACGTACTAGAATAGTACCAGTAGTTGAAGATAAGTAGTTTCAACATACAGTAAATAAATAAATAAATAAACATTTTAGTACTGCTACTTTACAAGTGTTCTAGAGCTCATAAGACAAATAACTGTAAACATGTATAAATGGAAGACAATTAGTTGTAGACTTTGCTAATACGTAGTATTAGATTTCTTCGCCGATACATATGCTAAGCCAATCATTTCCAAAGACAATGTATGAAGTAGGAGAGCTTGTATGACAAAATATATAGCTTAGAGAAATGTATTCTACAGTGGAAGGGAAGAAATATGCTAGGGGAATGGAGTAAACAGACGTTGGTAATTACTTGTAGTCATAGACCCACCAATTATTTTTCTGCCGTCAACTACATATTGCCGTTCTCGTCTACTTGCCCCCACTCCCTTTTCTGAAAGACAAGTTTCCTCCCTGCTCATTTCACTCTCCGTGTGGTTTACGGAGAAGCGGAGCGTTAACCTGTGACGTCACAGAGCATTCACTTGGAAATGTCTCTGCTACGGTTTGAAATTTAAAGAAAATGTCAGCAGAAGAAACACATAGCATTGTTTGCCTTAAGTTTTAACATGCAAAAATTTGTACCTACAAAGTTTACTTCCTGTACCTGTAAAGCACTTTTTTTTTACCGACTTAAAAAAATGGTTCTCAGTTTGACCTGCATTTGTATGTGTGTTTGTTGGGTTGTACGCTATTATATCGATTACCATTGGTCATATTTCTATGCGGCTTTCACTAGTGTATTAAGCTATTCTTAATCAAGAGTTTCATATATCAATTTTTTTAAATAATTGTTTTGTAAAGAAATCAAATATACTTACAACGCCTGAGAAAAATCATCCTAAAATTTGCTGCAGCCAGAAAGTCAACAAAGTAAGATAGGTTGTATAAACCAAGGAGTTAAGAATATCCTTGTAGCGAGATTTCTTCAAATAGTTTAACACTGTTTAGTGACGGATGTCATTAGCGGTGTTACAGCGGCTTATACGACGGTCATGTTCAATATTAGCCAGAATATCACCTTGTTTTGTGCTTGATCGCCTTCTACAAGGAACATCTTGCACATCGAAATTTCTAGAAAGTAGGGATTCGCACGAGAGAAGATTCGAAGCTGTCTCGTCTCGAAAATGTGCTGCGAAAATATCTCGACTCGAAAAACGTATATTTCTCTATTGGAAAAGCTGTGTTTCGACTCGAATTTTGTCAGGAAAATTCTGTCTCGTCTCGTCTCGTGCGCATCCCTATTACAAAGAAGCGAAACTAACACGTTTTGACTGCTGCTTTTGATAACGTATCTTTTCCACAACAGTAGAAAATTCTTAACAACCTTGTGCATCATTGGCACCTCTATCGAAGTAAAATTGTAAAATATACCAAGTTTTGCAAAATGTATACACATTTACTCGGCGCAATGCCTTACGTCTGGCTCTAAGACTTCCAACAGCTTTTACACATCAACTAGTCTCAAATGTTAGCTGGCAATGACGTTAGGACATATACGCTGCGATTTATATATATTTAACTATTTGGATGGAACCAGGGGTGGATCCAGGACGTACTTGGGGGGACGATGGGTTGTAATACTGCTACTTAGAGCTACTTTTAAGAGCTCCAAACTCTGGGATGGGTTTTATTTATATATAAAATAAGGAAGTTTCCTATTCTGTGGGGGGGGGGGAGAATTGCCCCGATCGCCCCCATGGATCCGCCTCTGGAGGGAATACTAATGTCACCTCGTGCGCAAAATTCTACTTGATAGCTGATACAGTTTTCGTTCGCTACTGTAATGATCTATTCCCAAGGAAGACTCTTATCTATAAATAAATATTTGTAGCCATACCAAGCCAAACATTTTGACGTCTCATAAAATTACCATTGAAATAATTTTATAGGCTACTAGGCATTTATTTGTTCGACTTGAAACGACTTCAATTCTATTTATAAATAATAGTAATAAATTATATTATGGTTTTATTATTATTATTATTATTATTATTATTATTATTATTATTATTATTATTATTATTATTATTATTATTAGCTTTTCAGCTCCTTTATCATTTTCTGCCTTTTAGTGCTTTCTTCCGAAGTCGGTTCGTATTTTTTTTTTAAAGAAGTTTTAATATTCTTATTAAATTTAACTTTGAGTGAATTGCCAATTTTTTTATTCATCTTGGTTGTTAAATTAGGCCCCTATATTTTATTCAAAGACAAAAGAACTTGAAGAATACACACTTAGGAAAGGGAAATAATCTAGCCTTTACTGATGTCTTTTGAGAAGCTCTTAGTTTGGAAACCGATATGGGTTAATTTGACCTACATTATATATTCTAATGTTAAGGCTTAGAAGCTGAAAAAAAAAAGTTCGGGGAACGACCAAAATCAAAATGTGAGGAGGCTGCACTGGGGCAGTATTTTGGTTAGCTCGTGGGAGCAAAGCATACCGAGTTTATGTGAATCAGCATTTTGTGTCAAGCTACTGCCGCTCACTGACTCTACCAATTGAGTCTAAGTGCTTCCAAGTGGAGAAATTCATAACTATTGCAGAAGCCAAGTGGTTCCCGAAGTGATTCCAACTGCTAGTGAACAACACGAGAAGATGGGAACGATACAGATACAAATTGTTTCACATATTAAGAAATACGAGCTCTGTCATACGTTTAATGTTACTGTATCCATGGCAACGCTCGTTACAACTGGAAATGTAAATCTCTCTCCTTTCTTCAGTTGTTTATATGATTTTTTAAAGAGGTGCATCAATACAATTTTGTGCTTAAAAGCAAGGGTCTATTTTTACTGAAGCTCTGCTTTAATAATTAAAAAAAAAAAAAAAAAAACTGTTTACTGTTAAATTATGCTGTTGCACAACACTGTAACCTATAACACCAGCTCCTCCTGGTATATAGTTAATTTAATTATTGTTGCTAAGTTTATCGATTTATTAAATAATTTTCTCATTTTAAATTCGATGGCCTTCGAAATTTGTAAATCGTGTTGCTTTATGTAAAGAAAACTCGTAATATTTGTTATGATCTTCAAGATTTCTCACATATATTACTACAACGAACGTAATAAGATAATCAATGATAACGGTGGCCTCAAAACCTAATGATTCAGTGTCACATAAAGTCTTAACATCAGTATGATCTTCAAATTTTCCCATTTGTTGGGCTTCAAACACGATTCTTTACTTTTCCTCCGAAATTAATAACAAGCCATACCTTTCCTCTGTTCTTCAAATTTATCTTTAAATGGCTTCTAAAAGTGGTTTAGCATAATACAAAACTTTACATTTGATACGTGGAGCAATCAATAAGTTTTCGTCCTAGTATATAGAAAGCGTTGTTCTACATGTGCTTATGATAGCAAATGAATCCATGTCTTAAGATACGAATGTATATTTTTTACGTTACTAGATACTACAAATTTGAAGTACGTTCAGAACGTCTGAAAATGTCCAACTTTGCTTATCCTTTTTCAGAAACAGTAATGAGCTGAATTTGCATGTGGAGTGTTGGCCGTCCATGTACCCAATGAGAACGAATTTTGCGATCATCTTGTGAATGTTGCGTAATCGCAATGGCCCAGAGACTAAGTTACGTGTAGACAGTGAAAACATTCCCACCCAGAAAGGCCCTATGAAGCCTTCTACCAAGAAAATCATATTTTTAACACCGTGTGCGTGGGTTTCCTCAGGGTTCTCCCGTTTCCTTCCACTTTCTTCATTCCACCATTTCATTCATTTCTCATAATCACCGTCTCCTTTAGCCTAACCGACATAATCGTGGGACGTAAAACTGAAAGATTTCATTTCATTTTTTTTCAAAATCATATTTTTTCAGTTTTCTGTACGTAATCCTCACTTACTACCCAATATACAATCAGCGTGACTGCGACATATTACAGCACCGTGGCATACTCAGCAAAGTTGTCTGCGTGTTAGTCGACAGTGTTTTTACCACGAAGTCCCAGCAAGCATAGAAAGTTGTGTAAAATCTCAGTTTCTATCTGACACTGTTTCTAAAACTGAAACAATCGTTCAAAGCGAGAGGTATTTCTTCGGATTCGGTCATTTCCGTTGTGGGACATTGGTTTTCTAGCCAATGACACACTTTCTACCAAAAAAGAAAAGATCATATGAAGAAGTGTGTTACTGTGCACAGTAATTATATGAAAAAGGAAAAATAACTTGTGCTCGTTTCAAATTTCATGTTCCATTTTCTGTATGCGATGGTAAAACTTATTTATGGCTTCTCGTATATTTGTTCTTGCACCTATAGCCTCCTTTTAAACTTGTTATCCTTGTTTTTAAATGTTTTTTCATTCAAATAATAATAATGTTAAAGAGAATATTGAAATCACAACAGTGCCAGTTCAAAGAATCAATCGAATTATGTGTTTCATAGGCCTACGTGTCAAAAAAGGTAGTATTTTTGGATCAAAATTCCAATATATTTCAATCAAAAATGTTCTTAACCAGGATTTCGTAATAGGGGGGGGGGGGAGTCCGAGAAATACTGTGGTTAACACACCAGGGCTTCGATCATTTTAAGATATTTTACTGCCAACATATATATTGGTTCGTTTAGTCAGTGGTGCCCACCCGACTTATGTCCATGACCCCCCCCCAAATTGTCTACCTGTAGGTGTTCTTCCATGAAAGAAACCTTTTCGATTAATTTTTACACCCCCTCAAACATATTTATATAGATTTCTAACCCCCCGAAATATTTCAATGACGCAGTTTGCGTCAGCCCCCCTTTGTGGGCACCCCTGGTTTAGTCAGGGTTTCGTAATGGGGGAGGGCGGGGGCGTGACATGAAATACTGTGGTTACATACCAGGGGCTCGATCAGTCTAAACTGTTTTACTGGAAACATACAACACATCGGTTTATTAGGACAATGGATTGTTAGTAAGTATTTTAATGGCAAACTATTTAGGAATCTCGAGTAAAAGAATACTTTTAAAATGGATTGAAAAACATATAGTCTTCCAAGGTCATTCGAACTTGATTTTTCTTGTCTTCTTTCTCTTATCTTCGTTTAATGCAGCCAAAGATAGCAATGAGATCTCTTTCGGCAGTAAAGACAAAATGGATTTAAGTTGCCGCGAAATTAAAAATGTCTGTAAAAAGTGTAACTGGAATCTATATTGCCAGGTTCATATTATTGGTGATTGTGGGCAGTTCTACCTGAGAGTCTATCTGATAGAACCAGTTTATCGTTAGTCATTTGTAGTTCATAGGATTAGGATGGAGCTACATGGAATTCGGAATGCTGGTTTAACCACAATTTTATTACAAGAATGTCGAATGATGTACAAGTTTGGGATTAAATAAAACAATTTTGCAATTTATGTCCAATATTTAAAGCCAAGATTTTAGCAATATTTGCTGGTGTAATGAATAAAGAATATTAATGCAACTGTATACTATAGCACTAAATATATCCTATTAGCACCTTTTAGGTCCAGAAAGCTACTAATAGGCCTGTTAGAGACAAAGCGATGCAGGGCGCTGACCACTTGTTCGTCGCTCGGCTGGATATGATTCAACTGCCACTAGGTCCAGAGAGCACCTGATACAACTGTTAGTGACAGGTCGATGCAGGGTGCTGACCAGCTGTTCGTCACTAAGCTGGAAGTGTCTTAAGTGTCACCAAGTTCAGAAAGTTTCTGATACGTCTGTTGGAGACAGGGCGATGCAGGGCGTTGACAACCTGTCCGTCGCTCGGCTGGAAGTGGTTCAACTGCCACTAGGTCCAGGAAGCACCTGATACACCTGTTAGAAACAGGTCGATGCAGGGCGCTGCAAGCTCCTGATACATCTGTTAGAGACAGGGCGATGCTGGGCGTTGACTACTTGGTCGTCTTTCGGTTAGACGTGGTTCAACTGTCACTAAGTCCCGAAGGCTCTTGATACGCTTGTTAGAGACACTCCGATTCAGCGCGCTGACAACTTGTTCGTCGCTAAGCTGGAAGTGGTTTAAGTGTCACCAAGTTCAGAAAGCTGCTGATACGTCTGTTAGAGACAGGAGGATGCAGGCCATTGATCACTTGTTCGTCGCTAGACTGGACGTGGTTCAACTGTCACAAGGTCTAGAGAGCTCCTGATACGCCTGCTAGAGACAGAACAAAGCAGGCGTTGACAACATGTTCGTCGCTGGTTGGACGTGGTTCAACTGTCACTAGCTCCAAGAAGCTCCTGATACGCCTGCGAGAGACAGGGCAATGCAGGGCGATGACCATTTGTAAGTCGCTAGGGTGGACGTGGTCCAACTGTCAATAGGTCTAGGGAGATCCTGATGCGCCTGTTATGACAGGGTAATGCAGCACGCTGACCACTTGTTCGTTGATAGGCTGGACGTGGATCAACTGTCTCTAGGTCCAGAAAGCTCTTGATACGTCTGTTAGGGACAGGGCGATGCAGGGCATTGACGACGTGTTCGCAGCTGGGCTAGACGTGGTTCAACTATCACTAGGTCTAGAAGCTCCTGATACGCCTGCTGCAGACAGGGCGATGCAGGGTTCTGACCACTTGTGCGACGATAAGGTGTACGTGGTTCAACTGTCTCTAGGTCCAGAATGCTCCCGATACTCTTGTTAGGGACAGGGTGATGCAGGGCGTTGATCACTTTGTTCGTCGCTAGGCTGGACATTGTTTAAGTGTCACCCGCTTCAGAGAGCTACTGATACGTCTCTTAGAGACAAGAGATGCAGGGCACTGATCACTTGTTCGCCGCTAAGCTGGAAGTGGTTTAAGTGTGACCAGGCTCAGAAAACTCCTGATACGTCTGTTAGAGACAGGGCGATGCATGGCGTTGACCACTTGTTCGTCGCTAAGCTGAAAAGGGTTTAAGTGTCACCAGGTTCAGAAAGCTCCTGATATGTCTGTTACAGACAGGGCGATGCAGGGCATTGACAACCTGTTCGACGCTCGGCTGGAAGTGGTTCAACTGCCACTAGGTCCAGAACGCATCTGATACACCTGTTAGTGACAGGTCAATGCAGGCTGCTTACACTTTTTCGTCTTTAAGCTGGAAACGGTTTATGTGTCACCATGTTCAGAAAGCTCCTGATACGTCTGTTAGAGACACCGGGATGCAGGGCGTTGATCACTTGTTTGTCGCTCGGCTGGACGTGGTTCAACTGCCACTAGGTCCAGAAAGCATCTGATACACCTGTTTGTGACAGGTCGATGCATATCGCTGACCACTTTTTCGTCTCTAAGCTGGAAGTGGTTTAAGTGTCACCAGGTTCAGATAGCTCCTGATACGTCTCTTAGAGACAGGAGATGCAGGACACTGATCACTTGTTCGTCGCTAAGCTGGAAGTGGTTTAAGTGTGACCAGGCTCAGAAAACTCCTGATACGTCTGTTAGAGACAGTGCGATGCATGGCGTTGACCACTTGTTCGTCGCTAAGCTGGAAAGGGTTTAAGTGTCACCAGGTTCAGAAAGCTCCTGATACGTCTGTTAGAGACAGGGCGATGCAGGGCACTGACCACATGATCGTCACTTGGCTGGGCGTGGTTCGCCTGCCACTAGGTCCAAAAAGCACCTGATACACCTGTTAGTGAAAGGTCGATGCAGGGCGCTGACCATTCGTTCGTCGCTAAGCAGGACGTGTATCAACTGACACTATGTCAAGGAGGCTCCTGATACGGCTGTTAGAGACAGGGCGATGCTGGCCGTTGACCACATGTTCGTCGCTAGGCTAGACTTGGTTCACCTCTCACTAGGTCCAAGAAGCTCCTGTAATGGCGGTGGGAGACAGAGCGATGCAGTGCGCTGACCACTTGTAAGTCGCTAGGCTGGACGTGGCCCAACTGTCACTAAGTTCAGGAGGCTCCTGATACGCCTGTTAGTGAGAGGTTGATTGCAGGGCGCTGAGCACTTGTTCGTCGCTTAGCTGGAAGTGATGTAAGTGTAACCAGGTTCAGAAAGCTCCTGGTACCTCTGTTAGAAACAGGGCGATGCAAGGCTTTGACCATTTGTTCGTCGCTCGGTTGGACGTGGTTCAACTGTCTATAGGTCCTGAAAGCTCCTGATACACCTGTTAGAGACAGTTCGATGCAGGGCGCTAACCACTTGTTCGTTGCTCGGCTGGACATGGTTCAGCTGCCACTAGGTAAAGAAAGCACCTGATACACCTGTTAGTGACAGGTCGATGCAGGGCGCTGACAACTTGTTCGTCGCTAAGCTGGAAGTGTTTTAAGTGTCACTAGGTTCAGAAAACTCGTGATACGTCTGTTAGAGACAGGGCGATGCAGGGCGTTGACAACTTGTTCGTCGCTTGGCTGAACGTGGTTCAACTGCCACTAGGTCCAGAAGGCTCCTGATACGCCTTATAAAGACAGGGCGATGCTGAGTGTTGACTACTTGTTCGTTGCTAGGCTAGACGTGGTTCAACTCTCACTAGGTACAAGAAGCTCGTGATATCCCTGCTGGAGATAGGGCTATGCAGTGCGCTGATCACTTGTTGGTTGATTGACTGGACGTGGTTCAACTGTCACTAAGTCCAGAAGGCTCCTGATACGCCTATTAGAGACAGGGCGACGCTGGGCGTTGACCATTTGTTCGTTGCTAGCCTAGACGTGGTACAACTCTCTCTAGGTACAAGAAGCCTCTGATACGCCTGGTTTAGAAAGGGCGATGCAGGGCGCTGACCACTTGTTCGTCGATAGGCTGGACGTGGTTCAACTGTCTCTAGATCCAGAAAGCTATTAATACGCCTGTTACAGACAGGGCGATGCAATGCGCTGAACACTTGTTCGTCGATAGGCTGGACGTTGTTCAACTGTCTCTAGGTCCAGAAAGCTCCTGATACAACTGTTAGTGACAGTCGATGCAGGGCGCTGACCACTTGTGCGTCGCTATGCTGGAAGTGGTTTAACTGCTACTAGGTCCAGAATGTACCTGATACACCTGTTAGAGACACTGCGATTCAGGGCATTGACCACTTCTTCGCCGCTAAGCTGGAAGTAGTTTAACTGTAAGCAGGTTCAGAAAGGTCGTGATATGTCTGTTAGAGACAGGGTGATGCACGGCGTTGACCACGTGTTCGTCGCTAGGCTGGACGTGCTTCGTTTGGCACTAGGTATGGAGAGCCTTTGATACGTTTGTTAGAGACAGGGTAATGCAGCGCGCTGACAACTTGTTCGTCGATAGGCTGGAAGTGGTTCAAGCGTCACTAGGTCGAGGAAGCTCCTTATACGCCTGCGGGAGACAGGGAGATGCAGGGCGCTAACCACTTGTAAATCGCTAGGCTGGACGTGGTCCAGCTGTGAATAGATCTAGAGAGCTCTTGATACGCCTGTTATGACAGGGTAATGTAGCGCGCTGACCTCTTGTTCGTCGATAGGCTGGACGTGGATCAACTATTACTTGGTCTAAGCTGCTCCTGATACACGTGCTGGAGACAGGGCAATGCAGGCCGCTGACCACATGTTCGTCGATAGGCTGGACGTGTTTCAACTGTCTCTAGGTCCAGAAAGCTCCTGATACTCCTGTTAGAGACAGGGCGATTCAGGGCGCTGATCACTTTGTTTGTCGCTAGGCTGGACGTGTTGCAACTGTCACATGGTCTAGAGAGCTCCTGATAAGCCTGTTACAGACAGTGCCATGCAGGGCGCTGCCCACTTGTTAGTCGCTAGGCTGGAAGTGGTTTAACTGTCACCAGGTTCAGAAAGCTCGTGATACGTCTGTTAGAGCCAGGGCGATGCAGGGCGGTGACCACTTGTTCGTCGCTCGGCTGGATGTGATTCAACTGCCACTAGGTCCAGAAAGCTCCTGATAGACATATTGGAGACAGGTTAGTGCTGCGCGCTGAGAACGTGTTCGTCGATAGGCTGGACGTGGTTCAACTGCCACTAGATGCAGAAACCTTTTCTTACGTCTGTTAGAGACAGGGCGATGCAGGGCGTTGACCAATTGTTCGTCGATCAACTGGACATGGTTCAGCTGCCATTAGGTGCAGAAAGAACCTCATACACCTGTTAGTGACAGGTAGATGCAGGGCGCTCACCATTTGTTTGTCGCCAACCTGGAAGTGAGTTAAGTGTTTCCAGGTTCTGATACGTTTGTTAAATACAGGGCGATGCAGGGCGTTGACGACTTGTTCGTCGCTTGGCAGGACGTGGTTCAACTGTCACTAGCTCCAGAGAGCTGCTGATACCGCCCGCAGGCCGATGCAGGGCGCTGACCACTTGTGAGTCGCTAGGCTGGACGTGGTTCAACTGTCACTAGGTCTAGAGAGCTCCTGGTACGCCTGTTAGAGACAGGGTAATGCATCGCGCTGACCACTTGTTCGTCAAATTCTGGACGCTGTTCAACTGTCTTTAAGTCCATAAAGCTCATGATACGTCTGTTAGAGACAAGGCGATGCAGGGCGTTGACGACTTGTTCGTTGCTCGGCTGGTTGTGGTTCAACTGACTCTAGGTCCTGAAAGCACACGATAAGCTTGTTAGAGACACTGCGATTCAGGGTGCTGACCACTTGTGAGTCGCTAGGCTCGACGTGGTTCAACTGTCACTAGGTCTATAGAGCTCCTGATACGCCTGTTAGAGACAGGGCAATGCAGAGCGTTGACAACATGTTCGTCGCTAGGCTGGACGTGGTTCAATTGTCACCTAGTGCATCGCATCGCCCTCTCTATAACAGTGGTATCAGGGGCTTTGTGAACCTGGTGACACTTAAACCACTTCCAGTTTAGCGACAAAGAAGTGGTCAGCGCCCTGCATCGACATGTCACTAACAGGTGTATCAGGAGCTCTCTGGACATAGTGACAGTTGAACCAAGTCCAGCCACCAAGTAGCCATGCGTCAGATGAGAGTTCCGATACGCAAACGCGCCAGGAACACTTCATCTCGACGACGATGGAACGAGGACGTACGCCACTCTCTTAAGTGTGGCTTGACTGCATGTAAATTATTCTCAAGAGTCCGGTCCAAATCTGGTTGCCAGTGAGAGCGTATGAAAGAATAGAAATGGTGCTGAAGATTGGAGAAAGGAAGGCTATGCTCCAGTGCAACCGCGGCCAAGGCGGAGTTCTTGGCAGCTGTGTCAGCACGTTCGTTTCCGCGAATGCCGGCTTGACCCGGCACCCAGCAGACAACGACGGCACAGCCCTGTTGCTGCAATTGATGGCATCTAACAAGAATGTCCTGCACGAGAGAGTTCATACTGAACGCATTCTGTAGATTCAGAACCACGCTCTGAGAATCGGTGCAAACAAGCACACGACGTAATGAAAGCGTGAGAGTATGGTCCAAGGCAAGCTTAAGTGCAGTCAATTCGGCAGTGAACACGGAACACAGGCGATGCAAATGAAATTCTGAGCTGCCCTCGTCGGTGACAAAGGCACACCCTACAGAATCCTCATCCTTAGAACCGTCTGTAATGAACACACTAAAATCTGGTTACTGGTCTAACAGTGCGGAAAACTCCTGCTGGTACACCTGGGAACTAGTCTGCTGTTTCGAATGCATAGACAAACGTAACTCATGGAGAGGGAGACGAAGCAGCCATGATGGAATAACACAAGAGGGAACCAACGAAAGGGAAGGCCACTCGAAATCGTCGGCAAGGAAACTCTCACACGCACGGATTTACAATGGACGTGTAGAGCGAGGACGTGCAGCATAGCGCTCGTAAATCCTACCACCATGGAGACATGGTCTACAAGGGTGGTCTGGAATACAACGCACATGCGCGGAATAATTAAGAAGTCTGCTGCGACGATACGCTAACGAATGTTCATTGGCTTCAACATACAGGCTGGCAACGGGACTAGTTCGGTAATCGCCAATAGCAATACGAATACCCAGGTGATGCACTGTGTCAAGTTGGCGTAATAGACAATCACGAGCAGATCCATAGACAATACTGCCATAGTTTAACTTGGACCGAATTAGACTACGATACAAACGAAGCTGACCAGTACGATCAACACCCCATTGCGGTGGGAAAGGACATGAAGGAGATTTCAACGCACGAAGACAAGAGTACTTAAGATTCCGAATATGTGGTGCCCACGACAAGCGACAGTCAAAGACCAGACCCAAGAGAGGGACTGTATCAACGAATGACAAACGGGTGCCATCGAGGTACAAGTCCGGGTTAACAACGCAGCTACGCTGCCGACTGAAGTGAACTCATTGGGCTTTCTCGGTAGAAAAGCGAAATCCAGTCTCATTCGACCAGCGAACAAGACGATTCAGAGTCAGTTGAAGCTGTCGAGTAATGCCGCGAAGGTGGCTGGAGCAACAGAAAATTACAAGCTCGTCAATTAAGCAGACCAGACAAAGGAGCCTGGATCTTCGAAAGAACGCTGTTAACGGCGATAGCAAACAACGTGACAGTAAGGACACCGCATTGTGGAACACCATTTTCTTATACAAAGCGCTCTGAGAGATTAGATCCCACACGCACTCTAAAGTATCGCTCGTGAAGAAAATTCGAGATAAATTGGGTCATATGCCCACGAAGACCCCAGTTATATAATTGTT
Source organism: Thermobia domestica (assembly GCF_964235325.1). NCBI lineage: Eukaryota > Metazoa > Arthropoda > Insecta > Zygentoma > Lepismatidae > Thermobia > Thermobia domestica. The sequence continues at coordinate 129,735,677 of NC_137469.1, read as the reverse complement.
TTAGGATTCCGTAACGCCATGTGGTGTCATACGCCTTCTCTAAGTCGAAAAATATAGCTACAAGATGTTCGCCGTTGAGGAAGGCGTCTTGAAGTTGACCCTCAAGATAAGCGAGACTGTCTGTAGTGGATCGGAAACGACAAAATCTACTTTGAAACTTGCTCAGAAGTGAATTGGATTCCAATTACCACACCAGGCGCTTGTTGACCATGCGTTCAAACAGCTTACAGACGCAGCTCGTGAGAGGAATGGGTCTGTAGCTCGTAGGGCTAGTTGCGACTTTGCCTGGCTTCAAGATAGGAATAACGAGAGCCTCACACCAAGCCGGGGAAAAAACTCCTCGACCCAGAGGCGATTATACAGTTGCAAGAGAGCAAGCTGAGTATCGCGGGAGAGGTTGCGCAACATTTCGTAGGGTATACGATCAAGCCCTGGAGCAGTATTGGACGATTCACGAAGAGCAGAATCGAATTCAACAAGGGTGAAAGGAGCATTGTATTCTTCGCTGTTGGCGGTACGGAAGTTTAACGGGGTCCGCTCTAAATGGGCCCTAAGGGGAATGAACGCAGGAGGATAATGTGCAGACTCAAAAGCACATAGAAGCAAAATACTGGCCCAAAGTGTTAGCTATCTCCGAAGGGTGAGTAACTAAGACACCAGTCACAGTCAAGGCAGGATCACCAATAGGAGGAGTATTTCCAGTAAGGGAGCGGACCCGACGCCACACTGTGGACAACGCTGTTCGACTATTGATGGACGAAACGTAATGCTTCCAGCTTTGGCACTTCGAAAGCTTGATAAGGCGTCTAGTTCGAGCACGTAGAATGCGGAAACGCTGCAGATTGTCGTCAGTTGGATGACGATTAAAAGTGGCAAGAGCGTGCCGACGAGCCAGGATAGCCTCACGAATGTTCGGAGACCACCAGGGAACACGCCGGCGGGAGACGTCACCACCACATTCTGGAATTGAACCATGAGCAGCATCAATAACAGCTCGCTCAAAAGCTTCTGCAACAGCAACTACAGGGAGATCATTACGACAATGAAACTCACTGAGCTCACGAAAGCTACGCCAGCCAGCACGCTTCAGATTGAAGCGGCGGAGGGGTACAGGAGGAGCAACAGGGAGACCATCAACAAACAAGGGAAAATGATCACTGCCACAAAGGTCAGAATGCACTCTCCATGTCAATGAGGTTAGTAGACTAGCACTGCACATGGAGAGGTCGATACAGGAATATGTACCATAAGCAGTGGAGAAATGAGTAGGACTGCCATCATTTAGGATGAGCAAGCCACTCTCCTCAAGAAATTCCGTTACCTGACGCCCACGACCGTCAGTACGGACAGAGCCCCACAAGTGATGATAGGTATTGAGATCTTCTACAAGCAAGATTAGCGGCTCGAACTGATGGTAGAGCTGAAGCAGGTCGGCGGTAGTAAAGGCTTCTGAGTGAGGAACGTATAAAGAACAAAAGTGTAAGCGGGCGAGGGAAAAATACTCGCATTGCAACTGCTTGCAGGCGGGAGACAAGGTGAATCTCCCGAGAATGAAAAGAATCAGAGACACAGACTGCCACGCAGCCTGCAGCTTGCTCACCATCGGGCTTATCACACCGATACATAGTGTACCCAGAAAGAAGGAAAGACTGGGTAGGTTTAAAATGCGTTTCCTGCAAACAGATGAGAACCGGCGAGTTGTAGAATATCAGTTGTGTCAATTCCTCACAGTGACTACAGAAGCCATTCAGATTCCACTAAAGAAGCGCCATACTGGAAGATGTCAAAGTTTAAGGCGAACCTTCGCACGAGGATCAATAACAGCCCACTCGGAATCCATCAGTTCGTCCTCCACCATGTCAGATTTCAGAGAAACTGCAGGTGGCTTACGAACTGGCGTAGATTTTGCTCTCTTTGGAGTGAGAACAGTCTCTTCAGCCGGCGAATATGTTGACTAAGTTTCAGGCCAGCGATATAAGGTGATCGGCGATGGGCTGGAGTACGCCGAAGACCACAACTAACGGAAACCCGGGAGGTTCAGGGAAGTTCGCTTGTTGTTGCAACTGGGGTCTTGGGGTCACAACTAGGCTCTGGGACAAAATCGGTTTGTGTGGAAACGTCGGACGTCTGGGTTGCTACAGATTTCTTAGAACTTGCTGCAACAGTAGCGAATGGAACAGAAAGCGAGGAAGGAGTGCTTTCTTTCAAACGACGCTTAGCATCAGCAGCAGAATTTTTTCTACAACCATGAGCTCCCGTATACGCTTCTCGCGCTGAAAGGCTGGACAATCCGGAGACCAAGCAGAGCTCACCCTTGCAGTTGACACAAAAGGGCTTAGTTGCTTTACAGGGATCCGCATCATGACTATCCTGGCCACAATTGGCACAAAGAGCAGCACTCGCATTGCTCGAGGTGCTGGTGTGCCCAAAATGTTGACATTTATAGCAGCGCAAAGGACTAGGTATATAGGGCCGAACTTTCAATGGATAGTAACCAGCCTTTACATACTCTGGAAGCATTGGCAAACTGAAAGTAAGAATCAGTAACTGGATAGCGACGAGTTCACCTGACTTCTTACTTTTTATGCGAGCTACATCTATAACATGTTGGTCCGCTAACTCAGACTTAATCTCCTCCTCACTGGCATTCATAAGATCCCAACACGATATCACTCTTCGAGAGACGTTCAGGAGACGATGAGGTTCTTTTGACACGTTCACAGGTCCAACCGCAGTTAATTTCAGTAGCTTCGCTGTTTGCTTTTCATCGATCGTTTCCACCAATAAAGTGCCATTCCGCAATTTCTTGATGTCCTTAAGCTGTCCGGCTTGGTAAGTAATAATTTTATTAATAACAAAAGGGGATAAGCCCTTAATAGCACTCGGACGATGTTCATCGGAAATGGCACTATCAGCATCTTTACCTTTAATTACAAGATATCGTACGACGGGCGCGGCGATACTTGTCTTTTCCACACTTTCGTTTTCACTCGGTTTGAGCTTCTTCCGTGAGGGAGAGCCCGGATCAGATTTTAAAGTTTTTGTACCCATATAAAAAGAGTTTATGAAAACATTTAGAAAGGAAAAAAGGGTGTGATGTCACACTGGGGCCTTAACAGGGAGAACTAACGCTACCCCCTGGCAATCCTATCAGCTCGCCCACACCTAAGGATCAGCGTGGGGCCAACGCGGTCAAGGGAAATGGAAATGCAAGAAAACCATTCCCGTCGACAAAAACGCGTGGCCCCGGAAAAAGAAGAAGTGAAACAAAAGGAAAGAAACCTGGCAAACAAAAGGACAGAGCCCCACCAGCCCGGGAAGAACATAACAAAACAAAGAGGTGCGGGTTTTTTTATTTTGTATTTTTAATTTTTAAAAATTACTTTTAGTTCTGCGATTTTTTGTTTTTTTTATTTTCAAAGACAACACTCTGGACAACACAAACACTGGACGCACACAACGTTAGGCCGGGTGGGTGCACGTCCTCCCCAAGTGGAGGAAGACGTCCACTAAACCTTCCACTTCCCGACTCCCACCAGCCACCCGCGAGTCCGGTAGCGGTATTCGCGGCTGAGAGGGCATGCAATGATATGAAGATGAGGGGTGATAAATGAATGACGTATGAAACCGCTCCTCCACCTCCAGCTCCTCCCGCTCCCCGACGAAGACGGTCCGCTACAATGAGAGGGTAACTTCCGGTGAGTTGTCAGTTAATTATAATATTTCTTTAGTGGGTAAGAATGCAATGTAGGAAACTAGAATTGGATCAGAATCTGAATAAGGGAGCCCTTTTTAATCTTATTTATTCAATTGTAATTTTTACAATATAATAATAATAATATTAATTAGAAAGATTGATATAATTGGCCCATTTTAAATATTGTGGTGGGCCCATGAGATCTTAGTTAATCCACTACAAGCTTTGTTGGCGAATTTTTGCAATTGTTCGAAATAACCTATCCTCTTAAATTAGAGACAAGAACACAGTAAGAACAAGGTAACAAAGCACATTATTCCTCAAATCAACATTCTGTCAGTGTTCGTAGGTTTCTTTAAGAAAATTTCCCTCGACTGCCACAAAATTTTATCTTTTTTATCAAATTTTCCCTTCTTTGTTGAGTGTCCAATGCATATGACAGAGGTTATGTGATACGATTAATGTAGCTATAGTAAAGGAAGTCCCAACCACTTTTGTTTTGTTCATTTGTATTTTGCTTCTATTTTTTCGTTTACTTTTCATTCCCTTTTTTTCTACAGACATATACACACAAATACACCCAGCCAGCAAAATGAAATGAAATGAAATCTTTTAGTTTAACCTCGCACGACTATGCCTTTAGGCTAAGGGAAACGATTATTAAAGCAAGTGAATGATGATGGAAGAATAAGAAAGTCGGAGGAAACGGAAGTGCCTCGAGAAAATCCACGGACAGGATGTTGTTTACCACAAGCTTACTAGGCTAGGGATCGAACTAGGGACTCCATGCACCAGAGATGGCTCTACCACTGAGCCACCGTGCCCTCATCCAGCCAACAATGATTTCAAAGTACGCTACCTCAACACCCAAACACTATTGTTATTGTATTGATTGATTTCTGGAGAACAAAGAGAGATTTAAGCATTGCTATTGGTCGTCAGTCAGCCGGAGAATTTCCCTGGATTTTTCATGTTTTACCAAAAAGTTCCCTTTTCCCCTTTTTGCTACATTTACCTGTCAAATTTCCCTAGATTAGGGAAATTTCACTGAAACTACGAATACTGCATTCTGTATATATGCCATCCCATACACTGGTTACCTTACGAAATTTTCAACAGACGGCAGTTAGCAGACGAATTGGTTTATAATATTTAACAATTTAATATGTTTATATCAGTAGAAGGGTCAAATTTAGAAAATCCACTTATAAAAATTTAAACAGTTTAACGGTGTAAAAGTATGTTGACTTCCTATTCCAAATGTTTTACCAACATACAGTATTTACTGGCATAAAACATTATAGTAAAATATAGATTTATACGTACTCTCTAAATATAATCAGTGTTTCTTTCAGAAGCAATATTTTTGGGGGCACACTCAGTATTCCTAGGGTTACTGCTGGTACTATTTATTTATTAATATATTAAATAAGTATTTTTGTCTCTTCCGGGGGGCAGTGACATATTAAAGAATCCTCTGGAGTAATAGTAATAAATATACTGTGATGAACCGAACGAATTTCATATTAAAATCATAGTATATTAAAAATGCAATTTTCTTTGTATTTGTACTCAAAATCCCGTAATATTCTCAATTTTGGGAAACTTCCAGGGTATATTCCCGAAAAATATTTTGCCGGGAATTTGCCCATCATTAGTTTTGCTCTAAAACAATTTGTTTCTTATTTCGAACAGATAATAATGGGTTCCATCAAATCATATTGAAAATGAAAATGAAATGAAATCTTTTAAGTTTTACGTCCCACAGCTATGCCGGTTAGGCTAAAGGAGACGATGAAGATGAGAAATGAATGAAATGGTGGAATGAAGAAAGTGGAAGGAAGCGGGAAAACCCCGAGAAAACCCATGACCACGGTGTTTGTCCATCACAAGGTCCACATGGCGCGAGCATGGATCGAAGCAGGGACATCAGGCACCTGAGGTGAACGCTCTACCACTGAGCCATCGCGCCCCACACCATATTGAACATTTAGTAATATTAGTTAGAACCAACGCAAAGCAAAATTTACTTTTCAGTTTGCTATTATCGGCTTGACAGTTATAAATATTTATATACTTTCTTTTGCATTAAACTCCCCGCTTCTTGCGCAGAGTCGTTTTGACGATTGATTAGCGTCATGCTAAAATCCCGACTACTGCAGGAAACATATCTTAGTCGAATTCTTTAGTATGGCACTAATCATCTTTCAGGACGACTCGTCATAAGGCCCCCAGATTTAGCGAATGTGTGGTATGGAATGGCGTTCTCGGGTATGGCGACCTTAAAATTTCGTGTTGTTCAATTTAAATTATTGTACTCACTTTCTGAAACACTTATTGCAACATTGTACATGGAGTACACCTGATAGATTTTATGGGTTTTTGATATAACTTCGGTTGGAATAACACCTGTGATCGGCATTCGGAAGATTACAAGTGTTTCGAAGATGTTAATCAAGTGGTGTAATTGTGTTTAAGACTTGTGTTGTGTTATTCTAACTTTATATTCTTGGTGTGGTGTGACCTAGTGCAAGTTTTTTTTTTGTCCTCTATTTGCTGCCTATCATGGCAGCAGGGCCGGCGCTAGCAGTTTTGTCGCATGGGCGGTACTTTCAAATGCCGCCTCTTTAATCTGCAAACATTTTGATAAAGGACGTTCAGGTATTAAGAAAAAGTAAGATACCATATTTAAAAACATGTATCCAAAGGGGAAGTAAACAAAAAATTGAACTACCTCTCTCGAATGCTAACGTAATATTTAAACGACACCATACATGACACAATATTTAGTATGATCGATTTCGCTGTACGTAATATACAGTAGGTCATACAGAAAATTTTAAAAAATATATATGCTTTAGTCCGACTAAAAATTTTAATTTTTAAGCTTATTTTATATCAAAAGGTATTTTCAATGTGGAGCATGAAGATAATATATTGAATCAGATATTATGACAAAAGTAAGTGATTAACCTAAACCTTATAGTGTACTAAAACACGTACACAAATTTTAGATGCTTTAACTGAAAAAACTTTTATTGGTTTGATATGAAAAATGAAATAAAACCTTTGTCTTACGTCCCACGGTTATGCCGGCTAGGCTAAAGGAGACCGTGATTATGAGAAATGAATGAAATGGTGGAATGAAGAAAGTGGAAAAAACGGGACAACCCCGAGAAAACCCACAAGCACGGTGTTTGTCCACCATAAAGTTCACTTGGCGGGGGCTGGGATCGAACCCGGGACCCAAGCGCCAGAGGTGAACGCTCTACCACTGAGCCACCGCGGCCCCTGCTTTGATATGAGCAAATTCCTTTCTCACATTCGCGTTGTCCAATGTTTCAGTCAATTCATGTTCCATTGATATCATCAATAGGCCACTTAAGCTTTCAGATATGGAAGAACGTAGACAGTTTTTAATAAGCTTAGAGTAAGTTTCGAAAAACTTCTTTCTCTACTTGCCACTGTTACTGGAAGGTAAACAAAATCATAAGTGCAACACTGACATTGGAGGCAAAGTCATATTCCTTAATTAATTTTAGTCATTTTTGTTGAACTTTTAGGCTTAATTATAGCAGATAGTGGTTTCAGTTCGTCTTTCAAATCACTGGGGTTAATATCTTTCGATTCTTCGCGTATTAAAATGCAGGCACTTTTCAGACAAAGTTGAGGTGGCATATCTTTAGGATTACTTGCGTCGTAAATAAAATCGAAATGCTCGCTGTGATGTTTAAGTTGCCCAAACCTTTCTCTTAAAGCTAACACAATGGCGTTTAGAAGTTTGTAATAAAAATCGATCTTGTATCTTGTTTGTGGATCTTCAACATTTTCATCCTCTGCCTCGTACTGAAACTGTTTCTTCTTCCGACTTTGAGCTTGCACTGCATTATCTATCCGTGGACCATCCACATCTAATGCTGATACCAACTCTATCGCATCAACTAAGTAAGATGGAAACTTTGCACAATTTCTGCTCCTCTCAAAGTATTTAGATATATTTTGAAGAAACCCGACTGCATCCGAAACATGAGAATCAATGCTTTGGAGACTTTTGCTTAGTATGTTTATGTGGAGTGAAAAATTATATCAGATAATGAGTGAGCAAAGAAAGTAAAGCCACGAAGCTGATTTGCTATACATAGAGAATCGTAGGCGACCTTTCTGTCTGTTCTATTGTCATTACTTATTTGAAGTAAGGCATCATAAACCTGTCCTATTTGATATCTAAGTGGAGTTAGAGCATAATTCGGCTCTCCCACCGTGCGAATAGGTTTAAAGTGAGGCTGCTAATATGTTCCTTTAGTATTGCCCAACGTTGAACTGACGCAGAAAAGAACTCATATTTTTTTTAACTATACAAAAAAAAAATGAAACGGTGAACTGAGGTGTTCTGGTTGCATCGTTAACGACAAAGTTTAGTAAAGGAACATAAAAGGCTTGGGAATTTACTTCTAATATTCTCTTGTGAATACCTGAATGTTTGCTTTTCATATTGGCACCATTGTCATATCTTTGGCCCTTCTTGTCTTCGATAGGAAATTCATTTCCTTTAGCTGTTTAATTATTACTTTTGTCAGTTCTAGACCAGTGGCTTCTGTTACTGTTACGAAACCAAGAAAGCGTTCGCAAATTTTTACAAGGCATTCTTCATTACTATATGTAATTTGTGCAAAACGATTGTTTTCATTTGCTCTGTACCAGAGATATCTGGTGTACAGTTTAGTATTGTGACGCTGAGTTCAAAAATATGGTTACATTGCTCTTTATTGAAGGAATTGAAAAAGATTATTTTGATTAATATGCATTTTAAAAGACATTTTTCTCTCTTGACTTGCTACAAACTAGCAACAGAAAAAGGAAATACGTAAAACCTTCTGAAGGTGACTAATGTTGCTTTTGCTGCACAATTTTGTAGGAAGTTTACTTGTCGAAGGTTACTCATAGTCATCCTACAGGATACATAATCATGATTTTGGCAACGTGACACCGCATTAATATGTTGAAATTGGTTATATAGTTATGAATCTATAGATAAGTCTAGAAATCACGCTATTGAATTCTTCCGGCTGTGACAGTACACGTATGTACATGTGTGTCACGCCACGTATTTTGGGTGCGGCAGTCTCTAAGAGCCAATCAAAATGAAAAGAGCAATAAGTTTCCATATTTGTGGAGATGATAAAACGGATGTACTGACGGATAGGAGGTTTGGGTGTGTTCTCGAGAATAATATAAAAGAACCTCATGGTCTCAAACGGTTGTTCAGAAATTCAGAAGTTCCGGTGCAGAGGTTCGAGACGTCGGTTGTGACCAGACAGAATCATCGTCAAAGTTTACTACCATAAGGTATGTATAATCCCTTGTTGCATCATAAAATTCAAGTTTAGAGATGTCATGCGGTACTTCAAAATGATTTATCTACCTACTGTAAAACTTTCAAGGTTAAGGACTGAAGTCGCATATTCGTATTTCATCTTCCGTTTCTTCTAACTTAAATATTTGAATATCTAGCCTGTTAATCAATCTATATTAAGGTATCAAACTATCAAATGAACTATCAGATATCAAATTACTCTTGTTGAATTACTAAATTAAATGTTGTTGTATATTACCATTTTAGTTATGTAATAAACTTACTTTTTATAAATAATGTTGTCATTCCCCTAGATTAAACCACTTTTTCCCATGAAAATCATGGTGTAATTTAAGTATATTTCTTTCGTGACACCCGCTAATATATAGCGTGAGCAGTTCTCAATAAGATGTGGAAATTAACGAGCTAAGTAAACAGAAAAAGCGACTGCACATCGTCACAAATGGGGGCTCGTCCAAAGCTTTTCTTCTTTTTTTTCATTTTTCGGGACGAAAAATTTTGTGGTGCTGCTATGACATCTTTCCTTTTCTATTCTATGTCTTCTGGTAGGCCAATTGAAGTGAAAAGAGCTCGAACGAATTTGTGCGATCAAAGATTGCCCACGATTCCAATTCGAATTTTTAATAAAAAAGTAGATGCATTATTAGACAGTGGTTCGCAAATTTCTGTTTTGGCTGAAGAAATGATCTCTCAAAATTTTCCAATTGCTAAGCGAATGCGTGCCACTATTCGTTTGCGCACATTAGGGGATAAGTTAACTGAACCACTCCCAGTGGTTCGGTTAAGTTTCCTAGTTGGAACTTATGGTCGAAGATCGCGTCGTTTATGGTTAAATGTGACATTAGTTAAACAGTCTCAATTAGACGAGAAAATGGTTCTAGGAATAGATTTCATTCAGCGTTACACATACGATATAGGGTTACAGTCTATAACTATTAATGGCAATCAAAGACATCCTAACATGAAGTTTTATGTTCAGTATTTGCCAAGTCGTAAGGAGCAAACAGTACTTAATTTATCGCATGTTCAGTTTTACAACAAAAATGGTAACCCTAGGACGAATAGAAACGTTAGCTCAACATCAGTATCACCTACGAACATTGACGTGCCTCAAAGTAGTTTAAAACTTCATGATTCAATCTCCCTTTCTGAAGACGCACATTGTGATTCCCAACCTGAGGACGAATGTCCTATATTGAAAATCAACTGTATTGTTCAGCAAACATCTCGTAACTTGACCACAACTGCCGAGCGCATGCAAATACCTGCTGGGAAAGTTGGTTTAGTGCAAGTTAAGCCATGTTATCCTATAACTGGAGATCATTATGTTGAACCGAATGATGTTTTGCATCGAACTTACTCATGTTTAATACCACCTACAATGTATGTAGAAGAAAATGGGTATGCTAAACTGCCTGTGTTTAATTTGAGTAAGCGGGGCGTGACTATTCCAGATGCTCAAATCATAGGACATTTGGAGAAATGTGTTCCTACACCAGAGATAAGAATGAACACGGTTAAAGCCAGCCCACTCTCCGCTGAGAAAGTCGAAAATTCGAAATCTAAATTACAACACGATGTTGGCAAGGAAATTGACATTTCCCCTGACCTTTCGTCTGAAGATCGAAAAAGGGTAGTAGATCTATTGAATGAATTTCAAGATATTATTGCGTGGACAATAAATGATATAACTGTAACACACGAATATGAGCATAGCATAGAATTAATTTCAAACATTCCTGTATCTTCACCACCCTATAGAGAGACATTAGGGAGAAAAAGAGCCATGAAAGAAGAGATTGACAATTTGCTTAAACAAAACATCATTTCTAGTTGTCGGTCTTCATACGCATCACCAGTTATTTTAGTTAAGAAGAGAGATAATTCTAAGAAACTCATAGTGGACTATAAAAAATTGAACTCCGTCATATCTCCTGACAGTTACGCTCTTCCATCACTCAACGACCTAATAGATTTATTCACAAATATTCAATTCATAAGTTCAGTAGACCTCAGATCTAGTTTTCTACAAATTCCCTTAAAGGAAGAGGATAAATTAAAAACTGCATTCATTTGTAGTGCCGGTTTGTTTAATTTTAATGTGGTCCCAAAAGGTCTCTCCACTTCCTCCGTAGCATTTCAAAGAATGATCGACAAAGTATTTGCAGGGTTAAAATTTAATATTATGGCATGCTTCGTGGATTACTTGATTGTCTTTGGAAAATCAATAGACGAAAAATTAGATAGACTTCGGAAAGTATTCACTCGTTTGCGAGAAGCCAATCTAAAATTAAATCCCTCAAAATCTCACTTTATGTATGCTGAACTACCAATCTTAGGATTCGTCGTAGGACGCGAAGGGGTTAAGATAGATCCTAAACGAGTCGAGGCTATCACTAACTTTCCCGAACCAGAAACAGTTCGTGATGTACGCAGTTTCGTTGGATTGGCTAGTTATAATCGAATATTTATTAAAAACTTTTCAGTTATCGCGAAGCCCTTAATAGATTTGACCAAGCCTGACGTAATCTTTCAATTTGGAGATAAAGAACGTCAAGCCTTTAATATCTTAAAGGAGAAGCTCGTTACTACCCCAGTATTAGCCATCTTTGATCCTGAAGCAGATGCTACCGAATTGTATGTAGATGCTTGTGAATACGGAATTGGCGCCGTATTAATGCAAATCAAGAATGGAGAGAAGAAGCCGATTGCTTTAGCAGAAAAATCTCAGACCATGAAGCTACGTCCTTAACGATCCCAGAAAAAGAGACCATGGCTTTGGTACAAGCCGTACTACATTTCCATGAATATCTACTTCACTGCATTTACTGATAGTTGTTGTGTTTGCTATTTAAGGAACATGAAAAATCTAAAAGGAAAATATCTTCTTTGGTTGATAAGGTTACAATCTTACAACTGTTCGATTAAAGCGATAAGAGGTAACCCCTCCAATCGTCATTCCGATTGCATGTCCAGATTTCCTACGCAGACTCTAAGTGAGGAAGAGAATGCAAATCGCGAAAAAGGACCTTGTATAAATACAATGAAGATTGACGCGACTGATGTAATCAAGGCACAGAAAGAAGACGAATATTATGGTAGAATACGCGAATTAGTAAGGTCTGATCCTACTAATAATGAGGCTCGTCCTTATGTATTAGTAGACGAGGTGTTATATCGTAAAGCCAATAACGATTTAAAACAATGTGTTCCACGATGTATGATCCCTGAAATTTTATATGCTATCCATACATCATGTCTAGAAGGCGGACATCTTGTAGAGAGCAAAGTGTTTTCTCGTGTCAATGAGCGATTTTATTGGCCTCGAATGGGATTCGATATCAAACAGTATATTAAGACATGTCGCGAATGTCAAGAACGTAAAGACTCAACCACTACACCATTAGGGTTGCATGAACCAATTAAACCACTAGCTCCTTTCCATGCCTTAAATTTTGAAGTATTTGGCCCACTGCCCCCCTCTAATGGTTATAAGTATGTCATCACCGCTGTCGATATGTTTTCAAATTATGTAGTGGCACGACCATTAAGAACAATAACAGCCAAGAATGTTGCAAAGTTTTTATTGGAGGATATTATTTGTTATTTTGGTCCACCCCGCCATATATTGTTAGACCTTGGTTCTAAATTCCACACACAAGTAACTAGCGAAATTCTGACTGTACTCGGTATACATCAAAAGTTTAGTATTAATTACCATCATAGAATAAATTCACGAATGGAGAAATATGTTCAAGCTTTGGTAAACTATTTGAAGAAATATGTGTCTACTTCTCAGAAAGATTGGTCTTTATTTGTTAGAACTGCTTGTTACTCTTATAATACTATAAAACACAAACACCATCCTTGTTCTCCTTTTGAATTGGTGTTTCGTAGAAAGGCTGAATTAGGACTCGAACTCGAGACTCCATGCCGAACCCCGTATGGAAAACTCGTGAAAAAGAATCTTGGTCGTATAAAGAAATTAGCACAAAAGGCCTTAATTAGTCAGCAGTAAAAACAGAAACCAAAATTGATAAGCGTAGGAAAGCCCATACGTAAAAAGAAAATGATTAGACCTCATTACAAATTTGGTAACTAAGCCGGGGTTATTTCCTAAATGTATGCAACGTGCATCATTCAGAAAGTTAATGTTGAACGAACGAAGTTATATTGTCCAAGTTCTCTAGTTTCAACCTGATCGAATTGTTCGATCATTTCATAGTTAAAAAAAATGTTAAGTTATCGCGATAGGCGTAGGAACTTCTAACGTGAAATTCAATGTTGATGCAGGCTTTCTGAAAGAAATGTTATATTAATACCTAAATAAATAATTAAGTAAGTAAATGGGTACCCAATCAAATATTTATATGTATAGAAGGAATATATAGAGAAAAGAGTAGTTTAGAGAAGTACAAAATGGTTTTAAATCCATGCATGGTCGGAAACCCTGCTATAAAAAAAGGAGAAAATAGAATAAGAAGAAAATATATAAATATATACAACTAAGGAAACAGCTTGATTCCTTGCGTAGGTATTATATTCCTCTTGTTGACAGGCCGATGGCCAGACAGACAGTCAGACAAACAAAAAAGAAAAATACCAAGAGAAAGAAAAGAGAGAAGTGGTTAGAAAAACAAAAGTTATTTTTATTTGCTAAAGGTAAAACTTCCGTTAGAAGAATTGAGAATCGCATTAATGAGAATATAATTACAAAGAGAGAATAATAATTAAAAAACAGGATACGCCTTTGTATTTTGTAGGTAAAGATAGGCTCTTGCCTTCGCAGCCTCATTTGAGCTTAGTGAACCACTTGCCTTGATTGGCAAGATGGAAGAAAACATCTCATGAAAGTTTTTCGAATTATTTTTGCAGTTCAAGGAGTATGTAATAAACTAGATTTAATATGAGTGAAAACGATAAATATTAGAAGGTTTGGACCCCGCGCGTTGGAAAATATCTTACTCTTAAGCCAGGTCGTGAGTAAATAAAGTTGATTGACTAAAGTTGAGTGGATCTGCTAAGGTTAAGTAGGTTTACGTGCTCTCCTTGATGCTCTCTTGGAGCTCCATAATGTGACATATAGTCAACCCAAGTTAAAATCAATCGACAGAGTGTACTGATAAATCATGGAGGACAATGATTCTATAATAATAGAGGCCGTGGTATAGGAGGTCATTATAATAATAGAGGCCAGCCGTGATAGACAGATTAACAATAAGGATAGAACTCTCAAAATGTAAGACCTATAGATAAAACTCAAAAATAAGCGAGCATTGGTATTTTTCTTATCTTATTCATTGTATTTCTTTCAATTTTATTTTCTTTCCTTTTACTGTTTAAATTTCTGCGCAGGTAATTAGTAGTTAGAAGAGATAGTTAAGGAAATAAAAATATATAAAAGGGACTGATATAATAATTTATATTCCCTTATATCATAAGATAACCAATCTTGAATCACTGTGTGCTTCGTCCTCGTATAGCAGAAAAGTGTACGTTTCCATATTTCTATTAGTATTATTTTACTCTAAAGCATTAGATAATGAAGCAGTGAGAACGATGAAATTGTCATTTGAAAACAGAAACAGACAAGAAAAGAACACGAGCAACAATAATTTTAATTTTGTATAATCATGTTTTGCTTCCTTTTACAGATAATGCCTCTATAAATTGTCATTGGTCGTAAGTAATTACGTCTTGCTTTGTTTGTATTAATGCAATGCAACATTATAGTATATTCTATAAAAAGGTATTATAGTTACATACATCATTGTATTACAGATACTGCAGATGGATGACAATTCACAATTCACCGTTTGTTTGAGCACTATAGGTAGCCCCGAAATACCTGTGTACCCCTCCCTCTTTATTTTTTTTGGATTGGCATGAATGTAGGTATAGTACTCTGTTACGAAGCAAGGACGCCTTCTTCCCCTTTACTTCTTTTTATTTCCGGTTTATTTCCGGCCTGATCCAGCAACGTTCTGTACCTTTTTTAAAGGTCTCTCTCTCTAAGCAAGTATATGTTTTGTAATATATTTCATACTTGTCAAAAAAATATATTGTGATATACTTCATATTTGTTAAATCAAACATTGTTCTTTTCTCAACGATCTTACTTTATAACAGTATTATCTGCTATTATGTAATAGTGTTTTCTTGAGTAGTTTCTACATTCCGGAAGTAAGTTATCTACTTCCTTATTCAACTGTTATCAGCACACACTCTCAGGACAACAAACTTTATCTATAATTTGTATGCAATGAAGTGCGTTACTTTAAAAAGAAGGGTTTAAGATATAAAAATCACCATCATTACTAATTGAGATGAATCCTCTACTATTGGAATTAGGTCAAGTTGAATGGCAACAGAATTATTCAGAAAGTTTTCATACAATAATAATAATAATAATAATAATAATAATAATAATAATAATAATAATAATAATAATAATAATAATAATAATAATAATAATAATAAAATGTTAACTAAATTGTACCGTACATTAAAACAAATGAATAGTCATATGTATTCTATAATCTGGAAACAATAATAAGATTAATAATTAACTAACATCCATTAATAGGCATAGTTCATTCATCATTGCTAATTACAAGGCAGTAGTCACTATAAATACCTTTTATTTTCTCAAGGGTGCATATTATGAAAACGTATTCACTTTCAGACCACTAAATTCATGGTTTGGATTGGTCCTATTCTGATGGGATCTCTATTTCAGCAGTAAAGGAACTGCTTTCCACCTTACTCACACCAAATAGCAAATTATACTGCAAGGAAAATTAATAACATTAAATGAATTCTAAAGTTATTTAATCAAAGCTGAAAATTTAAAGAATTTAGGATGCCCTCGGATAGGAAGCCTTCCGTTCTCGAGTGAGCACGGAATTGCCTTTGATATTGTGTTACAAAATGGAGGCTGATCTTTGTTCGCCCACTGCTCCATTTCGAACTCTGTTTAGACGTTTGTCTTTAATCATGACCTTTAAATTATTATCTAATTGTCACCATTAAATTAGCTAAAAACAAAAAGAAAATATTATTGTACCACTGGCTAATAAGGAATATGTGCTCCACAGTAGCCTCTCCCAAGAAGGCTTCTGCGTACGAGTGCGCTTACTCTGACCGCTTTAGGTTGGATGAAGCGTTAGTCCTAAGAGTGATTTCCATTTCCTAGACAGCTTGACTCTTACCTGTGCTGACTATCTGAATATATCAAATGTTATTGAGTTATGCGCTTTACTACTCCTTATTAATGTACTATTATGAACGTTATATTGCTTTGATTACAGATGATCTTTGATTACAGATGATAATGTAGTTATGGTGATATTATTAGTACATAATTATATGTGTTGCGCAAGTTATGTTTCAGGCTAATGTTGATTATCTTTGTATTATTGATTAATATTGATTTACTGTTGTTTTATCATTAGAAGTGTAGAAGTAACGTTATATAATTGCTAGATTTATTTGAATATGTATATGCAATAGTTATTTAGTTAAATTGTTAGATTATTATATATTTTGCACATTGTCGATATATATATATATTTGCACAAGATACTATTAGCTTATGATGATTTTAAGCAAAGACCGAGTCATTATCATTCCTTATGTGTAATATATATATAGAGTGTTGACTTCGTTCACATATTTTATATAAGAACACTATGTTCAGTAACTTATAGGCTAACTTATTAATTAGTATATTACTCATATATCCCAATAGTATATTACTTATGGATACAGTTAGCACACATATAGATATAACTCCCTTGAATGCACTACTAATTATGAAAAAAAAACTAAAATAAAATAAAACAAAAACACTTAACAAAACCTTGCACATGAAACATGCATAAAACCTTTGCGTTGCATCTGTTATATAACTGATAATAAACTATATTCTGATAATAAGAAAAGTGAAAAGGAAATCAAGCAAGTTATGTCAATACTAAATATTACACTACTACATGCATTACATGTCATTACTCATGCTACATTCCCTCTAATTACTAATTCTACATATACTCCAGACTCCATGCATTCAAGTCTTGTTCCAATGTGTAGGTGTTAATCGGTAAAATTCTTCAGTCCTCTCACATCCACTTGCTGAGAGCATGCGAGGTGAATTAACAACATTCCCCCAGGGACACCCCTGCCTAACGGAGTTTAATTAAAATCACGCTAGAGTCAGGGTTGCCCCTAACGGAAGTTATTAGTAATCAATATAGTGCCATCAACCCCATTGCAGACTGTCAGGGTCCATCCACACACCAGGCAGGGCGTTACATCATGCAAACATCTATGGTATAGTTTAACTTTCTGCTACCGGCGTCCCCGAATGATTGGCGTAAATTTTCCTAAATTGTTCCGGAAGTATTTTGAGCGGCCAGTGAGTGTGTCCTCTTAAATGTCATTGAATGTTGATGAGTGCCTTCTTCCTCTTCAACTTGCATTCTAACCTTATATTCTAAGTTCTTACTCATTAGTGTTCTTATTTTAATAATTATGGTGGACAACACCGTGTGTTTTCTCGGGATTTTCCCGTTTCTTCCCACTTCCTTCATTTCATCATTTTCATTCATTACTCATCGCCACCGTCTCCATTAGCCTAACAGGCATAATCATGGGACGTAATTCAAGAAATTCAATTCATTTTCATTATCTAATAAATTTTATCGCACTAATTTATATGGTACAACATGGTATTTAAAAAAAAATTAAAGTAATTTTGTAATAATCTAGTTCCTTTCTATACAGATAAAAGCTTGTTTTGCCACAAGTTGTAAGTACAATCAAGTTATTTAAAATGTATTCTCATTTCCAGCCGACGACAGACCCCTATTATCTCTTAATACAAATTCTATTATTAAAAGACACAGGTAGACTCTTGATTAGGTAAAATAGACAAATAACACCATAAATAATTAATCATATGAACAGGGGTTTGCCTAATATCAATTCCTTTTATCTATTTACTATTTTAAGATATATATATATATATATATATATATATATATATATATATATATATATATATATATATATATATATATATAAAGAGAAAGTCTATGCAAACATTTTATACTCTTCAACTTCACTATTACTTAATCTTATGTAACAAATCATTACGTAAAGTTGGAAGCCCGGAAGACTTTATCATCACAAAATTCCAACGACTCGCTATCAGCAGAACAAGGACACACATATGAATGAACAGACAAATGCATTATTATGCGGCTACGCATGCACTTTAGATTATACTACCAACGTTTTCATACTCATAAAAAAAAAACAAGGGGTGAGCAAGAATATAAAATAACAATATAAGAATATAGAATAAATTATTTATCCTTCCTTACTATATATTCATTCTATTAATTGTGTTGTGCTGTTAAAGAAGTTATCATTAAGTATTAATATTAAAATTCGTTAATGGTGATTAATATTATTGTTATGTATTAATGATTTGGATTTGTTAATTAGAGTTTATTTAGTTGTTATTTAGAGCTTATAAGATTATGAATTAATATATTTTCAATTGTCTTTTCATAAGTAACTCTAGACTAAGGCTCGAGAGGCGCCTCGTTCAAAATTAACGGCCAGCACTAGAAGGGGATACTTCAAAAAAAAAATTTGGTTAAATCTTCAGACATTTGGAACAGCTATTGGACGGACAAGTGAATGACTGTAATAGAATAGAGGCTGGATAGATGGCCGAGTCAGCAAAAAATTATCTTGTTTTCCTAGAAATCGATATCATTTCCTGGAATTGGGAGGCAAGTTTCGACAAGCCTTTAGTTGCTATGTTCATAGCCTTTTACGGCTACCACAGAAGCCCGTGGTAAAATGTTGGTTTATCTGAACCCCCGTCACCCCCTACTACTCTTTAGTTGCTATGTTCATAGCCTTTTACGGCTACCACAGAAGCCCGTGGGAAAATGTTGGTTTGCTGTTGCTATGCTCATAGTCTTGGACGCCTACCAGATGTAAAAAACAAGATAAAACATGCCTTTTTCGTGTTCTTGTCGTTTATTGGCTAATAATTTGAGTCCCAAACCCCCCACCCCTCCTGCGAAGAGCGTAAGCGGAACGTATGTGCTTGTGTAGATCATTCTGTTAGCAGCTGTTGCAAAGGAAGAAACGTCAAAATTTAAAGATGTCATCGTCAATGAGTTTATTAGATAAGCTTAATAAGCCATCAATGGTACCCTTTACAAAAATGCGAGATTTGGAGATTGGAGTACCATTTCGTATTGTAAACTGTGAGATAATTACAACGGTATATGGCAGGAAGGCATGTGTGACATTTGAAGGAGGCGAAAAAGTGATTTTACCTGGACGTTGTACTGAAAAATTGGAAGCAGATAATGGTGCATTATTAACGTATTTACAAAGTGGGAATGTCTGTTTAATATATAAAGGAATGAAGATTAATGTATCTGGACGTAACATGCACGATCTTGAATTTACTGAACTGGTTTACTCATCGTAAGTTTATGGTAGCATGTACAAACAAGATGAAACATGAATTTTCCTCTTCGCCCCCTTCCTCTTCATGCATACACAGTCATCTGTATGCATAGTGTCGTTATTCTGTGCTGACCATCGACTGGAGTAACATGTCTTTGAGTGCTTGTGCATCAACTATGGATACCAAGAAAGAGTACTTGTTAAATGTTGAATATGGACTTAATTCAATGAAAACCAAATTAATTTGTATTGGACTGGATAGTGATACATTTGAACCAGTGATTCGTGTTGGCAAAGGACTTGTGTTTGGAGTGGAGTTAAATTTGGCAGAGTGGGAGAAACTTGTACATTTAACACCATTTGTTACGGACTATTTAAATTCTCAAGTGGAAATTAAATTTATAAAATCTCTTGGTCGAAAAAACGAACTGGTGGTGCGAAAACTAATGGGTGAAAAATTAGTGATGTTAGAGAAGAAAGGAACACTTCATGCTCCTCGAAACACTGTGTACTTAATTTCAAGTGATTGGCTTTATTTCTTGGAAATATTGCCGTGTATTGAACATGCTGTGAAAAACAGTAAAGTTTGTAGTGTTGTGCTACTTGAATATTTTGACTTGTGTACAGATACTATTCGTAATCATGTACAATCGCAGTGTCTTACATGCAGAGGACTTGCTGGAATCCATACCTGTGTAGATGAACAGAGTATTATTAATGGTATGAACATCAGTTTTCCAAGTATCTCTCTTGATAAGAACAGTGATGTGTACATTGATGGTGAACGATTAAAATTGGAAATGAAAGTATTTTGCAAACAAAAACTCATAGATTCAATTATGGCTGATTTATTTGATAGTGTATCGACACAGCCATGGTGGGGGAAACCGAAACTCAACCTTCGGAGGGAATCAATGAAGTGAACGACTCTTCATAAAGAAGAAGAAAATTAATTTGTTTTTTTCATGTATACTAAACAACGTAATATCAAATGTAATAAAAATATATATAGTGGAAAGTGAAATGTTTTATTTGTGTGTGTGTTTTGTGTTCGTTTCATACACCTCAATATGATAGAATTTTTAATTTTTTATAAGAAAAAAATCCTAACATATTTTTTTCCTCGTATATTATGTGATACGTATAATAATAATAATAATCATAATGAATTCAAATTCTTGAAATGACGGTTAAAATAAAAATGACGGTTAAAATGACGGTTAAAATGAAATGACGGTTAGTATTTGAAATTATTATTATTAGTATTATACAACTTTGTCTTAAGTATGATAGAACTTT
The DNA here is from genome assembly GCF_964235325.1 of Thermobia domestica. Lineage (NCBI taxonomy): Eukaryota > Metazoa > Arthropoda > Insecta > Zygentoma > Lepismatidae > Thermobia > Thermobia domestica. Next base: position 129,714,810 of record NC_137469.1, on the reverse strand, counting down.
TTTTTATTTTTTTAAAAAAGGAACTAAAATAATTAATATTAAAATTTTAAAAACAAAAGTCCTATAATAATAATAATAATATTGAATTCACATACTTGATTTAATTTACGAAATAATAACTGATTAAGTATTTGAATTCATTATTATTATGTAGTTATGTGATTACATCATTGAATTAAAAATCAGTTTTAGAATCTTTTTTTAAAAAAACACTATGAAATTCTTTAATTCAATGACTTAAAAATATGTTTTATGATATGTGTATTTAATTACATAACTGATCAGAAAACATATTTATTTATTAGGAAACGGAGAAAATAAGAAATAAAACATTTGTTTTCAAAGAGAAAAAAGAATACAAAGTGTTTATTGCTGATGAAACTATTTACACAATTAAAACGACGGTAAGTATAGTACATTTTTAAAAGAACGTTAGAGTTTTTTTCATTGTTCATGTGATGATAACTTCACAACTGCCATATACTGTTCACTTATGATGGCTATACATAGTTCAATTAATGATACTACTGCTGTTGATGATGGTGATGAAACGTAGATAGAAGTCAATCTGTACAATGAAGATGATGTCCATACACACAATGACGATCTTTTACTCTCTGAAATGAAAAAAAATGAAAAACAAACTTAAAATTTATTTTATCTATAATCATGAAGAAATAAAACAACAAATGATAATACATACAAACACATTATAATAAAGAAGAAGAAGAAGACGAAGAAGAAGAAGAAATGACTACCTGCAATAATATGAAAAGAAAGTAATCAAAACAAACGAAGAAGAAGAATGAAGACATGATTACTTGTAAAAGTAAATACAACAAGCGACGATCATTTTTTTCTGGAGTTGATGAGAAAGTGTAATGAAATTCATTTAAGGACTTTCCTTTAGCTTTGAAGCATAGGAAAAGATATGAATAATGACCACATAGGGACGATTTCACACTTTTAATTTGTTTATTATTAAATGTATAAGAAGTGGAATTTCTACGTAGAAATTGAATATGTTGCATTACATATGGAGGAAATCCAAATGTATCGAAGTAGTGGGCACGTCCATCAGTATGAATATATACGGAAGTCCAGTGTGTGCCAAGTTTGTTCGAGGGATCTGTATTTATGATGATAGCTGCAGGTAGTGGAACATGTGCTGGTAATTCATTGGCTGCATATACGCCAACGAAATGATTGTGAAATAAAGAATTGGTTTGCAAAGCATTCAATAAATCTAGTGTAGAGGACATCATGTATAAAAATGCAGACATGTACATATATGATATGATATTTAAATAACGTACCTTTAAAAATCCATGATGATGTTCCTCTGATGATCCACTTCTAAGAGAGATTGGAATTCTCCATACACAATGCAGGAGATAGGTGCTGGTAGAGGCTTCGTAAAATGAACTTTCAGACGAACACAGCCGTGACGTATAAGGTTCCAATGCTGCACAGCGCTGGCTTCTCCATCTTGAGTAATGTCGAAAACAAAGATAGTGTATCCTTGAGGAAAGTCAAGGCGAGGAATATTGTTGCCATGATTGGAAAAGTGAATACCTGATCCACAGAATAAGGTATGATATGAGGAAACATAGAGGTTGTTTTCGAAATTTGGTTGTAATGGTTTTGAAGGTACAGGTTTTCCATCAATGTATAGAGAGAAGAAATTGATGTCAAAATGTTTGAAATGAAATGGATTTGAAGTTATTGTTCCTGTATAGGCATCATTTTGTGTAAACGCCACAATCACTCGAGTTGGTAATACTCCCATAAATAAATTATCAATTGTTTTTGATTGAAGATCCTTTGGAATGACGAATGACTTCATTTGCACTCTTGTAAGAGGATATTTGACTATTGTTGATTGTAGAAGCTTGTTATGTGCTAGTGTTATTGTAGGACTAACATTAATCTTTTTAATATGTAAATCAGCGTCTAAAATATTCACTTTAGCCTCAACAAACGTATCACTAGCGATGAGACAAAAGTTTGGCTTTGCAGGAATTAACTTGAGACGTAATTCTACTCCTTGGATTAAAAATTTATCTTGATTAAAAATATCACAATGAAGATGTCCAAGCATGTCGAATTTTGCACTTTTTTTTGTTAATTCATAACGTTGTTGAAATCCTCTATTACCACTAGATGTTGCATCCATATGTCCAGCAGTATCTTGAAACCAGAATGCACATTGAAGATGAGTATTTTTAGCAGAATCATCATAATTTAACAGTTTTTCAATGTATGATCGATATGGATGCTTATGAGATGGAAATGAAATCAGTTTGTTATTTAAATACACTTCCACTTCACTGAACATAGAATTTAAAAAAGTCATTAATAGGAGCCACAGCTTTATCACTTTCACCAAATGCTGATCCATCAGGCTTAACGATTTGAGCTTCGATGTAAAGAATAGTATGTGGTAGATCTATGTATTCATCACTTGTTCCTGGGATGACAAACTCTATAGGAGCATTATCAGCTAGTGAACTGGTTGGTTTGTATGTAACAACATGATTATCCAATATACTGGTTTGCGTTGGTTTTGTAGAAAAAATATCTAGTTCACTTTTTACACACTCTCAGGATTGATGATGTAAGAAAGCCATAATGGTGATGATTTAATCAAAGATATCGTGTGATAACTTCCTCTTCTTATAAGACTGATTTTTCTTTGTTTTCAGTGTATGTTTCTTCTTGCCCTTCTTCTTCTTCTTCTTGCGCTTGATGATGTGTAATGATGAAGGGTTAAAGATGGAATGATGTGTAATTCTTCTTTTCCTTCGTTGATATCCAGATCCTAGCATAGATTTCAGTTTATTTTTTGCTTTATCTTGCAAGACGGATCTCGCTTCACCCATTCGTTGATGAAAGGATTCGTTAATAGGTTGATTATCGATGATGACATCAGTAATAACGTTTGCTCCAGATTTTAATAATTCCTTTCCTACTGTTTTAGCTCCTTGTTTTACTAGTGGCATGACAGAACGAAATAATCCTCCAAGGAAACTTCCAATACCATGTCCAACTTGATAAGGGGAACCAACATAAACGTTTCCAGTTCCAGAAAGAGCTTGTTTTTGATAATATTGTAAATATGGATTATTCATATTTGTCTATGTTGACGCACTGGTCGAAAATGTAGTTTAACGCATACAGTTCCGAAAGTGAATGCCAGTGGAGAGCCTGTACTATCTCTTATATCTATTTTGATGTGTTCAAAATGCATCTTCTCTATAGGCACACAATGTGGCGGATTAAATATTTCTATAACACTACTTCCAAATGTATGATTCACAGGATTCATATTTATGATACGTAATAATGGTGCTACTGTATCTCCAACAAATACAGATTGAATTATATCACAATACACATACATTGTAGATGGAAGTCCTAAACGTAAATTTGGAATGCTTTGGCCTTGTTGCATATCCTTTAAATCAACGCTTGGAACAAACCCCAACATCGCACTAACACTTGGTGATAATGCAACGTCTACATCTATATCTTTATGAAGACGTCGTATAAAACAGGTATTACTCTCACGAGTATAAGAAATATGTAAATTTGTAAATCTGTTGTACGTATTTATTATCTTTATCAATTCTGATATGTCAGTGTAATAACGTACAGGAATAGTTATAAATTTCCATTCATCACTTTTTGCAGGTTTGTGAAAAATTTTATTATTTTCATCATTAATATTTAATATTGAATGAGGATAATGAATTTCAACAATAGCCACTTCCCACTTTTCATGGAATTCCATTCTTTGATGAAGTTTCGTAGTGTATGATGTTAAGGTGTTGTCAGGAAAATATTCCATAGAACTATTACTGGGAAGCGTAACGTAAAAATCTCCATCAGGTTCCATTGTACTTCTCGATCTTCTTTACGGATGATGCAGGTATCCAGGAATCGAAAGAAGAAGGATATCCTTTCCAATGAACAAGATATTCTTTTCTGCTGCCTTTTCTTCTTGTACGTATGATTTTATCTATGTAAAATGTCTTTGATAACGTCACAGGTTGTAATTCCTCTCTGTAAAACAATCCATCCAGTGGTTCCTTGTTTAAATCTTCAATTTCATAAACAGGTGGATCTCTTGGTATTATCTTCTTCACTTTTAATATTTCCCAAGTCCAATTTTGCATATATCCTTTATCAAATGTACGTTTAGTTTTACTAATTCGTACTGTATCACCAATCTTAAGATGTTTTGAGAAATTTGGATTCTTCTTCTTCTTCTTTATTTTATTATCATATTGATTATGCCATACTTGTAATAGGTTATTTTGAGAAACATTTGCAGGTGACATCTTTATGCTTGAATGATAACCTTCATTGTATGATTTCACAAGAAGAGGTAATACATTTAAATAATTATACGTTTGATATTTTGTAAAATACTTCCACATTTTTTCTTTTAGAGTTCTGTTAAAACGTTCTACAATACTAGCTTTCATATCAGGATTTTTAGTTGTAATATGTTTTATTTTGTTGTCCTCTAAGTACTTCTGTATTGTTTTATTAGTAAACTCACTTCCTTTATCTGTTCGGAATGTAATTGGTTTTCTGTCTTTGAACATAAGTTTCAATGCTTTTAAAACATCATTTGTACTTTTAGATTTTAATGGTACAGCCCATGCAAATCGACTGAACACATCTATCACTGTAAGCATATAACGATATCCATCATTATATTTATGAAGAGATTGAAGATCATTAATATCACTTTCCCACTCATCATCAATGTTATTCACTACATAGAAATCTCTTTTAAAACGACGACGTACAGGTTTGTGTAACGTATATGTTGTTTGTTGCAGTAACCATCTTCTTATACAATGTATAGGAATTTTCTTCTTTGTAGCTATTCACAATTTTTTAACAGTTGAAAACGAGGCAGGATGTGAAGGGTTGTAGTAAATAATGCTTAACTGTTTGTTTACGGTTTCCACCTTGACCATACTGGACGTTTACAGGCACGTTTCCTTTTCCTTATAGGAGATATTACTTTTTCCTTTTCTTCTTCTGCTTCTTCTTCGTCGTCTTCTGGAAACGATTTCAGAGGTATTTTTTCCCTTAACGATGAAGCTGTTGGTGATACTTTAGTTCGTCGTAAAATATATGACAAACGTTTTGGATTTCCAATAAGTTCTTGAGGTGTGTTATTAGAAGATAAATAATTACAAAATTTCCCCCATCCCGGTGGATTTGTGTGTTTCCGGGGTCGCGACACATCAGAAATTAAATCTACAATGTGAGATCCTTCTAGTTTATCACCCCTGATGTAAACAGTTCCTTTATTATCCCACGTTATATTATCATCATGTTTCATTCTATGTAGTAGTAATTCAGCTCTTTTACGAAACATTTTGGGTATAGATAATAATATTTCTTCTTCTACTTCAGGCTTCTCTGATTTAGTTGCGTAATTGAAAGTGTCACAGGTTCTTCTTGTTTTCGTATTAAATGTAAATATTTTTGAAGAATATTGTTATACTGATTCCACTTTTCTTCAGCACTAGGCGATGATAACTGTAAAATCTCTTGCATTTCTTGATCCAAATTAGATTCACGTTTCTCCAGGGCTGATGATGATGATGATGCTGGTGTTTGTATACGATTCAGAACTTCAGGTGGAACTAAAATCATCTTCTTTGCGTGTTTCATTGTACTAACGGAATAGTAAACTTGATAATGCACCAGTAAAAATAGGAGCTAATAATGCCGGTAGGAATCCACCCTGCTGCTGCACTAATAAATGCTTCTTCTTCTTTTGGATGGAGTTTCCTTTCTTCACAAGATATCGAAGCGTCCTCTTGTATCGCTTTAATCTTGCTTTCTGTGTCTTTGTAAGAGGTACATTCCCTTTTAATACATTATAACAACATTCGCAAATACTTCGAATCACTGAAGAGTCTGCATTGGCCAGTATAGCTTTACGTAATTTAGGATTTGCTTTGCTCAGCGTACGAAGAAGATCTCCGTGTTTTACTCTTGGAGACATATTGTCAGAATGAAGAAACACAGCTTAAAACAAACATTATAAACATATCTTCTTCTATTTGGATGGAACATAAACGTAATGATAAATATCATCAGGAAAGATATTTGTTTGAAAACGAAGTTCATCTGGCGTATCCTGTTTTAAATCAATAAAGAAATATCCATATGGTATCTTTGTTGCGTCGTTGAAACTTTCTTGAAGAAATTTTGGATTCTCAGGAGTTAGTTGATAACTCAAATGTTTAATTTGTGATTTATCTCTTGGATTTTTAAATAATACGAGATAAGAACAATTCAAGCTCATATCTCTGCTTCCTTTACCCTGATGAAATATGTTTTGTGTAATAAATAGTACACTAAGATTTCTATGATGAGAACCCTTTGTAAAGAAATCAACTATATTGCGGTTCACTTCACACATTTGATCATCAATAATAATAAGATGTGGTCCAGTTTCAGGTAAAAAGTCTTTTGTTCGAGGTAATCCTTCAATAAATTGTACTTTTGTCGAAATTTCTCTGTATGCATTTTGCCATTCTGCATAGTACCAATAAATATGACGAAACGATGTATTAACCATACGTGATAAATTGGACAGGAATCGTATTACAAAGGAAGTTTTTCCACATCCACTTGGTCCGGCTACAATACATGAAAAGGGATGTTTCCATGTAGTGTCCATGTTAAAGAGTATGATCATTCTTTCTTCATACGTATATTTATAAAAGGACCTTATTACATTTCTCTTCTTCTTTTGTTGGAAGTAGTGTAGCCATATGGAAGAGTATCATATGAATTTGGTATTCTACGTCGTTTTATATAATTTATCTTATAAATTTTTGTTTCGGGCATGCTGACGATAGTATGGTCTTTCCTGCGGCAAATTTTTTTCTCATTGGTAAGTTTGACTTCAGTGGGACGAGATTCTTCCTCTTCTTCTTCCGCATCCTCTTCACTATCTACTATCATTTTCTTCATTACATCAAAATTTAGGTGTTTTGAAGATTCATAGTTTAATGAAAAGCCCCATATCTTGCATACTTGAAACTCCTTCTTCGTACTGGGATAAAAAATACGTAATCCATAGTTCTTGGGTCCAGCCGAGACGTATTCTGAAATATAGGCTTCTTTACCATACTCGAGTACTTCATTTGTTAAATCGCCTAAAAAGTCACCAGTTGGAATTGTAGTTTCACCAGGTTTTTGCGTATAAATGACTGAATCTGTATCAAAATACAATACTCTTTCTTGCAGTTGATCTAAATACTTGTACAATTCTAATCTTCCTTGTGCTGTTGTGTACGCGGCTATGACGACATTTACTGTTGGTAGTGAAACAGGAACTTCATCTGTGTATTGCCAATATACATATACCATATCATCATTTACTGGAAATATTTGATGAACGTCTATATCATGAGATGTTAATTTCTCATATAATTCCTTTGGATCATTAATAATGCTTACATGACTCATGTTCTCACGTTGTCCAAATTTTCCCCAAAATGAATTTAACATTAATTTAGCTAAACTTCTAAGTGCTGGATTATGTTGAATTTTATTTTCATCGAGACGTATTCCTTCCTTTTCATAAAATCGCTGAATGTACTTCTGCTTTAGCTCATCCGTTTCACACCATGCTGGCCATCCACTAGCTTCCGTTTTTGCTTTCAGGAAGGTGTTTATGTACTTTGTAAATAAGCCGCCACTTTTTGTTTCTTCATCGTATTGAACAACATCATATGCCCAAATTTCATGAATATCTATTATTTTGTATCCTTTTTCTAATGCTTTTCTTACTTCATCTGCTACCCATGTACCATGTAGAACTCGGTCTTCATCGTTGTGATTACAAGATGACTGGTTTAATTCATCACAACATGTACGACAAAGTGGAAACATCAATCTATCATTTGACTTGTAAGGAAGAACTGTGTGTAAGAGATTTTTTGAAGGTAGAATACTTAGTTTAACTAATCCTTCAACTTCTTCAATGGTGGGAATATTTGAATCTCCAGGCAGATAGATAGTAGGATGACGAATTGGAAACTTCTTAGTCTTAGAGATAAATGGATAAAGCGAAATAACATCTTTGTTTTGGGTGGTTTCTCCTTCAGATTCTTGTGCTTTATGATACAAACGTATGGCATTCACACGTCCTCCATAAAAAGCGTCACGAGGATTTAATGGTGATTTCTTTGTATACGGATGATTACTAACATACTTCTTCATTTCCTGTCAATTGTTTTTTAAATTCACAACCCCATATTTCATGCACTTCACAGCCAAAATCTTTTAATTTTTGGATTTTCTTCTTTGTTGCTTCATATCGAAATCCCATGGTATCTGTATCATTGTTATAGATGGGTTTATCTCTTTCGTTTGGGTAGCAGTAGATACAGCCATGTGTGAAATCACCTTCATACTCCCACACGTGTATTCTTCCTGTATTGGGATCTGTCCATACACCATCTACTTTCATTGATGCAATTCGTTTTTGCTTACTACATGCAGCATTGGTAATTTGTATGTTTCTTGTTTTTTCTTCCCAAGCTATCCATTGTACTGCTTCAATTGACTGGACATCTCTCCATCGATACCCGTTCTTTGGTATGATACCAATAGTATTTTCCTTTCAGAAATTTCTACGATACACCAAATTACATGCACTGGCAATTGTAATGCATTCAAGTAAGGGATTTGCATTTGTTTCAGATTCAAATGTATTCATAAAGGAAATACATGCTTGACGTAATACTTCAACATCCTGTACACAATATTTGATGAGTTCTTCTTTCATTTCAAAGGTATCGTTTTGATGTTCAGTATACCATTGGAGAAATTTGCGTCTTTCGTCTACTTTCATGGTATCTGCTCCATAATATCTAATGTCTGGAAGTGTACCTTCATATGTTTGATTCTCACGTCGATTGAAAAAGTGTGGGAAATATCCTTTGCACGATTGAAGACCAAATCCACCACTTAATTTACTTAAGGGCATAGGAAGAAAGCTTAGTGAATCAATGAATGTTACGTTCCCTATTTTAAGAGATAGAATTTTCGCCCCATTCATGATTACTTCTGGAGTCCAATTCATCTTCTCAACCATGGTCTTAATGATGAAATGTGCATCATAGCCCTTAGAATTATGGGCTACACATGTTACTGATTTAATGTTTGGAAGTCGCTGTTGAAGGTGTTTTAGAAAGTCTTCTATTACATTTTCTCCGTCAAATATATTTTTTCGTTTTCCACACACGATTCAATTATTTTTGATGTCGTTGTCTTCATAACATCTGTAACATGTATGTTGACTAACCAAGACATTAGGTATATGCTCATATATGTTTGCGTCCTCCTCTTCTATTTTCGTATCTTGTGTGCATTCAATATCATAAAACACAATCATAGCTTTCTTCTCCACGATAATTTTTTCATTGGCTTTTTTTGATTTTCTTCTTTCATTCACTTTCATGTAACATTCATGATTGGGTGGTACTATAGCATAGCAAATGTTGCAATAAGTTTCTCCACATACGTGAGAACCTTTCTCTTTTACTACATAAATTTTCAAACACTGGGCACAACATTTCACAATGGAACATAAAGGCTTTCCATTTTGATACGGCGCTGACTTGTGATAATCATAGCATGACTGGCCATAAAATTCTCGATTACAATCATTGCAAGTAATATGGGTTTCTTTAAAGTCACATGGTGGCTTCTGATGACATCGGTAACATACAGCTGTACAATTGGGGGCTAGACGGAATCTTAGCATTGTACCAGTCATATTGTATCTTCTGTATTGTCTTCTACGTTCTTCTATTATATGAAATCTATTGTTTTCATCATCATTACGGCTGTTATTTCCAAATCCTACTTGTACATTTGAGTTTCGTTCTGTTTCAAATACGGATAGCAACTCGTCCATTCTTTTTTCTATTTCGTCTAATTCTATTTCTGTATGTTCTGTATTAGCCTCAGCTAATATTTCCATAATTGATGGATATATTACTTCTTGCTGATGTTCTTCTTTTTCAGGATTAGGAAATAAATTGGTAATTCATTTTTCTAGCTCAGTTTCGTAGAACTCATCTTCTTCTGTCTTCTCTTCCTCATTGCAAGTTTCTCCTATTATTTGGGAGAACGTTAAATTTAGCAATTCTTCTTCTTCTTCTTCTTTTTTCTTTCTTCGACGTTTTCTTCTTCTTCTTTTGCTCCTTCTTGTAACCATTTTTTAATTTGGGCAAAATGTTCGGATGCTTCCTCTTCTTCTTCTTCTGTTATCATTCTATTACTTGCACTTTCCAATATTTCTAATAGTTGTTCTTCTTTTTCTTCTGCAAATTGAATTTCACTAGCTGCATCTCTTTCTTCTTCTTTTTCTTCGGTATTGATGATCATCTCTTCTTCTTTTTCTTCTTCTTCTTCTTCTATGAGTTCTTCCTCCTTTTGTGTACCTTTCTTCATTTCATCATCATCTTCCTTCCTCCCCTGATGATCTACTTCTTCTTCTTCTTCTTTTATTCTAATTACGGCATCTATTTCTCTTAGAAGGACTTGCGTCTCTAAATTTACTTCGATTACCTCTTCTTCTTCTTCTTCTATGTCATTATTAAATGCGGTAATCTCTTTTAATAACTCTTGCGTACACTTCTTTTCCATTTTTACTCCCCGGATGTATATACGTAATGCAAAACAAAACTTTTTCGATATGTATATGTAAATAGTGGATATATAAGTATTATTTCAAATAGAATATAAATAAAAGCGCTTTAAAAGAATATATGAATAAATAAAAAAGGCTATATATATATATGTTATTAACAATGGGATAATAATGTCGATAAGGATAAGGAAAGTCTGATACACTTATCTTTATTTATATTCAACCTAAAATAAAAAAGAAATGAACTGGTTACTTATAAGCATATTCCAAATAAATATAAACAGTATATATACACATAAATTTCAATTCGTTATACGGAAAAAGCAGAAGTTTCAAGGGAAAAAAATAGCATACCTTTTAAGTAGTTAAAATGAATTGTAACTTTTTTTTCGTATTCTCTGGGAGTGAAACAAATGTATGTTCACAGTTTGCTTCAAGTGTATTATGTAATGTATAAACAATCTGTACGTGAATTTTTTACTTAACCCCCTTAGATGATGTGTTATTAAGTTCAGAATATCATCATTGAACACAGCGACCCCGAAAACTATGGGGACAAACATCGTGTACGTAAATTTAATTCAACTATCTCCTTTCCAACATTTCATTCATTTCTCATTATCACCGTCTCCATTAGCATAGCCGACATAACTGTGGGACGTAAAACTTAAAGATTTCCCATTAGCCTAATCGTCATAAGAGTGGGACGTAAAATTCAGATTTCATTTCTTTGTTTCTCTCGTTAGATCTTAGCTCGGGGGGATTTGGGGGTGACGGTGGTTCACTGGTAAAGCGTTCACCTCTGGTGTATGGGGCCACAGGTTCAATATCCTGTTCCCCTCAAGTGAACTTTGTGGTGGACAAACACCGTATACATGAAAGATCGTAGGTTCAAAATCCTGTTCCAATCAGAATGAACTTTGTGGTGGACAAACACCGTGTACGTGAATTTAATCCAACTCTTTCCTTTCCAACATTTCATTCATTTCTCATCACCACCGTCCCGGCTGGGAGCTCATGTGGTTCGGATTCCACGTTAATCAGTAGGTCCACGTCTCATATAGCCTTGCTGTTGAAAGGGACGCTAAACTAAAATCAACTCAACTCAACACCACCGTCTCCATTAGCATAGCCGACATAACTGTGGGACGTAAAACTTAAAGATTTCCCATTAGCCTAATCGTCATAAGAGTGGGACGTAAAACTCAGATTTCATTTCATTGTTTCTCTCGTTAGATCTTAGCTCGGGGGGATTTGGGGGTGACGGTGGTTCACTGGTAAAGCGTTCACCTCTGGTGTATGGGGTCACAGGTTCAATATCCTGTTTCCCTCAAGTGAACTTTGTGGCGGACAAACACCGTATACATGAAAGATCGTAGGTTCAAAATCCTGTTCCAACCAGAATGAACTTTGTGGTGGACAAACACCGTGTACGTGAATTTAATCCAACTCTTTTCTTTCCAACATTTCATTCATTTCTCATCACCACCGTCCCGGCGGGGAGCTCATGTGGTTCGGATTCCACGTTAATCAGTAGGTCCACGTCTCATATAGCCTCGCTGCTGAAAGGGACGCTAAACTAAAATCAACTCAACTCATCACCACCGTCTCCATTAGCATAGCCGACATAGAAAGACAGACAGACCTTGTTGGCTTTATGTTGGACGTAAAACTCTTCATTGTGCAAAAGATTTCATTTACAGACAGAAAGACAGACAAGTATACATCATATTATCAAAATTAAAACATCAAGTCTACAGACACTTCTTGCGTCAACTGATATATAATTGCAATGCGAGCCAGAAAACATTCAAAAATTCCATCTTATCATTTTCTTAGAAATCAACGTACAGCGAGCAGAAGCATCATACAAGCTCACTTATATGTATGTGTTTTTAACTAGGTCAGTCTGTTATCTAGTTGCAATACGAATCATCAAAACATTTGACAATGGCATCTTATCTGTTGCTCTTGAAACTAAACCATTTTAAGATGGAGTTCAATGTGCTAACAAACTGAGAAAGAAAGAGACTAGCAAAACAGACATTCACATATGTGTCTGTGTTTTTTTTAATGTTAGAACATGAACGGAACTATGAATAAATACACTTGTTCTTTCAACTGCCTTTATAACTAAATGAAGAAAGAACATATATATATTTTACTTACCTATTTTAATAAGAACGACCGGTATCACAAAACACACACTACAGTTTTATACTGAAAACACAATCAATTGGTAGACTTTAATCGTAATAACTGAAAGCACAAAACTCACACTACAGTTTAAGCTGAAAACACAATCAATTGGCAGGCTTCAATCGTGATAACTGAAAGGACTCTGATGAAGATCCGGTAGCCGTTCAAGAGTCTTTGCGGGAGGGGGCGGGGGCTTGGGAATTCAAATTAGCTAACCAATACAAGACGACTAGAAAAGGCATGTTTTTTCATGAACCTATAGCTGATGGTAACCCTAAAAGGCATATTTTATCTTGTTTCTAGCAACAGGATGTTCTCACAAATCATCATTTTCCATGCGCTCCTGTGGTATAGCCGTAAAGGGCTATGAACATAACAACTAAACATGAAGTGATATCGATTTACTTGTCATAGCAGACATCATCATGTGAATATCCATATAACATATTTCACATCCTACGTTTTAAACAATATGATATGCTATGAGAAGCCTGCGCTATTAGAATATGCTCAATCATTGAAATCCATTCGCAGGAGGTCTGGAGGAGGAGTGTATAGGTATGTGTTTCGTTATGAGACTCATATATGGTTTCTTGTCCCACGTCTTAAAAAAAATTATGAAATACAATATTTACCTTAGCAACTAAGTCAATTTCGTGAGAAGCTTTGATCATTTGAATATCACGTCTTCTACAGACACTTTGTGGGAATAGGGCCAAGGGGCTAATCAACAGGATTTTGCATGGGTATGTGTTTCGTTATGAGACTCATATACTGTGTCTAATCACACGCTTTAAAAAAAATCATGACATATAATATTTACCTTAGCAACTAAGACCAATTTCACACAATCTGCTGAGAAGCTTTGATCATTTGAATATCATGCTTTTCAGTTCATAATCTACAGTCATCTCGTGGGAATAGGACCAAGGGGCTAAATCGCTTATGCTCTTTGGCTTTCCAGGAGTAGTGGGTGACGGCGGTTCAGATAAACCAAAATTTTCCCACGGGCTTCTGTGGTAGCCGTAAAAGGCTATGAACATAGCAACTAAAGGCTTGTCGAAACTTGCCTCCCAATTCCAGGAAATGATATCGATTTCTAGGAAAACAAGATAATTTTTTGCTGACTCGGCCATCTATCCAGCCTCTATTCTACTACTGTGATCTTTACAAGGATAAGTTCACCCTTCAAAAATAGTATTCCTGGAGCACCTGCAGTATCACTAATGTATTATTCGTGGTAGTCTATATGATATTTGGTAGGACTAAGTAAAAGACATTCGAAAATGCCTATTTACTTACCTGGTTAACGAAACTTTCCTTTTCTTGTACTCGTTTTAATACTTTCGTTCTCGCTTTAATACTTTCGTTTTAATACTAATTCTACCTCAATTTTTTTTGCTTAATCCTTCACTTCACTAAATAAATGCACTAAATTGCACTAAATAAACGCCACCCAAATTTTACACTGTACACCACCTACGTGGCATACCTTCTGAATCCCTAATATCGAATATTGAAGAACAATATTACACTTCGATACGAATCAACGTTTCCGACCAACGCCCGAACGGATTACCACTAATAAATTGCAGCCACCAATCGAATAACAGAAAACATATTTTCAACCCATATTAGGCGTTATGGGTTCGCTTGCTAACATTAGTAAGAATTAAAACGTTCCATCCCCACATTTTTTTCACTAGTATATCGGTATCGCGCATAAACAGCTTGAAGGAATATAAATTGTAGAATTATGTATACCCTATCTTGGTTTAAAACTCATACTTACAGATGGAAATATTGCTGCAACTTTCTTCGTTGCATTCACACAAGTTCCTGTAATAGCCTTTTAATGCGTAAACAGGAAACCCCTATCGAAGCATTGTGGTTGTCCACGGCGTAGCTCATAATACTTGTTATCTAATATTTCCTCTGATGTAACTCGTCTATGCATGAAATTGTATTTTTTTAATTCTATGTATCTGTTCAATTGTCGTGATGTTTGTGAAATAGCCCCCTGGAAACGTTGATTCCAGGTTGATTCCATATTGATTCAAAATTATATTAAGGAAGGAATTAGTTCCTGAATACAAGTACTCTGAGGTTCGATTCCCCCTCGTCACAGATCGACAATCTAAAATCCTCTCTCCTCGCTACATTGGCTACTTAAAGTAAATAATAGGAGAAAGGGGAGACGATTGCTCCTTAATCGAAAGGTTAAAAAAACGACTGTTGCCCCTGCTCCTCCTAAATCTAAGGTTGCAAATAACCGCCCATGGCAATATACTTTGATGCCGGCAAGAAATTAATAATATGTGAATGATGAAACTTCTTTAATTGGCTCAATTCGGTATACCTAAAAACTCGCCCATGACCAGGCGGAAGTAAAAACCACTAGGTGTGAAGGTCCCAAATCTAACTAAGTATTGGTTCGATTCTCGGAAGTTCCCGAATAATAAACAACAAAGGATCCTTTTCCTTCCTCGCTCCTTTGAATACACCTGTAAGCTTTCTAAAACGCACAAAAAAGGAGAAAAAAAGATATGATTATTCATTATTTTGGAGGATTACTTAAAACGAAACAGGGTTCCAATAAATTTTAAAATTCATAACATGTAGACTCAAGGCAATAGCTACGAGTAAACTCAATAATGTACTATTATTTGTTTGTTTTGTCACGCTTAAAATAATATAACCTATAGTAAAGAGATAAATTAAAATTCAAGATCAGAATATCAACAGTTTGACGGTAGTCCCCCCTTGAATCTACATGAACTTAAATATTGGAAATTCATTATAATAAATTAAACAAATCAATGGTAGTCAATAATAGTAATTCAACCTTTGTTGATATCTCGAATCCTTATGTAACCAAATCTCTACTAGCTCTGTAACGGTATAGATCTCTATTTAAACCCCATTAATAGTTTACGTTACTAATTACTCATTACCAGTTACTTGGGGTGACTAAATTGTAATCATTCATTTATCCTTGTAAACAACGAAACAAGGCTGTCTTCCTATGTAATTACCACAAATTATGTTTTGGCATATCTTCTTTTCCATTCATCTTAGGTGCCAATCTCTTAATCAATGGTTTATGTTCTCTTATTTCATTCAATCACTTCATAAGCACAATATTGAAATTAAAATATGTGTGTGATGTAATGAAATAATGCAAACTATTGTGCTCCTGAGTATATTACATTGTTACTAATTATAACAATACTATTTCTTACTTACTTGTGTAGTGTTAAATTTCTAATGGGACCCTATTTCGTTGAATATGAGATGGTACACATCTCACTAGATTGTAGTATTTAACGTACGTAATCGTATTATTAAAGTTCAGAATTTGCCATTAGTGAATTTACTGTACTAAAGAAACTGAATTGAATTTAAGATAGTGTGCTGAACATTACAAAATCACCGTTAGAATGATAAACCGAACGATTCTTTGTTATTGTCCAGTAGTCTAATTCACTCTCTGTCATTACTTTATTCTCTGTCCTTTTTGCATATATTACAATTCCAATAAAATGTGGATGCTTGTCGTTAAGGTTTTTATGCAAGATTTTTTTTAGTAATGAATCTTTAGAACTGAGAACTGTTAGTTGTTAATGAACATTATGTAGGTTGTTCTCCTGTTGCATTCTTGCAATCGTAGCATTTGTGAGAATTGAGAAAATTGACTTTTTCTCTTAATGTAGCATGTTCAATATGTCATTGACTTTTCAACTTTAGTGTAATATTTCATTCGAGTGACTTCTTGCAAATTTTAGCACATTGAAATGTTGTTCATCTTTACTTTGATATAATACATCGGTAATGTTATATGATGTGTCACTAAAATATTTTTGTTAGTTGATGTTACTCATTCATTATCACTAAAATATTCTTATTAGTTGATGTAACTCATTCATAATCACCTGTATTTCCATTTTAGTTGTGATATGTGAAGGAACAGAGACACCATTTTGTTATAAAGATGGTGTATTATTGTTAAGAAAAGATGAAATGCGACTATGCTGACAACAGACTCATAAGTATACATAACCTATGCTTTCTTCATTTTGCGAAAACTTTTTTTTCAATATAATTTTTTTTTAACGAGGGTCTCTCGGAAAGTAAGGATATGTATGTTCCAGCTTCAACGCTCGCTTCTCGATGATTTTCGAGGTCAAAATTATGAAGCAGTGGGAATGTGACGCTGAGTTCAAAAATATGGTTACATTGCTCTTTATTGAAGGAATTGAAAAAGATTATTTTGATTAATATGCACTTTAAAAGACATTTTTCTCTCTTGACTTGCTACAAGCTAGCGACAGAAGAAGGAAATACGTAAAACCTTCTGAAGGTGACTAATGTAGCTTTTGCTGCGCAATTTTGTAAGAAGTTTACTTGTCGAAGGTTACTCATAGTCATCCTACAGGATACATAATCATGATTTTGGCAACGTGACACCGCATTAATATGTTGAAATTGGTTATATAGTTATGAATCTATAGATAAGTCTAGAAATCACGCTATTGAATTCTTCCGGCTGTAACAGTACACATATGTACATGTGTGTCACGCCACGTATTTTGGGTGCGGCAGTCTCTAAGAGCCAATCAAAATGCAAAAGAGCAATAAGTTTCCATATTTGTGGAGATTATAAAACGGATGTACTGACGGATAGGAGATTTGGGTGTGTTCTCGAGAATAATATAAAAGAACCTCAAGGTCTCAAACGGTTGTTCAGAAGTTCAGAAGTTCCGGTGCAGAGGTGCAGAGGTTCGAGACGTCGGTTGTGACCAGACAGAACCATCGTCAAAGTTTACTACCATAAGGTATGTATAATCCCTTGTTGCATCATAAAATTCAAGTTTAGAGATGTCATGCGGTACTTCAAAATGATTTGTCTACCTACTGTAAAACTTTCAAGGTTAAGGACTGAAGTCGCATATTCATATTTCATCTTCCGTTTCTTCTAACTTAAATATTTGAATATCTAGCCTGTTAATCAATCTATATTAAGGTATCAAACTATCAAATGAACTATCTGATATCAAATTACTCTTGTTGAATTACTAAATTAAATGTTGTTGTATATTACCATTTTAATTATGTAATAAACTTATTTTTTATAAATAATGTTGTCATTCCCCTAGATTAAACCACTTTTTCCCATGAAAATCATGGTGTAATTTAAGTATATTTCTTTCGTGACACCCGCTAAGATATAGCGTGAGCAGTTCTCAATAAGATGTGGAAATTAACGAGCTAAGTAAACAGAAAAAGATACTGCACATCGTCACAGTATTATACTATAATATGTTGCAGCTCTCAACAAAGACAGTATTTTACTTTCAATTTACTCACTAAGAATTGGAATAATTTCATTTTGGACATCTTTTCCTTAGTAATGGTGGTATTTATTTTGTCCTCCCATGGTTCTTTTAATGTGTTCGGTCATGACTCTGTCAAACTTATATTGCTTAAATATAAAAACAATTATATATAACGTGTTCTCTAAAATATATATATTGTTGATAAGATATGAACAATTTGTAAATTAGTTAAAAACTCACTGCTAGAACCTAAATGTCTCTAGGTGTTGTAGGGTAGAACCGCCTGTCTCAAGTGGGATTGTACCTTTTGCATACTTGGAGTGGAGCGTTAGAATATTGCTGAATGAAAAAAAAATATAAAAGACACTTGATAATCTTATCCGCCCTAGTTGAAAATCTTATCTACGCCGCTGCAAGGGAAATCTTGAACGAGATACTTGTGGCTAGTAGTTTGATCATTGAAAATGAGGGGGAATGCTCTGAATTTCCTGGGTGAGTATTTTCCTGAATGCGAGTGAATTAAGTTTACTTACATTCTCAGGTGAACGCAATTTTATTTTTCCATGTGGGCCTATTATGAACCACTATATTTTGATACTATTCTTTTCTTTTCAAAATTTTTGCCGCCACTAGACATGCTGCCGCCCTGGGCGGTGGCACGGATCGACCCCCCTCGCGCCGGCCATGCATGGCAGCCTCATCTGATGGTCACGTGCTTTGATCGGACAATATGGACACATCTCCGCCTTCCAATTTGGCAACTTCCCATTCATCAAATGTGCCATACGCACATCCTAACCATAATTCGTACAAGGACCATCATCTTGGTCCTTTTGTTGTCAATGTTGCATCCACTTCTTCACTGGGCAAAACACCCCATGAATCTTGGTAGGCTTCTATACACTAATAATCTCACTGATGTTACAGACATCCATACTCTTGGCACTCTGGGCTTAAAGGTATTTTTTCGTACCGGCAAAGCTGCCAACAAAATCCTTCAACACCCATTATTGCTCGCACGTAATTGTCGTGCTTATATTCAGTAACGTAGCGTGAAGTTTTCAAATGGGTAGGCTGAAATTAGATTCGTAGCTAGAGGGTGGCTAGGAGGGGCCCTATCCCCTGAAACTTGCAATTTTTGTTGTATGTAAGACTTATATATGAGTGTAAAGTGAATTAAAACTATCCCGCCCTTATTTAAACGATCACGTCTTAGTGTTCTGACTACGCTGTAATGCTTGGTAAAAAAATGCTAATTCATGCAATAAATTTTTCATACAATGCAAGAAAAAGTATAAGAGTGGTTCTGCTTCATATCTCTCTTACACATACGGTTTCCTTACATATGCGATACTCGCATATCACACATACACTTTATTACTGTTTCAAAGAAACAAATAAAAACGGATAGCTATAGGACGATCTTAGATGTAACTTCCCCAAATCATAGACAAACTTAAGCACTTCATCCACAACAACACATATCAGCATACTAATGGAAAACAGCGGAGCAGTAGCTCACAGTCAATTGATGATTTTTACAGAAAAAGCTATTTTTAGATTGAAAGTATGTAAAGAAAACCAGACCTCATCTGAGGTCTCCTTCAGTATCGATCTTCGAAAAACTTGAGGATAGCAACGCAACGCAAAAAATACAACATAACTCCTATGTGAATTATCGAAAACTAAAATGTAAATTTTACGCTGTGATAACGCAAACCAGTACGCAGTAAGGTCCCTGATGTATTAATACTATTCATAATAACATAACATTTTTATTCTCTATGTCTCTCTTTTTGTTTTCTTGTTCAAAACTCGTTACTGAATGTGAGCTTCTAAATTTTTCATAGTCTCTGTTCTATACTTTCTTCCAAGACCGCATCCTGTCGCTTTTGTTTGCCAAACATCCAAAAGGCTAGCCTTTCGGCAACATTCGTCCACTTTCGTTGCATCATGAATTTGTGTATAGCTCAAGAAGTTTTCGTCTGCTGAGGGTGGCGGGAAAGTGATTGTCACCGCCCCATTCTTCAAATTCCATGAGAGAAGCGGAAGGCTAGCCACCCATAGCCTTCAATGCGTTCTTGCAGAAGCTTCGCTTCAACTCGCTTGATGTTTCAACAGCGTATTATAAAATAAATCCATTTTAATAAAATTAATTGTATCAATGTCCAAAAGCAACATTTGAGGCTGATGTATAAATAAATGGATAGGCTAAGCCTTGTAGCCTTAATGGACACTACGTCCCTGCTTATATTGCCAACTATGCTGTTTCTTATCAGAGTCGATCCGTCCTTCAGGGACGATGAAATTCTTACAGCATTGCGATGTATTTTGCATGTTCGCAGCATATTTCGTAAACGATCTTCCTCTGATCATTACCCTAATAACCACCCATCTGACTCTTCTTTACCCACTAACCTTTCTGTCATGGATTCTACATCCTCTTCAATTCCCACCGGCACAATAGTTGTTACTTTTGATATCAACACTCTTCCCTTCCATTGAACTCTTTTTTATTTTCACCTCCCCGTTGAAATATATATCCCACGCCTAAAACAGTGTATTAACTACCTATTTTACGACCATTTTAAGCACGTCTGTCGTTGAGCTCCTTAAAGGAAGATCAACCTCCACATTCTCATTCGTCCTCTTTCGTTAATTCTAGCTTTACTCCGCCCTCCATCTCTATCTATGTTTTTCTTTTCATATTCATCCGTTTCTCTCGGCCCTCCTCTTCTAATTCTCCGTCAGGTGTTAGAAAAAAGAGCTATCTTAGTCCTCACTCTTCGCCCGGCCCCCATCTCTTCCAAATGAACGATCCCCTTTAGCATTTTCTCCCCTTCTCAGCACCGTTACAGCATTTCAGAAACCGCTACATACGGCAGACCCTACACCTTCTTTTTCATCCGCTGTCTCTGCTACACTTTCTATTTTGGAAAAATCTCAACATAATTTTTCTCCTCCTGACTATAAATCATGCATTACCATACTCAAGCAATTACAATCACATTTAGTATAACATCATCTGGCTTACTCTTTTCCAATCTCTTACAATGGAATATGAGGAGTTCTCGCAGTAAACTGTACGCCTTACATCACCTAATATTTTTGTTCCATCCGTCTCTTCTTCTACTCCAAGAAACTTGGCTTACAGATTCCTACCGCTTTAACATCCCTTCCTATCATTGGCTTCATGATGTTCGTCCAGATGGTCGAGGGGGACTCTCTCTCGGTATCCATAATATTATACCTTACGTTCTACACCCTCCTCCTATCCAATACCCTGACGTTCAATGCCAAATGGTCACTGTCCACTCTCTCACCCTGGTTAACCTTTATATTCCCCTCACATTCACCTTCCTGATCATCTCTTTCACTATCTTTTTAATTTTCTTTCTCCTCCCTGGATTCTAGGCGGCGACGTAAATTGTAATCACCCGTTCTGGGGGGCTCCCTTTTCCAACCCAGCTGGTTCTGTCCTGTATCGCCTACTTCCCACCTTACTCTTCTGAATACTGGCACTCCTACACTTTTTCCCCTCCCCACGAACTTCCTACCGCTCCCGACCTTACCTTTTTTTCTCCTGCTTACTCTAGCCACCTTACATGGACTGTTTATTTCAATCCATACGGCAGTGATCACTTCCCCATCATTTTATATAACGATACTTCTCCTCGCTTTCCTTCCTTATCCCCTACAGTTCGTCCATATTCTACTACCGTCGATTGGTCCATTTATTCTTCCTGCTTTGACCATTTCTCTCCAACTCCCTCGTCGCCCATCTTTCCAATTCCGTCTCTTACCAACATTGTTTATCCTCTCCCACAGGACACCTTGCATTTGTACTGCGACGGTTCTGGCCAGGGCTTGCTTTTCGGAGCAGCCTTTTACGATTCCTCTATTCAGCAATGTTTCAATTTTAAACTGCTTCATTATGTCACTACTTTTCTCACTGAAGCTTATGCCTTATTTGCGACTCTTCTTCATTCTCTTCAGTATCAGCATCCATCTACCTGATCCATATATCCATATATCCATCTATCAGTATCCATATATCCATCGCAACTGATTCTAAATCTCTCTTCCAATCCCTACAATCTCCCCCTGGACTTCGAACTCTCCTGGATTCTTTATGAAATTCGTCTTCTCCTATACCATCGTACCTGTCTCAACTATAGTACTAGCTTAATCTGGTCCAAAGGTCATGTAGGTATCCTCGGGAATTTCTTAGCTGATGCCGTAGCCCGTTTCTGAGCTCTGCATGGCACTCCCATTGACCTTTGAGTCTCGCCTATTGACCTTTTTCCACGACTTACTACACTTCATTATCACCGCTGGACTGCTTATAATGCCCCATGTACAAAGGCAGGTTGGTACTGGTTTCATCCCTGTTCTCTCCGTTCACCATCTTGGTTCATTCATCATAATCTCTCTCTCCTGCTTCCATTTTCTTCTCCGTAATAAACTTCACATTCTGTATACTCCCCAACGTTTATAACTTCTCCGAAAACGCACTACTCCACTTTGTAACTGTGGTCTCGATACTGGCTCAATCATTCATCTCATTTTCTCTTGTCCTCTCTACCAACAATATCGCCAGTCATTTCTCGCCATTCCTCATAAATTTCACGGTAATGGTGCATTTAATGTAGATTCGTTAATTTTCTAACGTGGTTTCCTGTCAGCACGGCATGGCGCATCCTCAGGTTGCGGATCGAGGAGAAGGCCTCTAGATATAGAGGTTAGCTGCGAATATACTGAATAAGCAGTCGCGGACAGACGACTAGGAGTGGTCCTCCAGCTTGGGGGTTTGGGTAAGGCTAACACCCTCATCCTGTAAAAAAAGGTACTTGTTCAGAAACATTCACAAAAGCCTCGGACAAGGACTGATAACTTGGCACGACATCAGCAAAAGAAAATGGACATGAGATTTGGAACATGGAATATTAGAAGTCTTTATAGGGCAGGCGCGTTAAAATCTGTAACGAGTGAGTTAGAGAAATACAGGATGGACTTAGTAGGAGTTCAGGAAGTTAGGTGGAAAGGAAATGGATCTGAGAAATCCGGAAATTTTACGTTCTTTTACGGGGAAGAAAATAAAAATCACCAGTTAGGAACAGGGTTTTTCGTTCACAAACGAATATTACCAGCAATTAAACGGGTTGAATTTGTTACTGACAGACTTTATTTTATTACTCTTAAGGGACGGTGGTGTGATATTATTGTTTTAAATGTACATGCTCCAACTGAAGATAAGGGTGACGATATAAAAGATAGTTTTTACGAAGAAGTGGAACGGATATTTGAGCAACTCCCGCGATACCATATGAAGATTCTATTAGGGGATTTCAATGCGAAGGTAGAAGGAGAGGATATTTTCAAACCGATTATAGGGAACGAAAGTTTGCATAAGGAAAGTAATGACAACGGTGTTAGACTCGTGAACTTTGCAACATCCAAAAACCTAATAGTGAAGAGTACAAAATTCCCACATCGCGACGTTCATAAATACACTTGGACATCACCAGACGGAAAAACATATAATCAAATTGATCACGTTTTAGTTGATAGAAGAAGACAATCTAGCATAATTAACGTCCGGTCGTTTAGAGGGGCTGATTGTGACACTGATCACTACCTGGTAGCATCGATAATACGGGAGAGATTATCGTTGAATAAAGGTAATAGTCAATGTCCGAAAACGGAGAGATTTAATTTAAAGAAATTAGAAGAGAGCCAGGTAAGAGAGGAATACCAGATTGAAGTTTCGAATAGATTCTCGGTGTTAGAAGACTCGGAGTGCACTAGTGTTGAGGATACTTGGATTGAAATTAGAGATAGCATTAAAAGTTCAGCAATAGAAAAATTGGGACACGCGGAAATACGTAGGAACAAACCATGGTTCGACCAAGAATGCATTAAACTAGCAGAGAAGAGAAAACAGGCAAAATTACGGTGGCTACAAAATCCGAATGAAATAACTACACAAAATTTCGCAGATATCAGGCGGGAAACTTCCAAAACTTTTAGAACAAAGAAACGGGATTTTTTGAAAGCTAAAATTAAGGAACTTGAAGATAATAGTAAAAATAAAAATATTCTGGACATGTATAAGGGGATCAGCGAATTTAAGAAAGGCTGTCAACCTCGTGCTTATATTTTAAAGAAATCTGACGGAACAGTTCTCACTGATTAGGATAGCCTCTTAAATAGATGGAAAGATTTCTTTGACGATTTGCTGAACACGCAGCCAAAAACTAATGTGCGTGGAGAAAAGGAGATACACACCGCAGAACTGTATATTCCAGAACCCAATCGAATAGAAGTGGAAGCCGCTATAAAGAAATTAAAGAAACACAAATCTCCGGGTGTAGATGAAATTCCGGCTGAGTTAATTTTAGCTGGAGGCGAAAAATTGTGGAACAAGATACACAAACTCATTCTCCTTATCTGGAACAAGGAAGAATTGCCACAAGAGTGGAAAGAGTCAATCATTGTTCCAATTCACAAGAAAGGCGACAAAACTGACTGTAACAATTATCGAGGCATTTCTCTTCTGTCAACATCCTATAAAATCCTTTCAAATATTCTATTAGCAAGATTGACGCCACACGCAGATGAAATTATTGGAGATTATCAGTGCGGATTTAGACGGAATCAATCAACTACCGACCAAATATTTACCATTCGCCAAATACTCGAAAAGAAGCGGGAATACAATACCCCGGTACATCAACTATTTATTGATTTTAGAAAGGCTTACGACTCGGTTAGGAGAGAAACACTATACAACGTTCTTACAGAACTTGGAATACCGAGAAAGCTAATTAGATTAATTAAGATATGTTTAAGTGAATCCCAAAGTAAAGTCTGGGTAGGAAAATTTTTGTCCACGAGCTTCCACGTCGAAAATGGCCTGAAACAAGGAGATGCGTTGTCGCCATTATTATTTAACTTTGTGCTGGAATACGCCATAAGGAAAATCAAAGATAGCAACCAGGGCCTAGAGTTGAATGTCATTCACCAGGTTATGGCATATGCTGATGATGTAAATTTAATAAGTGATGATAGGAGAACAGTAGAAATAAATGCAGAGATCTTATTAAACGCTCGGAGGGACATGGGTTTAGAAGTAAATGCAGAGAAAACTAAATACATGGAAATGCGTCGGGACCGTAATACGGCAAATTGTGGAGGCGTTAAAATATTAAATAATACTTTTGATAAAGTGGATACTTTCAAATATTTAGGATCAATATTAACAGACGAAAATCATATTCACGAAGAAATTAAATGTCGACTAAAAGCAGGGAATTCGTGTTACTATTCGGTTCAAAATCTCTTGTCGACGCGAATTCTGTCGAGGAATTTGAAGCTTAAAATATATAAAACGATAATCATGCCTGTTGTTCTGTATGGTTGCGAAACATGGTCGCCCACTCTGAGGGAAGAACATAGACTGAAAGTATTTGAGAACAGGATCCTGAGAAGAATATTCGGACCCAAGAGGAACGAGAATGGGGAATGGCGGAAGCTTCATAACGAGGAACTACATAGTTTATACGGTTTACCCAACATTGCTAGGGTCGTCAAGTCTAGGAGGCTTAGGTGGGCAGGTCATGTAGCTAGAATGGAAGAAAGTAGAAACGCTTTCAAAGTCTTGACTGGTAGACCCATAGGAAAACGACCATTAGGAAGACCTAGGCGCAGATGGGAGGATAATATTAAGATGGATCTCGCAGAGATAGAAATACAAAGTAGAAACTGGATGCAATTAGCTAAGGATAGAAGTCAGTGGAGAGCTTTTGTGAACGCGGCACTGAACCTCCGGGTTCCATAGGCCATATAGTTAGTTAGTTCGTTCGTTCGTTAATTTTCACCTTATCTCCACCTGTTCTTAATGCCTATTATCTTTATTTACGACGATCCACGTTATTTCGCATCTTATAAGCATATCTAAAGATTCATCTCATTTCATCATCTGTTTCATTTGATAAAACCGTCTATAATTGCCGAGAGCGAAATCTTCACTAAACAAGATAAAAACAGCAGCAGCAGCAGCAGCAGCAGAAGAAGAAGAATAAACCAGTTATAGATAACGATGATATGGCGAAGAGCAGTGATGCCAGTTGCCGGGAAATTTTCCGTAAACGGGATATTCTGAGCACTGACGGGAATGCGGGAATTTTTCTTGAAAATAGGCTGAAAACGGGAAATTCTGGTATTCTCAACTTTTCTAGGTGTACAACAACCTAGCTTGCAACATTGAGCTCTTTCTGGGTAAAAGCATGGGTAAAAGTGCGGGGTAATGCGAGTGGACGCCGTTCCCTCACCTCGAAAAAATATGTACGCCGTCCCCCTTGTTCCTAAAAAAATTACAATGGGCAAAGATAGGCAGGGAAACGGCGTGACGTCATGCCGCTACCTACCGTCCCCCCACCTTTTCAGATCCACTTTTACCCCTGGGTAAAGTAGGGCTAAAAGTGAGGGGGAACGGAGGTGGATGTCGTCTCCCCACTTCTAGAAAATATCTGTGGTATCCTTCACTTCTAAAAATTACAATGGAGAAAGATAGGTTCAGGGAGTGGCTTTACGTAATGCGTCCCCCTACCTTCTCAGATCTACTTTATCCCTGGGTAAAAGTGAAAATTACAAACACACAAAAGACTTGAAACCTCAAGCTAATGTAAACAATTGGAAAATACCCTGCTTATCGCTGCATTTTTGAACATTTTAAATTTTGATTTATTTGTTTTTGTGGCAAGGAACAAGCGGTGTACAAGCAACACTAGAATCATGTTAAGGCCAATACAATTTAATTAAGTGTTGTTTTGCTGAGCACAACATCCCTTCCAAACCACAAAAAACACCATAGTGTTCGAAAAAAAAGTGTACATTCTATTTTTTTTAAATTTTGGCCTGCTATAGATATTGTAAATTATATCTATTGAAGTTGACGGGAAATTTTGTATCTAATCGGGAAATTTATGGTTTCGGACGGGAATTTCGCTGTTACAAAACTGGCATCACTGGAGCCGAAGGGCAAAAATGATAAGGCGTTAAGCAATGACTCTCAGTCTGTCAAAACTTCCAATATAGTGGATGGGATACGGATTTTGCACGACGCTCTCCTAGAACTTCACTCCTGGACCTCTGAAAACGGCATGTCAGTCAACTGGGCGAAATCTTCTTGCACTCTCTTCACCCGGAAACGTTTTCAACCTCCCATCCATCTCACGGTAAATAACAATCCTTTACCAGTTACACCTACTTTACAATATCTTGGTTTTCATCTCGATTCTAAACTAAATTGGAAACATCATCTCAAAACAATAGCACTTAAAGCCCAACCTTATTTTAAGTTGTTGTCTTGCATCAGCCACAAGGGGTGGGGAACAGATATATCCTCCCTGCAACAAGTCAGTACTCAATGTGTGGATGCAAAACTTCAATATGGCGGAATATTACTCTCTCCACTACCCAAACGGATCAGCGAACATCACATCCGTCTTCAAGCCACAACACAGCGAATTATATTCCGACAACCAAAGACGGCACCTTCCTCAGCACTTTTAGAAGAAACTGGAATAATTCCTTTCCCAGTGAAAACATATTTTGTGGCTAAAAAATTCCTCCTTCAACGCATATGCTGCACCTCATCCCTATTACTACCGAAATTACAATTCCTATACAATAGCAACCTTCATACCCGACTTCCATATTATAAACAGCTACCTTGGATTTATCGAGCATTCGTTAGTATTCACAACTGGCTCAATCAATTGCATCGAGGACCGAAACTACCATGTTATACTGCACAATATAATACTCTTCTTCATTCTCCCACACTTGAGCAACCGGTGGTCTCTTTTAAACGTCTTCGCTCCACTCAGCCTCAGATAGTGCGCCATCTCTGGGAACACCACATTCAATCTCATCACTCCAATACCATTTTAATTTACACGGATGCTTCTAAACAGCATACCGAACATGGATCTGTGGTTGGAGCAGGAATTTATATACCAGCGCTTAATTACGCAGAGACTCACAGACTTCCACCGAATACATCCAGCTATTTAGCAGAAAGCTGGGCAATTCGCATGGCATTGAAAGTAGGCCTACAACGACAACTACCTATCGTGGGTATTTGTAGTGATAGCCTTAGTGCGTTACAAGGAATATGTAGAACCCCATGGACATCTGCCAATACATGGTTACAAATCAATATTCGCCAACAGCTTCGAATATTACATAATAATCATCAAGTGATTACGTTAATTCATACACCCTCACACTGCGACATCCTCGGGAACGAAGTTAGCGATATCCTGAGCAGATATGCAACACAACATGGCACACCGATTGATCTCCGGCTTCCAGCATCTTCTTTCGCCGAGATGCTGCTCCAGAAACGACAAACCGAATGGCGAATCTACCAACAACAACAACGATCAGGACCAGGGATTTATTATTGGCAACTAGAACCGATTCCCACCACGAAAAAATGGGAGGCCCCTCACAATTGGACAAGAAAACATCATTGTTTATATTCTCGCCTGCGTCTTAATACTGCTCAGACTCCCATCCAGCAATATAAACAACAGCAGCGCCCCTCACGTATGTGTTATTGTGGCATAAATGAGGGTTCTATTGACCACCTGACCTTTCAGTGCTCTCTAACGCCTGGTTACCGTCCGATACTCAACACAGTCATTCATTCTGTTTATTTCACAAGCCCCGTAACAGTGTCTTTCTTACTAGCCAACAAAAACCACCTTGTTCTTTATCATCTGCTTCAATATTACATAGTGAACAACTACGACTTGTAATGGTGTCAAAGTGATCAACTGTGCAGTGTTCTTGTTATTCATAGCAGTTTGTAATATATTGTATCTTCGACATAGTTAGTGTTGCACATGAAGTGATTGTTTCGATTGTGTTTACTTATTTTGTTCCCAAATTGATTCTGGACCAATCATCTCTACAAGTATAGATCCCCATCTAACCGTTTGTATTGCTCAACGGACGAGTTCCTGGAGCATCAAAACATTGAGAGAGAGAGAGAGAGAGAGAGAGAGAGAGACTCTCACTCTCAGTCAAAGGAACTGTTATCACATGGACAATTTACTTTTAATTTGAAAAATCCTCCTTGTGAGATACACAAAAACAATTTTACATTTGTTGCTGGTAGGATATATGTCCGAGGTTCTTATTTCAATAACGATTAGTGGTTTCAGAGAAGAAAAGTAAATATATTGACGTGCATTTGAATATATTTGTAAATCAGGTTAGTGACTCTCTCAAAGATTATTTACTCTTAACGGCCATTCTAATTGTTATTTAGAATATTTTTCGCTAAGCCACAGGCTGGAATCCTACTTAGCAT
The DNA here is from genome assembly GCF_964235325.1 of Thermobia domestica. Taxonomy (NCBI): domain Eukaryota; kingdom Metazoa; phylum Arthropoda; class Insecta; order Zygentoma; family Lepismatidae; genus Thermobia; species Thermobia domestica. The sequence goes on along the minus strand of NC_137469.1, from coordinate 129,685,181 downwards.
AAATTAAATTCACGTTATTCACCAGAAGTAATCGTTGAGTAATAATTTCTTTCACAATTTGTATCATAACTCTGGGTTCAGTAATAATAATAATAATGATAGCTTTCAATTTCTCCCCCTATCTTGCACGTATAAGATACCCAGTGTTCCTTACTTTACAAAATATTGCTGAGCGAGAAAAAGCGGTTAGAAGTCCCCTGGGAATCTTTGTTTCCTACCTTTATCAGAATTTATACAAAAACAAGGTACTCAATTGTGAAGTCGTCATGGGAGGCCCCGGTTCGAATCCTGGCTATAACCCATGGGTTTCGGAAACCAGGTTAATCAGTAGGTCCCGTCTCATTAGTGATGGGTAAATTCCCGGGAAGATATTTTTCGGGAATATTCCCGGGAAGATTCCCAGAATGGGAATTTATTCGGGAATTTATGTAGAATCAGAAAGAAAATTGCATTCTATTACTATATTATGATTTCAAAGTTGAATTATTTTTTTTTAACACAGCATATTATTACTGTTGTCCCCAGAGGAGTCTTTAAAATGTATATTCTGAACGATGTTATTTTATTAATATTCTATTATATTTAGAGTGTACGCATAAATGGATATTTATTTACAGTAGAGTCCTATGAAAGTAAATATATTTCAAAAATGTTATAGTAAGTCCCATACTTTTAAACCGCTTAACAGTTTAAATTTACATGTAAGTGGCTTTTCTAAACTTGACTCTACTACTGATATTATAAACATACTAAATTTTTAAATGTTATAAACAATTTTGTCAACATTTGCGCATTTGTCTCTATTTCTACATAAGTTTCCTTAATTCTATATTACTTTACAAAATGGTTCCTTTTCATCATTTGTAAATTAGTACTCTCTAATTTTGGCTATTGTTTAGCATTGGCGGCCAGCTTTTGCACCTTCTTTTCTTGATCTTCTATTCCGATGCGGTTTTTTATGATTTCATACGTTAAATTACGTTACCAACATTAAATTCAGACAGCAATGCAGAGCGAGCGTTAGCGAGTGAAGGAGGGTTAGAACCCTGTATGGCACGTTGTTTTATATCTTCGTTACCAACAATTCACTTTCTTTTCTCACATAAATCACTTTCACGTATCTTTACGGTTTGTACAAATCTCGTACTGCCCTAAAAAATTGTGTTCGATACTTTCATGACTACTTGAATATCACTATCAACTCATTTCTTCCGTAAATCATCCTACTTTTTGCTAGTTTTGGCCCTCCAATGTAAACAATTAGCTTAATTTTTAGTGCAAATTCAAACCTCCAAATTCTTTAAAATCTAGAAGTAAATAATAATATATTAAAATAAAGTAATTAGTCATATGGTCTTCATAATTTGGAAGATAAAGTAAACAGTTGGAAATAAATTCCTTCCCGGGAATTTATAGATCAGGGAAAAAACCCGGGAATATTCCCATTTTTAAATTCCTTCCCACCGGGAATATTCCCACTGCCCAACACTACGTCTTATAGCCTCGCTACTGAAAGGGACGGTAAACTCAAAATCAAATCCATCTGTAAGTCATGAAACGAGTTTGTGGAGATTCTGAATGCCACCCAATAATAGTAAGTTTAAATGCAAAACGCAAATGAATTTGTGCTCAGTTATAATGTGTCAGTAGTCAGTGTCTGTTTCCTTGAAGTACCAAAATTCTGTATGTGAACGAAGACAACTTTTTGAAAGTTCCGGGCATCCAAAAGCAAAGTTAAATCATTTATTCCCTTAGCGAAAGGTTTAACTAGCATTAGGTCGGGTATGGACTTTTGGGTTTCAAATAGAACAACGATGAATTTCGAAAAAGTACTTATTGAGGCTTAACAACAATTGAAAATGTATTATTATGCAAAATTTGGTAGGTACTAGTGATGGGCAGTGGGAATATTACCGGTGGGAAGGAATTTAAAAAATGGGAATATTCCCGGGAAGGAATTTATTTCCATTTCTTTACTTTATCTTCCAAATTATAAGAACCATATGAATAATTACATTATCTTAATATATTATGATTTACTTCTAGGTTTTAAAGAATTTGGAGGTTAAAAAATTTAAAATTCTTTGACTACTTTATATAACTAATAATATGATTTTTTTTAAGTTCCATTTCTATTTGCACTATAAACTACAGTAATTGTTTAGTATTGGGGGGGGGGGCAAAACTGGCAATAACAAGGATGATTTACGGCAGAAATGAGTTGAAAGTAGTGTTCAAATAGTCAAGAAAGTATCGAACACTTTTTTTTTTTCTTTTTTAAGGGTAGTAGGGAATTTGTACAAACCGTAAAGGTAAGTGGAAGTGATTTATGTGAGAAAAGAAAGTGAATTGTTGGTAACGAAGATAGAAAACAACGTGCTATGCGGGGCTGTAATCCGCCTTCAATCGCTAACGCTTGCTCGGCAATGCTCTCCAAATTTAATGTTGGTAACTTAATTTAACGTATGAAACCATAAAACTACAACATCGGAATAGAATATCGCAAAAAAGTAGGTGAAAATCTGACCCGTCAAAGCTAAACAATCGGCAAAAGTAGCAAAGTACTAATTTACAAATGATTGAAAGAAACCGTTTTGTAAAGTAATGTAGAATTATGTAGAAATAGAAATGAAGTACTATTAATAAACCATGAACCACCGTTTTTAATAGACGTCAGTCTGTCTCCTCTCTCTGACTCGAATTTCTGAAGAGGTACTCGAACTTCTTTTACATGTGAATTAACGCATGGAATTTTGAGAAATGGGCAGGAAGAAAAGTCGTGTGTGGCAATATTACGTGCAAAATTATAAAGACAGGAAAGAGATTCAAATATTGTGAACATACACATTTATGCGCAAATGGTGATAAAATGGTGGGACATCTGTGTTCTGGCAGTTACCCAACCTAATTTGTTTATAACATTTAAAAATTTAATATGTTTATAATATCAGTAGTAGAAGTTTAGAAAATCCACCAACATGTAAATTTAAACTGTTTAGTGGTTTAAAAGTATGTGGATTTATATACCATTTTTGAAACATATTTATTTTCATAAAACATATTGTAAATAAATATCCATTTACTATACTCTCAAAATATAATAAAATGTTAATAAAATAACATAACATCGTTCAGAATATACACACTAAAGACTTCTCTGGGGACAACAGTAATAATATACTGCGATATATAAACGAATCATAATATAGTAATATAATGCAATTTTCTTTGTGATTGTACAAAAATTCCCATTTTGGGGAATCTTCCCGGAAAATATCTTCCCGAGAATTTATCCATCACTAGGCCGATTGAAGTTAGGGGGAGCGATGCAACAAAATTATATTTCATCACCATATTATAGTTCAGTTGCCAGTCTACCGTGAACATTTTAGGGCGGTCCCCTAGACCCCCCTGAATACGGGCCTGGCGACAACTGTAATAATATAGCTACTGTGATTAAAAAAACGAACTTAACTTTGAAACCATAATATAGTAATAGAATGCAATTTTATTTAAAATTGTACATAAATTCCCGAAAAAAATCCCATTTTGGGAATCTTTTCGGGAATCATCGCGGTTAAGATTCCCGAAAAGTATCTTCCCGGGAATTTGCCCATCACTAGTAGGTACCCCAACGGGGTTCGGGGGTACCATGTGGTACTTAATTTGAGAACTATTAAATATTTTGAAACATATGTCTACGAGATCTTTCAAAGAACGTTACAAATACTAGATAATCGGACACAACATCTCGCTACACCTCTTGTTTACCGAAATGTGGGGGGAAAAAACAGTGATACCATAGATGTGTGGGGTTTGCGTACTAGTTGGAACAATTTCGAAAAACTATTTACTTATTCCTAATAACAATCTCAAAAGACGTTTCAATGCAAAACAAACACACACAGTTGCGGGGTTATGGGGATACCATGGGGTCTCAAACCATCCATTTCTAAACATTGACAAAACACGTCTTAACACACCTTTAAAGACCATTACAAAGATGTGTTTACCGAAAATCCCAAGTCAGTACACGTAACTGTTACCGAAATATGGGGAAATAAAGAAACGGCACCATACGCTAGTGGGTTTCACGTGCTTAAAAGTACAGTTGAAAAAAATAACTAATTATCATGGGTTGAGAATAATAACATGAATATTCATAATCAATTAAAAAAAAACACACACTAATGAGATATAGGGGTACCATAGGGTTTGTGAAACTCCACATCTACTTCAGTTTTTAATTTTTTTCAGCTAGCTTAACAACTATCCTCAGCTAGGTCGAATACCGAAAACTGCATGTTAATATCTAAGAAGGTAACCCAGATTTTAAGAATTGTATTTTTGATGACGTCATAAATATAGAGATTGTTATGGATATTGACTTTTGGGTTTCTACTATATGGAGGAGAAATTTCACAAAACGAATATATATGCATTAATATACTATCTAATAGACGTTCTGTAGTAAAATATGATGATACCCGTATGGGTTAAGTGAGAACCCCACTATAGTTTTTATAAAAAAATTACCTCACTTCTTAACTTTTGTCGTGTACCATGAACAATGCACTCAACTGTGTCGAATAGTAAAAACTGCATGTCAATATCTAAAAAAGTAACCGACATTTTAAGAATTGTATTTTTGATGACGTCATATAGATAGATTCTTATGGATATGGACTTTTGGGTTTCTACTATAAGGAGGAGAAATTGCACAAAACGAATATATGTGCATTAATATATAATCTAATAGACATTCTGTAGTAAAATATGGTGCTACCCCTATGGGTTAAGTGAGAACTCCACTATATTTTCTACAAATACATTACTTCATTTATTAATTTCTTTCGGGTACCTTAAACAATACGCTCAGCTGAGTCGAATACTGAAAACTGCATGCCAATATCTAGAAAAGTAACCGAGATTTTAAGAATTGTATTTTTGATGACGTCATAAATATAGAGATTCTTATCGATATTGACTTTTGGGTTTCTACCATAAAGAGGAGATATTTCACAAAACGAAAATATGTGCATTAATATACAGTCTAATAGACATTCTGTAGTAAGATATGATTGTTGTCCTATGAGTTAAGTGAGAACCCCACTATAGTTTTTATAAAAAGGTTACTTCATTTACCAATTTCTTTCGGCTACCTTAAACAATGCACTCAGCTGTGTCGAGTACTGAAAACTGCATGTCAATATCTAAAAAAGTAACGGAAATTAGGCACACCCCGCTCCTAATATGGAACACTACCTGCTCTTAGAATGGAATACTAGAACAAAATATGCGCGTTTGCGTACAATGCGACATTTGGTTATTTCGAGCATGGGCAATGCATTCGAGCAGTTTATTTGCTTATTTAAGAAATAAATTAGTTTATTAGTTCCAGAAAAGAGCAAAGTCCCAACTCTGAGATCACATCGGCCCTTAAGATAAATCTACGAATTGGAAAGGATTCGATCCTGACCTCAGGGAAAGAACCATCTCGACATACGCCTGATAGGACTGAGGAAAACCACAAAAACTTCACTCAGGATGGGTGGTCTGAGCAAGAATCGTGCCCATGATCGAATTATCCAAATGTCGCGTTGTAGGCATACGCGCTGTAGCCTATATATTATATTTGGTAGGTCTATAAGACAAGTGCACATAAAATTACAAAACATTCTTAAGATAATTAAAATATAAAACAGCAGAAATACCAGAATTTTAAGTAGTACAAAGATAATTATCGAACTTGACTTGACTTCTTCATTATTAGGTCTATGTTTGTAAATTACTGTAATAGGCTATAATATCTACTTATTTTAACTTTTGGAATAGGTTTAATATATTTTAACTTGGAATAAGTACGTTTATTAGCTACAACCAATAAAAAAAAATATTAGAACGGGAATCAAACTACGTGCGACAAATAAACTTAAAAAAAAAACTATATAAAAGAAAAATTTCAAACATACTAAATTAGCATGTCTTATGGCGTCTAAATTTTGATTCCAGTTTTACTTTACAGAACAATGGCCACAAACATATTTTTCTCCACCTTTCACGGGAGACATTTCGTGGGATTACCTTTTACAAACTGGCCATTTTAACCAATCTCTCTCCCCTGCACTGAGCGACTACAATTTACCACAATGTCCGCTTTCCTCATCATCGTCAACATCATCAGTAGAATCATTTAAACTGTCACTACTTTCGTTCAAGTCACTCATTGATTCTTCGGATTAACTATCGAATTTGTAGTAGTGTGAAGTCCCTTTCTTTGGCTGTTTCGATTGGATTTTGTTGGGTGGGGCTTAGAAAGCTAAACATCTTTTTAATTGCAATGATGAGGTAAAGGCCCGTTGTGATGAAGTAGAGGCAGCTTCAAAATCGTTTTTGTGCGGAGTACTCGTAAGTATTTTTGCCCACCTTGCTTTCGACTACGTGTGCTGCAATGCTGCGGCTGTAGTTGTTGTAGCGGACTCACTACTTCAATCGGTACTGTCCTGTACTCTTCACTTAACACTGTATACGACACGGCAGTTGAGACATTTGAACAAATAATTAATCTGTGAAAGTTTTATTCGAATTGGTTGGTGTGCTCAGGAGTTATCGCGTGACACACACAAACAGATACCCGCATACTGGGTGTCCATAAACAGATACCCACATAGGGAATTTTAGTAATTTGTTTTTATTTTTCCAGATTCAATGATGACTGACTAAAGAAGAACGAGTCGAGTTGGTACTCTTAAGTGGACGGAAAGGACGATCGTATCGCAAAAATGAGCAAGAATTTAACCTTCGACACCCTCATTGTCAATATATTTGTTTTACTGCTGTCGGGAAATTAATTACCAAGTTTAAAGAAACAGGCAGTATGTTGGACAAACCCCGTTCCGTGCTAGGACCTTTCTTCTTTGATGAACATGTAACTAGTGAGACTTTCTAAACATGATGAGAGACAAACTGATGTCTCAAATTGAGCGTCTGAGTGAGGGACTTCCAGACTGGTTTCAGCAGGATGGGGCCCCTGCCCATTTTGCTGCAGCTGTTAGAGATTGGTTGAATGACAATTTCACTCACTGGATTGGGAGAAGAGGTCATGTGAAGTGGTCCCCTCGTTCGCCAAACCTTTCTCCATTTGTTTTCTTTTTCTGGGATATGCTGAAAGAGAAAGTATATTCGATGAAGATTAGAAATTTGAATCACCTGACAGAACGCATTATCAATCGGTGTGCTGAAATCGACGGCAATTCAGACCTATTCCATCGATTTCACCTTAATCTTGCAAAGCGCATCAAATTATGCATTGAACAGCACGCAAATAATGTAGAAAATATTATTCATTAGCATTAAATTGACTAAATTGTGCTTTTACCCATGTACCCAGACTTTATGGACACCCTGTAGGCAGTAGCAATTAAGTAGCAGAATGTTTTGTATTGTACTTGGGGTGGGGGATCCCGTGGAAGTAGCTAGCTTTCATATAAAAAACGTAAATTGGAACTATTTCTTAGTTGCGTACGCGTAATAATGTTGTAATTCAACATTAAAGAAGCAGTATTGCTTTTACTCGATACTAGATGGTTGTAACGTTTTACGTAGATTGAGAAAAATACGTTCTCCGGACAGTGGTATATTGTACAAATATACGGAATCCTCTTGCTTACTACAAAAATCAGAGCGGAGCATACGTTATCCGTATGCTACATAGGCACTGCCCTTAGGTGTTACATCATGCCGTTGCAGGATGTTTGATGTCTAGCAATCTTCCTTATATTACATACATATATGTATGTTGCCTTCGTCAGCTATATTTATTTATTTGTTGAACAATTTCCCAGATACAGCATAACTTTGCCATTTTACACTGGGAAATGTTAACAAAAGAAAGAAAAAAGAAAAGAAGACAATAATAACAACAACAACGTAGAACAGTATAAAAAAAGAGTGTAAAATTGATGTTATTCCGTCAAAACTCGTTTAATTGCTCTATCAAACACCGGGTTGCTCGAAAAAATGTCCACATTAGTTGTTACTTGATTATAACACTTTGGTATTCTGTAAAAAAAAAAAAAAAAAAAAAAAGAGAGAGAGAGAAAGAGAGCCCTCTGTATAATTGCCAGCCTAGGACGGGCAAGATGGTATAGGTAGTGTTTCGGGTGATGCGAGAAGGGACAAGTAAGGATAGTTCCTGAAGTAATATTTCCGATCTTAAGTCTCCATTCACTATTTTATGAAGATATTTCAGGTCAGAGATAATTCTACGTACTTCCGGAATCTGGATATTGAGATGTCGCAAGAGTTCCTTCTTGGATGATATTCGAAGTGCAGGAACACGGAAACGGACTATAGCGATAAAGAAATTAAGAATAGAATCAAGTCTGGGGAGATGTGTAGATGTGTTATATACGTCCATTTGTATGTGAGATCCTAACCGCCTATATTGTTTCATACGAAAAGTATGTAGAGATGGAACACTTATACAGAAAGTATTATAAAACATGCGTTTTCAGTTATACGCTTTCTGTACGTTAAGTCCAAAAACTACAGGATTTACAAATGTAACATACGATATTACGTATGCCGCATACATTTTTTTTCTCAGTGTAGCTTTGAACGAGTTTAAGATTTTAAACAAGAACTTAGTATAAATATTTTTAAAAAATACAACTGTAATTGTAAAGAAGGGAATTACTTCAAAGTTACCCGTCCACCAAATTTTCAACAAAAAACATAATAAAATCTACAATCATCAATTTCTACTTAAACTTTACTCATTTTATGGTCTTTTAAGTTACCTCGAGGGTGTGAGTATGGGGGAGGAACCACAATTACATATCGACAACCATTATTAACCTAAAGGGGAAACTTTCGGACCGCGTGGAGCACGGTTGTGGGTAGTTAATGGGGAGGGTGGAGTTGAGAGGGAAGAACGAGCGAAACGAGTAGCTAAAATAAGGGGGGATAACTCACTACTAGGTTACTTAGGCTAGGTTATGTTTACTTCGCACTTACCTTAGTACGTACTTAGGTTTTTAGAGCTCTCCTATCTCAAGCAAAAACTCATGACCGATTGTTGGTGGTCTTTGTTCTTTCATTTATTAACCCATGAATATTCAAAAGATTGACGTCATTATCAACATCATGTTTTACAAATTTTAGTACTCTCAATTCACATCCAGCGCAAAGACCCTGTACACTTGCAGGCATGTTTACTCGAAAATTATACACAATCCAACCGTTCTGAACCTAGAGACAAGTAGTTCCCTCTACTTGCGAATTAGACCCGTCTATAACCGCTTATCAAAATATATTACACATAAATTACGCTTCACTTACATGTTATCAAGCACACAAGCAATCAAATTATCTATTTCTTCTAGGTAAATTTTCAAAATTTTGATAAAAAACGGAAGGGCAACTTCCCAAGTTGACCCTAAACAAGAGCCTCAGTAAAGTTGAAGTTCCTTATTTCACAGATCATCTCTCGTTCTTGATCTTAATGTAAGTATTACATGTGGGACTATTAAAACATTTATATTTTAATTCTGATTCGTGTAGTTAGTAATAACTTTTTAATAAAATTTACGTTTTTTTATGTAGATTACAGAATGTTAACTTAATGTGTGTGTGTGTATAGAGGGATAATAGAATTAAGTAGATGCAAAATACTTAAACATTCACAGAGAAAAATCCCTTCTCCGGACAGTGGTATGTTGTACAAATATACGGTATCCTCTTGCTTACTATAGAAATCAGTACGAAGCATACGTTATCCGTATGCTACATAGGCACTGCCCTTAGATGTTACATCATGGCGTTGCAGGATGTCTGACTACGAACAGTTGTCCGTATATCACATGCATATACTTATGTTACCTTCGTCAGCTATATGTTATATACGTCCATTTGTATGTGAGATCCGGACCGCCTACATTGTTTCATACGGAAAGTACGTATAGATAGAATACTTATACAGAAAGTATTATAAAACATGCGTTTTCAGTTATACGTCTGCTGTACGTTAAGTCCAAAAACTACAGGAATTACGCATGTAACCTATCTTTTTAAGTACGCCACCTACAATTTTTTTCCCAGTGTTCAAGAGCAGATATAATGAATTGCTGATGTTACAATTTGATGAACTATAATATGGTTGGCTCAGCCCCCTCCCCCCCAAACTTCTTCCGGGCCCCCTCTACATTTTTGGGCTGGCTACGGGCCTGCTGAGCACTCAGTCAGTCAGGACTTCTTATTTTATATATAGATAAATCGATCCTACTTTCCTAACCACAAAATCATCTTAGGAAAAGGAAAACAGGATAACTCTTACAAAACTCAATGATAGATGTTATCCACTAGCACTTATGGTCTGATACTTGAAGTTAGTTCTCTATCGCTATTCCACTGTTTTCCCACTTTGGAGGAAGAACTGTAACTATGAAAGATGTATTTGTCGAGTATATCCCACATGTGATAAAACAATGTAGAGAAAGTACTGATGCTCGCAAATGTGGAATTCGTAGTTTTTTTTCCTAATAGGGAAATACGTTTTTCTAGGTAACTTATTCTTAACTGGTTCTCCAGGGCTCACGAATTGTTAATGGTTGCTGGTTAAGGTGGTTTCAAATAGTTTCATTACGGTTGCTATTATTTGTAAGGAAGAAGAGCTACCAACAAAGAGGATCATGTTCAAAAGGCTGAGAACTACAGCTCTAGATTAGTTGTAGGAAAATGCAAATTGCCTGAATATCATAGAGAGAGACATCAAGCAGATTTTGTTCATGAGTCTTACCCATTATTAGTCCTATCATGGTTACCTAAATAATTCAGACAGTTTTCTATTGCTTAATGGACTGGAGAATATTGTTCTAGGATACTGTAGTACAAAGAAAATCGTAGCCAAATGGGAAAATCATTTTGTAAGCGAATGGAAATACGCCAAGAAATAATGCAAATAACTTCAAATCATATAGGATAAGGTCAATGTTCAATAATTGAGAATATTTATTGGGCGTCCTTCATATAAGGGTATTCGATATTACAATGTACGTCATTTGTGGACATTTGAACATCGATTCTACAAGACCTACGTAGTCAACAATAGGAAACTAATTTCTACAGACTGCCTCATCGCATCAGAATAACAATTTCATAACCTGTAAATCATTCAGAAGAGGTTTTTATTCTTAATTTTGAGGAAATTGATACAATGAACTGACTGCGCAATCATTAATTTCTTGCGGGTCGGGGGGAAGTAAGTGCAGTGGAGAGAAAATAGGAGACGACAAATTTTTATATACACGAAAAGGTAGTTTTTGACCTACATTACAATACCATGTGTCTATGGAGCAGGCGTCGTCATCAGTGAAGGAGCTCGTCCTCTTTGCTCCCTCTGACGAAGTCACTGATACTTTACTTTTACATAATTCAATGCATCGCAAACGTAAAGCAGTAGGAAGACGTTGTGAAGGAAATACGACTATGAAACTTCAACTACGAGTACTTCAAGAGTAAGAGTTAAAACAGAGATTGTCAGATAACATGTAATAGGGAAGATAAAAATATCCTATAGTCGGCAGCTCGACAGTGCATCAACTCAAGAATATAAATACAGCAAGGACAGATTAAAAAAAAAAAAAAAAAAAAACGAACGAACTAGAGGAAATTTCAAGTGTTGGATTGTTCGTGCAGTACAACCTGCTAACTCCAACAAAATACATATCTTAATAGTTTTTAAAGTATATAATACATTCAAAAGATATGTCCAAGGAGAAGACAGATCTTCCGAGAGTTTGTCCTGCATTGAGACAAAGTAGAGCAATCAAACACGTGTATCTCTTCTTTTTCTTTCAAATTGGCCGTCTTCTGGCTTAATTCTTACTCGTTGCACTATGATTTTTATTCGTTGAGATATTGTATGTGGTCACTCAACTTCATTTTATTGCGTTTATTTTCGTCGTTCAACTTTTGATAAAATATTTAAGGAATTCTCCAGTTTCTTTGGGGTCACCATTGTGCCGCCCCTGCACCACTTCCAATTGTGTATAAGTGGAATCTACGACTAAACGTAATGGACATTCCTTTTTACCCAACTTCGATCCGACATTTTGTTCTTGCGTTAAGGCTGCTTTTGTATTTTTCCGATAAATTTTCGGCAAGTTATATTGCCAAATCGAGGCATTTCTATATCCAGGTAAGTCTGTGCTGTCTGTTTTTATCTCATATCATGAATCAACTCTCAAACATTGTTGGTGTTCAGGCGCGCCCCCAGAATTTGTAGGGAGGGGTCCAATGTTACAAGCCATTACATTTACGTAGTATTGAACGGATTATTCTGCACCAGAAAAAATGATAAGTAATTGTAAAAAATGATAGAACTAGATTGTTTTATATTTTCAGCAAAAAGTGATAGAACTAGATTGTTTTATGAGAGAGTACGGATGAAGAGTAAGATCAAATATTCATGCCACATCAATCATTTCAATGCTAGACAAGTATAGTTTTATTAAGAAAATATAAAAGTGTAGGTTGATTTAGGAAGTTTTTTTCGGGTGGGAGTCGGATCCTGTGGACCCCCGTGTGCATACGCCCCTGTTGGTGTAGTTTTGATACACCGTATATATACAGGGCATTTTAAAATACACGTTATAATGCTTGGAAGGTGATTTTCAAGTAAAACAAGGACAAAATATTATATGAAAAAAGGTGGAAGTGGTAAGTTTGCGGGTGAAAGGTGTCCGAAAATCGCCACATACTATGTATAAAACACAATAACGCAAGAAGAAATTGAGATAGCAACGTCAGATTAAGAGAAGATAAAGGAAGTCGTACTTGAAGAATACAATGGTGCTGCAATTGAGGCCCAATTTGAAGTGCGCAATAGGACTTTCACAGAAACTGGGGAGTCCTCTTACGTAAAATACAGGAAACTGAAGACTATGTTCCACATTATAATGAAATCAGAATGTAGGCAGTAAAAGACTGATGATGAATGCTCACATATACCACTATAGCTGGAATACCTTAGCAGACGGAAAATAAGACAATAGCAGTGCAAAATCTGTTTTGGCATATGGTTCACATTGTGGTAAGAGAAGTAAAAGTAACACAATTTTATCCATGTTCCAATACTGCTGAGACACCGTGAGACAATCGAAAAATGTGAAAGTAACACTGTAAGATCTACTATTCCACATGGGTTACATCACGGTACGAAAAGTAGAAATTTCCATGCCCTACTACAGCTTGGATTCCGTCACTGCAGTTAAAAAATAGGAAACAAACACTGTGCGCTTTACGGTACAATGAATATAAAAACAATTGTGTTATGTGCCACTGAGACATCCTAAATAATAAAAAAAAACAACAGTAACAAAGAACGGGTTAAATCTCCTAATATTTTCTACACTACTTTAGTACGAAAAACAAATATAAAACAATGGGCATGTCATCAGGTTGTACAAGGGAGCTCCAAATGAAGTGGGTAATCTGCAGAGGAATAAAGATGGAGAATATCGAGAATCCTATTTCATCCTGATTACTTAAAAAAAAGTACAGAATATTGAATCCCAACTAAATTTTTTTTTTCATATTTTTCTTTTTGCTGTTGTCCTACCTGATCAATGAAAAATCAAAAGCTAGACACAACACAGAATCGAGCACGGGCCGTGAGTCGTGTGCGGATCCAATGAGGCAGGTATTATTGCTAGTTTTATTTTCTTCTTTCCACTAAGTTTCATCATATATCTATAGTATCTTGCAGGGTTGTAAACTCTCACTTTTGAAACGAGCCTAGCTCAAACTCAGAGTGTAAAAAGTGAGTTAATTCACATTCACACTCAAGCTTTTTAGAAGCGAGTTCTACTGACGTTCAGTTTCTTTTTTAAGTTACGCTCAAGTTCATTCTCAACATAATGAAAACACACTCTGATGATTTAATAACTAAAAATATTTACAATGGTACGCAGTGGCGTATTTAGGATTTTGTTTCGGGGATCTTTGCTAACTTTAGTCCTGGAAATGTGAAAATTCTGCAAGATATTTCATTTACTTAGTAAAAGTACACATAATAAAAGTACCTAGTAAACATAGTAAATAAAATTTGCGAGGCTTCAGCCAGGAAACCTAAAATGTCATAAATCTGGGACTACTACGTTTTGTTATTGCATTGAGAAATTCAAGAAGTAACTGATTTAAAAATACCGAGTTGATCTTTTTAATAAGATGATTCTCTGCTAAAAATTTGTAGGATACAACAATATCTATTTCCTTTGATTTGATTAAAAATGAAATAACTGATCAACTATAAACAAGGCAAGATATTTTCTCTGTCTTTGGTTCATACATAACTATGGGGTTATAATTTTGGACAAACATTAAAAAAAAAATGTGATAAATTCCGCCAGCTAAACTAATACTGTCACTTGAAATAGATGCAATTCCAGACTACAGTCGCCTTGAGCTATTTCTAGTTCTTAAGTCGGTAACCTACATAATTTATATAATTACAAATTAGTATTTAAAGTCTCTTCTCAGAGATCGGATAACAGCAAACCTACAAATGGACAATTACATTATTTTGTGAAAATCAAACTACGTGGCGTTGAGCGGGATTTTACGATCAAACTCACCTACATTTCGAGTTAAACTGAACTCACGCTCACATCTTTCAAAAGGAGTTAGCTCATGATAAAACTTACGATAAACGAGCACGCTTATGTGAGCTAGCTCAGATGAGCGCGCTCATTTACATCCCTGGTATCTCGGGTAAATTGCAAAGAGAAAAATAATGCATTAATCGATTTTTTTAGGGACTGGGCCTTTAAAATCCTCGATTACAAAGCCTTCGTAAATTTTACGACGCGCCATTTGCAAAAACGCTAGAACTAGAAATACACATCACACAAAAATATTGTTTTATTTTCCCCGCTCTGAAGATAAACAAAATTTATATATGTTTGTAATATAGGCATATAACTGAATCCTACATAATTTTTAAATTTTGAAAATATACAACGATTAAGTATATATATATATATATATATATATATATATATATATATATATATATATATAAATCGCGTCGTAAAAATTACGAAAGCTTTATAATCTAGGGTTAAAAGATTTAAAAGATTTGATTAAATCGCGAAGTGATAAAAAGATACGCGTACTGATTTCATTCTCATAGTAAGTGGAAAGATATTACCCTTCGAAAACATACATTTTTAATTGCAAAAAATAACACATACATGTCCAAACATTCAAAATGGATGATATTTAACTTCTTTGAGCCTCTTATTTTCCATAGTTTCCAATCCAGTGACGGAGCATTAGGCCAATCCGGCGGGCAGGTTCCTTACACAGAAACTTGTCCCTTAACAGTTGTTCACATTTTACAGTAATGGCAATGATCCTCCTAACTGAAATATTTAAAAACATAGTACAGGTCGACAAGTACTTTGATATTCATATCCAAAAGTACTTTAAAGGCAATAACAAACACAAATAACCAAAAGATTATTAACGTGTAACACGGCCACTAAAAGATATATAAAATAAATGCCTACTGTAATGAATATAGATTTTGATTTCCACTGCAAAACTGCAATGCAATTATACGTATATGAACAAGAATATTCACTTTCTTTAAACGGAACTATAGTTATACAGAAGCTGGAAAGCTCTAGGCAAACGTTAACCAGAATTATGTACTAGCCTTGAACATAGGACTTCCTTAAAACTGAATTAGGCATTTAGTTCTCTCGACTTTCTTTTCCGTATAGGAATAATTTCAAACTCATATTGGTTTATATTCTGAACATGTCATCAAAAAGTTAATTAATTTATATCTTGGTGGCTCTATTTGATCTTCATGTGGAGTTTTCGCCCCTTGTACACCAATCCATGTATACTAAAATTGCCTTAAAGTAAAACTTAAAACGTAAGAACTTCGGGAAAACATTCGACTGTTGTATTCGTTTAACCCACTCCGTTAACCCAAACAGCTCTTATTAACTCGTATATTCAGATACGGTTCGTGTATTTCTTAGTTATATGGAAATTTCATTCTTCTACAAAATAGCCAAAATTCAACATTTATCAGCGCCTCCATAATGGTGACGTCATCAAAAATTAACAATTCATACAATTTAGGTTATTTTCTTAGATATTGATATGCAGTTTTCAGTACTCGATACTCTGAATGCACTGTTCAAGGTACCCAAAAGAAATTAATAAATGAAGTAATCTTTTTATAAAACTATAGTGAGGTTCTCACCAGGGTGGATTGATTTAAATCAGTCTGATTTAAATCACGATTTTAATCAAGATTTAAATCACTTGATTTTTTAAATAAAAATCGTTGATTTAAATCCAATTCCGAAATGAATTAATTTAAAGTGAAAGTAAGTAAAATCCCGTTTCTCTTCTGTCATTTCGATCATGGAAGATAATAATCATAATACAATGAGACTCAAATGTATGTAAGCACAGTATGAAAACGAGTATCATGTAGGGAATGATCAGGGAAAATCCCGTTTGAACGGGTAACGGGTGAACCCTGCTTTCTTGTCTTTGTAACACAGGGTTTTAAAATTTCTATTCCAACGGGGAAATCATCATGGACATTTAAGATGAAAACTCTTTTGTGTCCACGTCTATTTGTTTGTTTCCAGATAATAGGAGCGTATTTAGAGGGGTCCGATCCTCTCTGCGAAACAAAAAAAAAAAAAAAAGATTTTAAAATTTTGGGCGAAATGTATGTACTAAATACATAGAAGTTCCTCGGGATCGTAATACGACAAATTTTGGATGCGTTAAAATATCGAATAATACTTTTGATAAAGTGGATATTTGACCCCATTGCAGAACATGCCGCAATCTGCGATGTGATCGCAGAAAATTTGCCGCGCCTGTGCAGGAAAAATTTTCAGAGGAAATAAAATAGCCAACAGAAAAGTATAAAAACGTGCCTGCTATGTATAGATGTCTTAAATGCACGGACAACTCGCATTTGAACTGTTTTTCGCATCACATAAAGCATATTTTTAACAATCACAAGTGTTTCTTCTTCTGGAACTGATCATCTTGATTTTTTTATTTTGGAATTGCTGCAGGGAATTCGTGTTATTATTCAGTTCAAAATCTCTTATCGTCGCGAATTGTGTCGAGGAATTTGAAGCTTTAAAATATATAAAACGATAATTATGCCTGTTGTGCTGTATGGTTGTGAAACATGGTCGCTTACGCTGAGGGAAGAACGTAGACTGAAAGTAATTGAGAATAAAATCCTGAAACGAATATTCGGAACCAAAAGTAACAGAAATGAGGAATGGCGAAATCTTCATGATGAGGAACTGCATAATTTATACCATTCATCAAATATTGTTAGGATCATCAAATCTTGGAGGCTCAGGTGGGCAGGACATGTAGCGAGAATGGAAGAAAGTATGAACGCTTTCAAAGTTTTAACTGGAAGTCCAATCGGAAAACGATCATTAGGAAGGCCTAGGCGCAGATATGAGGACAATATTAAGTTGCATCTCGTAGAAATAGGAATACAAAGTAAAAACTGGATCCAGTTGACTAAGGATAGAAGTTAGTGGAGAGCTTTTGTGAACATGGCATTGAACCTCCGGGTTCCATAGGTCATAGAGTAAGTTAGTTAATTTTAGGCGAAATTTACGTACTTTATATGTATTTCGTGCCGCTAGCTAGTTCCAATTGTTTAAAAATATGCCCCTGCCAAATATCAGTAACTTTCGTGAAAAGAAAAGTGTCATGTTGACATACATTGCTGTACTTTTTCCTTAATGCTTAAGAAACATTGTTTGGGATTAAAATAGGTTAACGATTGGGAATTAATTCAAAATTAAAACCCAATACTTTCACTTAAATGACATAATTAACATTTAATACTAATTCCTAATGTTTTTTCTTCAGTTCGCGACTTGTATTATATGAAGAAAAAGATTTGATTTAAATCAAAAAAATCGATTTAAATCAAAAAAATCAACAAAAATGATTTTTTTTTTTAAAAAAATCATGATTTTTTTCCACCCTGGTTCTCACTCAACCCATAGGGGTACCATCATATTTTGCTACAGAACGTCTATTAGATACTATATTAATGCACATATATTCGTTTTGTGAAATTTCTCCTCCTCATAGTAGAAACCCAAAAGTCCATATCCATAAGAATCTCTATGACGTCATCAAAAATACAATTCTTAAAATCTCGGTTACTTTTCTAGATATTGAAATGCAGTTTTCAGTACTCGACACAGCTGAGTGCATTGTTTAAGGTGCCCGAAAGAAATTAATAAATGGAATATTTTTTTAATAGAAACTATAGTGGGGTTCTTACTTAACCCATACGAGTACCATCATATTTTACTGCAAAACGTGTATTAGATTGTATATTAATGTATATATATTGGTTTTGTGAAATTTCTCCTTATAGTAGAAACCGAAAAGTCCATATTTATAAGAATCTCTATATTTATGACGTCATCAAAAATACAATTCTTAAAATCTCGCTTACTTTTTTCCATATTGGCATTCAGTTTTCACTATTCGACACAGCTGAGTGCATTGTTTTAGGTACCCGAAATAAATTGGTAAACGAAGTAATCTTTTAATAAAAACTAGTGGGGGGTTCTCACTTAACCTATAGGAGTACCATAATATTTTACTACAGAACGTCTATTAGATTGTATATTAATGCACATATATTAGTTTTGTGTAATTTCTCCTCCTCATAGTAGAAACCCAAAAGTCCATATCCTTAAGAATCTCTATATTTATGTCATCAAAAATACAGTTCTTGAAATCTGGGTTACTTTGTTAGATATTGGCATGAGTTTTCGGTATTCGACCCAGCTGAGGGTAGTGGTTAAGCTAACTGAAAAAAATGAAGTAGATGTGGGGTTTTCATAAACCCCATGGTACCCCTTAACCCCATTAGTATGTGTTTTTATTGATAATGAATATTCATGAAATTATTGTTAGGCCATACAAATTAGTTTTTCAAAACTGCACTTTTAAGCACGTGAACCACACTAGTGTATGGTGCCGTTTTTTTATTTCCCCATATTTCGGTAACAGTTACGTGTACTGACTTGGGATATTCGGTAAACACATCTTTGTAATGGTCTTTAAAAGTGTGTTATGACGTGTTTTGTCAATGTTAAGAAATGGATTGTTTGCGACCCCATAGTACCCCCATTGCCCCGCAGCTGTGTATGTTTGTTTTGGATTTAAGCGTCTTTTGAGATTGTTATTAGGAATGAGTACCGGTAATTAGTTTTTCGAAATCGTTCCAACTAATACGCAAACCCCACACATCTGTGGTATCACTTTTTATTTCCCCCTTATTTCGGTAACCAAGAGGTGTAGCGAGATGTGGTTTTCTATTATCTAGTATTTGTAACCTTCTTTGAAACATTTCGTAGACATATGCTTCAAAAAATTAAAAAATTCATAACTTAGGTACCCCAAGGTACCTCCGAAACCCATTGGTACCAAATTTTGCATAATAATACATTTTCAATTGTTCTTAAGCCTCAATAAGTACCTTTTCGTAATTCATCGTCGTTCTACCCGAAACCCAAAAGTGCATACCCGACGCTAGAGTTAATTAGTGACATTCTGTGAATTAAGACAAGAGAAATACTTTCGTTGAGTTGTGGGTTCGAATCTTGGTAATGTCCCAGATAAGGAAGTCACGAATTTAAGACTAACATTGAACCCATAAAGTTAGGCACTGCACTGCGCTGAGCGAGGTAATACATGAAATATATTGTTTACCTAACATGCGAATAAACGTTTCAAAATATATATTTTGTGACTCACCCGATAAAAAGAAATCAATGATACATGTCATTTAATGGCAACTAACTTTTATACCATCTGATCTTAAATAAACCAAAACTTATTTCATACTTACTGAGATTTTATTTTAGCAAGCACCAAAGAAAAACTTCACTACTTCAAAATATTTATTAATTATTATAATTCAGCTTTGGCCCTAGTAAAGTTTACGAACGCGAGAACCGGGGAAATACGCAAGTGGAGTATTCGGAAGTTTCACATGTGATGCAAATTCCTTTGCAGTCAAACACTGTGTTGCGCGTAGATGATTATTATTGTGTATTAAAAACGTTGTTGATAGAGAGTTTTGCCTCAGCGTACGGTGCACTTCGTAACACTAGCAAATCTTGAATACAAATAGAACCCTAAACACTACATCATAAAAATCGTAGTGGAATGCAGTTTTGTATTATTTAACTACTTTGTGGGTTGTTATTTTGAGAATTTGTACATTTTAGAAATGTTTGTTGTTCCTTAAGATAAAAGTCGAGAATATTCTTTACTTAATTAACTAGATGTTGCCATTTTGAATCCTTCCCGGTAAATGAATGTCACTACGTAGCGTCTTCCTGCCTTGAGCAAAGGATGGATTGTTTCTGCTAAAGTTCGTTCTATTGGAATTTAAATATTCTTCTGGTTAATAATGCTACCGTTAACAGACTGAAAATATAATATTATCACTTATTCACGTGATAAACTTCGAAATATCTCAGAATCAAACACTAATTGTTTTTCTAAAACAAGAAAATTAAATGCAAGCTTGATTACAGCAGTTGGTATATTTCATAGGTGGGTGAATGGGAATTCGTCGTTGACGCAAAACTTTATCGAACTTGCAGTAAAACTAGGAATTCTCTGAAGAATGAGCCCACCTAAAAATAGTACAAAAACGAGAAATAAAATTGCATGCACACTGAAATTGAAATCCATTGTGCAAAATGTCTTTTCATAACTCATTCCTTCATATGTGGTTACAAAACAGCACGAATGCTGTATAACAGAGCCAGGCTGTTCGAATCTAGTGTACCGTGCAACAGCTGGGGTGTGCATCCGTACTGGGCACTAATTTCTCTCTAGGTAGTCGAATAAATGAATTTTTTGCGCACTTAGGTGCAAATAACCTTACATGAAGAAGCTTGATCGTTTTAATAATCAAGGGTAAAGTAAGTAATATTTGCCTTCAAGCTTCAGGTTGCATGGTAGTGTAGCGGTAACGTAATGGAGTAACGATTAATAAAGGTGTCTAGCATGGGTTCAAATCTTTTTCATGCCAAACTTGCATTTTTTACAAAGTGATAGTGAAGAATCGATTTCTCATATTATACGTGCAATGCTTAAGAATGTGGAAGCAAACACCTTTATCATGATAGAGACGATTTACGAATGTTGGTTGGGAAAGGGCAAGGGATTTACCAGGACATTCAAAACACTTCATTGATCTGCAGTAAACACTTTTTGTATTACCGTTCTCAGAAAGAAATATTACAGCATTTCTTTAACAAAGTTTGGGTAAAGCAATCCGTGGTGTAGTGGTAAAGTATCAGACTTCCAAGCAGAAAATGTGGGTTTGATTCCCCACCAGCTAGTGTAACTTTTTCGTATAAAATAATGGCTGCAAACAGAGATTTATCTTCTGTTGGAGAACTTACAAAGCATCACTGGCGAGAATTCGAATAAACAGTGTGTGCGTTCTTTATCATACACTGTAATGATAAGTATGTTTCATATTTATATTCGTCCATCTCTCTCTCTCTCTCTCTCTCTCTCTTTCTTGTCGTTTCCCTATTCTGACGTTGCATCTTTCACTTCTCCCCCCTCTCTCTCACGTACACACGCATTTCATCTGCGTGTGCGTGTTTCAAAGTTAAAACGGAGCAAGAGAACGATAGACGTGGTCTGGAGAATGTAATTAACTGGCAACTTCAGCGTCGAGTTTTCCGTTCTCTGGGGATAACATCTCCAGTCGTGGTCATCTCTGAAAGAAATACTGTTTAAACGCAAGAGAATAAGCAAAACATCTTTTTTATCATCTGGGTTACCGAGTCTCAGTAAAATTACCGGGTCACTATGGGTTTGAATCCTCAATCAAGTGGTGGTCCATAAGCTAACCAACATCATCCGACTGACACTATGATCCGTTTGAGTTCTAGCGTGTTCATTCTCTCTGTGCAAATTACAACGTTATATTCGCAAGAGATGAAAGTGATGCTGGATGGTCCGTACGGATAAATCTTCGGAAAAGACTAGAAAATGGCAACCTCTTTGGTTATTTGAAAACAAAATTTTATTTATACTAGTTCGACACAAATTTGTTTCCATCTTATAATTCAATGTGATTTATTCATGTTGAAATTTGAAACATGCAAGGTCTGCTACATCTATAAGGAACATCCAATTTTCCATTTGAACATTTGTAACTTTTCATTATGATACGGTTTGGACTTTTAACATAGGATATTTCTGATAAAAATTTACCAGTAAAATAGCACTCATTCACTTTTATCTTTCTTTCTTCCTTCCTTTTTTCTTTTTTTTTTCACTTTGCATTAGTAGTCTGGAATTGAAGATATGACCTATGCTACCTAGGGTTTATTAGAACGTAGTTTGCATCAGTACGTCCAATGAACACTACTGAATTTACAACCGAACCACGCAGAAACAAAGCATTTGTGTTAAACTGTTGACATTATCTTAGATGTGTCCCGTTAGATCTACAGTTCTACTGGAAATTGAGTATGCTATCCTTTTTGAAAGTGACTTAATGAATGTTTCAAGCATCCTCTATATATTCTAACAGTCCTAAAAAAAACACACACACAAAAGCAAACGTTATTTCTATGTAACTGTTGGATTTCTGGTAACGGAACTTTATAATGTTAGGTTGTTTTCTTGCTAAGTTTAAATTCCACATTTTTATCTGTTCTCCCTTTTCTTTTTCTTCTTCTCTCGCCTTGTCTCTCTCTCTCTGCCTCATTTCTGAACCACTGTGTAATAGACATTCATTGGTTTCAATTTTTCATTGTGTGTGTTACAGTTTCTCCCTAAATTAACTTATGAATCTTGTTTCGTCTCGGTTTTGTTATTTCATTTTATCGATACTAATACATGTGTAGTTTGAAATTAGAATTGCGTTCATGTTGTTAGCTAATTTTAGTATGGGAGAGAAGAAAGGAGGAGAGGGAGAGAGTCTCTCTACCAGACACGATTATGGGATAAGAAGGTGTATATTGGGTGGCCTAGCTGCACGGCGTTAGGTGTCGCAATTTTTTTGATGCGGAGTGTACAATCAGTGCCTCGGAAATAATTTTCACATATTCCAAAGGAATAGTTGTTTCGGGTATTTCTGTTGTGCAATATACAAATATTGATCCAAACCATTGAAATATATTAAATACCTCTGCAAGAACAATTTGTTGCACTTTCGCCTAATTCCTGTTCCAAATTTGTAAGACATCAGCAGAGATATTTTATCGACTTTTTTTGCCGTAAAAAAAACACCCACATGAGTACCTAATACACCCAGAATATGGTAACGAGTATTTCCGAATCTCCTAGTATCTAAATTACATTCTTTGAAATCTATGTATAATCCAAGATCTCTAACTCTGTACAAATATGAAAGAAAACATAAAATACACTTTGATTTGGTAGACGTTTTTATATGTGATCTAAGTTTCCGTTTATTGGAACAATCCGTGTGTATACTTAATTAGTAATCACGGTGTTAATATGTCATTCGAGTAATGTGCTGTAGCAATGATAAATTCAGAATGTGTCTCCCTGAAATTGAAAGTGATCCTGAGAAATCACTGGTAATCCTGATTAGGTCGTATCGGGAAAGGAATCGTCTTTGGGATGGAATTAATTGTGGTACGGAATGAAACTTCTATGGCGGTTTTGGGAGCAGTTTGGCTAACAGCTATTGTATAAACGACCAAAACTTACGTTTGACTCAAACAAATATTTATTAAACAGAAATAAACTATTATTGTTCATTTATAAGATAGTTAACCTGACCATTTCGATCGTTAAAAAAATTGTGTGAATAGACCTTTATATATGTTAAACAAATTTATTTTGAGAATATCATTAAGTAGTAATGAAATAGTTCTTTAAACTTTTTGTTTACTTTAATTTTAAAAAGAAATGGGTATTTTCGTTAGGATATGTTCCGATAGGACAGTTCAGTGTTAAGATTTGGTGATATTGATATTGGTGATTTAAATATCGAAAGACATTATTACATCGCAAAACAAAAATATTGTGACAACGGATACAGTTTTGTGAAATAGTTTAGTAAAGTATATCATATACCTACGCTTGTAATATACTTGTTCGTTCGTTAAAAGATGGGTATGTTCTGTACTGTAAAAACATTAAGTGGGTATATGCCCCATTACATCCAATACAAAAGCTCTCTAGATGTAATTTGGTTCGGGTGAGCGCCTTCTGTGCGAAGGATCCGTTCATTTCTGGTAAGCACTCATGTTGTTAAGATCCAACATTAACAAGTAAATACATATTTAACATAACATTGGTACTAGAATGGACGCTGTACATCAATACAATCATGAAATACCAAAGTTACTACAAAAACTATCCGGTGACAATTAAATACTGGATAACTAAAATTACCATAAAAGAGTGAGACCTGGAAACAAACATATAGGAAAGAGGACAATGTAAATTTAGTTTGAAATTGCTAGCGTTGATGTACCAGGCTATCACAGTAAGTATCGCTGTTCAGAGAACTCTGGAGACGTAACCATTTGACGGAATGCAACCAAACCTGGCAGAAGTACATTTCGGAACGTGCAGAAGCGATTGGTGTCGAAAACAAAATTAGTTCCAGTTTCAACCACCAGAGGTAGTTGTGGTGATGTACAACTAAGTGCAGCGTGGAAGAAAAACGACACTAGTGATGCTAAATGATAAGAAAGGTGTAATTACACTTCTTGTGGATCTCATGGCATTGATTACGTATGCTATTAATACCCCATGGTCAGTAGCGGATTTACGGACGAGGGAACTTTCGAAGTGAATCGTCCCTTTAAAATTCTTAGATATCTTACAAAAGCGAAGTTAAATGTTAGTCTTTCGTGTGCTCCCTAAAATGCAAGCTCTATCCAAAATTCCAGGAAAAATTAATGTCAAATCTCGACTCCAGAGACTATTATGTTTCTGTTCAGTATTAAATACGGTGAGTGTATAATGCTCCGTATTGCAATATTATTTTCTTAGAACACTTGTTCATATATATATACCGTAAAATTTACCCTGCATTAGCATAATCCAGATGTTATTGTATCAATCTCTTACAATGATGTTGAAGTTTTTTGGTGCAGTCCTCCATTTTCCAGCATCCTGAAAACCACGAAGAACTGAAATTGCAGTCCAGTCAAACGTCGTCATCTCGACTTGCGGAATCGAGAAATTTTATGTTAGGTCGGTTCGTGACAAAACGTGTAAGATCACACTAAACAAAATGTTTGCAATGCCATGTAAAAATGCTGGGAAACACATGACATATGAATTTATTAACCCAGATAGGACGAAAATATTTTTTAAGTCCTTTTTTGTTAATAACTGTTTTATTTTATCGATTTAGCATAAATAAGTACATTCCTGAATGAATTTTTAACTAACTTGGTTGGAGATGTGTGATAACAGGTGTCCTCTATATAGGACGCCAGGCTCATATACAGCCACGCTACGTATGTACTGACACTTATACTAGATTTCTTCCGTATATAGGAATACGATGTCGCCAGGCTTACTAAACATAAATAATTTGTATTCTACATCAATAACATATTTTTAATCTTATCTTTAATAATAGTCTAACTATTCATAGGAAAATAGTTAAAGCACATGAAAAAACATGTATACATAGCATTTTTATTTGAATTTCACTTTTTGTCTGTCTTGTTCTGTGGTTAACTACAATTTTGTTGCAATATCACAGAAATCCTAATAAAAACATTAAATGAGTTCTGGCTAATTATATTTCAAAGGAATAACTACAGATTTGGTTACTTATATTTCATAATAAGAATCACAAACTATGTTTTGTTCCTTTTCTCATAGTATTCTGCTTTTGGTTTTGCATGATACTAAAGGTTACATTTTGTAAGGAGTCATACATCACACTTCACACAGCGAATTGTTGCCTTCTTGTGACAAAGACCACACCTTGTCTAATTTTTTACTTCTTGATCTAGTACCTAGTGATCTTTATGATCACAACGGATTGCTTCATCAAGATCTTTTCAAGGTTTGGATTTTGGTTCACAGATATTTTATTTTCCACAAACAATTTTTCGCCAAAAAGCGAGTTCATCAAGCTTCCCGTGATCAAAAGTGTCAGAAATTCTACACACATGCCTCAATCAAATGGCACAATAATCTGAAATACCACTTTTTACCTCTAATTGATATCCTATATAGCGCAATATTTTGATCAGAAAGATCTCCGCCTCCCATACTTTTCTTATATACATTAAGTAAATGTGGTTGTTCGCCGCAAATACGTTTCTTCTTCTGTGAAAATCTGTACGGTACGCAGAGAATCCACTGGCAGGAAGTTTGTCGCCATTGTCACCACGTGCGCTAATTGTTGACTTCCCGGCAAATTGCCAATATCTTTCGCTTCTTCATCTCTGGAAATCTTCGTTTGTGGCGTCATCACGTGCATTAGTAGAAGGGAGCAGTGTTGTGTCAACGGCATCAACATTAGATATCAAACCATTCTCCTAATTTAGGATATCTAAGACATCGTTATGCGTCAGGCCTTTTAAAAAATATTACGAGCTGTATAGAAAAAAACTAATACCTCAGGCATCCCTATTAGCGTGGCGAACTATACATAGGACACTGCTATGTTCGACGTTCTTATTCAATAGCGATTATTCATAAAACATTCAGAACAACTTTCCAAATAAATCTAAGCAATTTTTAGCTAATTTCCGTACATTAGTTTACAAATAAATAACTAATCAGTACATTATTTTACCTTCCTAGTTTCAAACTGCAGGAATCCGTAAGAGTTGTTTGAGAACTACATAAAAAGCAGTGTCCTGTAACTTTACCTGAAGCACGAAAAGTGCGCCCAATGTTACAGCACAGAGAATGTGGACTACTCGAAAACTGAACAGGCCTGCAATTTATTATCAACCAATAACCAACTGTACAGACCATTTTGTGGTACCCTACGTAGTGTCCTACATATAGGACGCCAGCCTTGTCTGCGTTAACAAAGTCGGTAATAATAATAACAAAAGAATTACATACAAAGAGTGCTTTTACGAAAAACAATATATTATCCATTCCATCACAAACATGTAGCAGAACGAAGAATTATTTTACAAAATTTCGTACAGTAATACTTCAATATTCAAATGAACTTTCAAATTTGCATATTTTACATTTCAATAAATGAATTTTGCAAAATTTAATTATGCTTATGGTAAGAGAGTTCATAGTTGAAGTTTCAGGTAAGTATTAATAATTCCTAATAGTATTAATATTGTTTTGTTAGGTTAGGTTACAGTTTGTAATGGTAGTTCCAGAGGATTCCAGGTAAGTAAGGTTTATTTTCAAAAGGTAAGTATTTAGTAGGGATCCAGATAAGTAAATCCCAATAGCTATGTAGCCATGACGTTTCCCAATAGATATACATATCTTGGAAAACATATGTGTATTCAATTGTTTGAGAAATTGCTGTAGCCATTGTTATTTGTCTTTGATCAGGTACGTTGTAGAGCTAGCTTTTTATTTATTAGTTTTATATAATAATTAGTCTAATGTAGCAGATGCAGCAGAAAACATCAACGTGGACAGAATAATCACCGTAGGTATTGCGTTAATTCTTCTTCCCCATATCGAAATGACATTTCATTAACGTCAATTATTTATAATTATGAACGTTTACATCACCTTATTGTTATATATTTTCATTTATTCTCCTCATTATTTTACTATCTTCTCTGTAAGTATCTTCATTTTATTTTCACCTACATTATTTTCTTTACAGGGAACCGAAATCATCAATTACCTACAAATCACTTGCACGAATTAATGACATCTTTTACATTTGAATGAAGATGTTGCTGCGTAGCTCTACATAAATACCGTACAACATAAATATACTATCCTTGAGGTGTTAGAAACGAGTAGAATATATAGGGCCAAACAATTAATACATATACAAATATATCACTTTATTATGTTAATGTACTTCTATCGGAATTAGTTGTTAAATTAGTTCATGTGAAGTCAGTTTAATTGTTATTTAGTAAAACCGTCAAACCGTTGTTTCCAAACCGTTAGTTACTTAAATTTTGTCATAATATTTCAGGAAGGAATATTCTTAGGAGGAACAGGAACTTTTTGGAATATTAGTTTCCCGAGCATATAACTTTTAGCTCGTAACCATGATCATTATATTTTCGGCCTTAAACAAACAAATTTATTTTACAATAATTGCAATGTTACCTGTAGCAATTTTCTTTCGCAGAAACGAATATGGCTGATCATTTTCCAGATGTATAGGGAAATAAACAAAATTCTGCAAAACTTTCTTAACTTGCGTATAAGTTTTCCTTTTTTTATACATTCAGCTATATATTCTGTTTTTAAAAACAGACAACCACTAATTTAATAAATTTTTGTTCTATTGATCTCTGTTTTAATCTCCGGGTGCTACAAACCACAAAACTCACCGCCCGCATCTTCTAAATGTATAACATTAAACACAATTAAATTTCTTAACTGGACTTTTCACAAATGAAAGTAAACAAAAATATAACTATAAAACACGAATTAAAATATATGTAATGCACGCTATAGATTGAGAATACCGGGGCATTACAAGTGTGGTATGGAAGTCAAATGATATTATTGATATTCAATGAAAGAAGGCCGTAATTATGCCCCCGTGCGACGCGTGGCATTGATTTGCCCTCTTATTAATAATCCTGTACTGTTGTGATGTGTTATGAACGATGACGATTATGTGGGGTCCTGCCCAAAGTCAAGTCTTTGACGTGAAGTTC
Organism: Thermobia domestica; assembly: GCF_964235325.1. Lineage (NCBI taxonomy): Eukaryota > Metazoa > Arthropoda > Insecta > Zygentoma > Lepismatidae > Thermobia > Thermobia domestica. Next base: position 129,656,253 of record NC_137469.1, on the reverse strand, counting down.
CCTGAGCATGGAAAATGAATGGTGACTAGAACCGTATGAGATGATGGCGATCTATTAATAGACCTACATTGTAACATGGGATACAACTCACGTGTTTTATCACCGGAAATCAAACCCAGGACTCTTTGAACACAAGGTAAAGAGAGGAAGAGGAAAGGTGAAAACATCGGATCACCATCAATTCATTTCTGGCTTATAGTGGGCCTCAAACACGTATCACTGAAACACATGCAGGCGTGGGTAAGCGACTGGAGAGATAATTGCAGTCTTTCTTATCATTTAGCATCACTGCTGCACTTACATTGCGTTGTACAGCGACACAATTACCTCTGGTAGAGAAGATAGGAACTGATATTTTTTCTACGCCAATCGCTTCTCCCAAATATGCTCCAACCAAATTTGGTTGCATTCTGTTGAGTGATTACGTCTCCAGTTCTCTGAACAGTGATACTTATTTTATGATAACGTGGTATTTGAGGAAAGACGAAAGGCTGCAGAGAATAAGTAAATCTGTCTAGAAAATATTACAGTAGTTGTTGAAAATCTTATCGATTTTTAAGTAGAAAGTGTATATAGCATTGCTTCTCATATTTTATTGTATTTAAGGTATGCAATCTAGTAATATGGCAGAGAAAATTTTAGTGTTGGCGATTTCTGTCCTCATGCAACACTGATCATACGTTGTGAATTCGTGAGTTCATTTAAAAATAAATTTTATAAAAATGAAAAATTTACGTATGTTTAGCAAATAGAGCATGAACATAATATAGCCCTATAATATACTTGTATGTATAGTAGAAGAAAACTATAATAGGTTTTGCTTTACCAAGAAAGGAAACAACGGATGTTGGTCAGTATTTCGATATTTTGGTATGTTATCGTATTTTTCGTATTTAGGTACATCGACGTTTTCGAACGAGTTGCAGGAAAATTTCAGATACTTTAAAATAGTAGTTTTAGTAGATTTTACATCCCTAGTCTGATCACAAACAATTGTCCCCGCAAACCTAATTTCATCTGAAATGGAACTTACGGAAAGATTCTAGAACACAGGTCCCTCCTTAGAGATTTGGAGTTAGGTTGCTTTCTTTCTGTACCAAAGTTTAATATTTACTTCACTTAATATTGTCAAGCGAACGCTAGTGAATCAAGGAGCGTTAGCGCCCCGTAGAGCACGTTGTTTTCTGTCTTTATTATTGCTAATGGGAAGGGGGACCATTGTTCTGGAACCTTGCCGGAAGTTACCGACATTTTCTCCCAGTACGCTCATAAATTTGGTTAAAACGAATAATATTTTTCTTGTTGTTTTCAGATTTGTTTGTTTTCCTTTAACATTAAGTACTGAAGTTTCTGATGTCCAACGTGAACCGTCTTTAGCTAGCGAAATGTTTTTTTAGTATTTGAACTTCCCTCGTAATAAAATTGAAATGGAAACAGAACACGTTCCTATTCAAGTTGAAGTAAAAACTGAGAACGAGGCATTTGAGGAATGTAATTATAAACTATGTACTAGTTACATAAATGATGATAAAGATCCTCTTGCAGTACGTTTGGATTGTAAAGAACCAGAAAGTGCAATGGAAGGAAAAAACATCGCTTCAGAAAGTAATCAGGATGAAACAATGTCAGATTGGAAACTAAATTCGGAATCTATATGTGTGGACAAACGTTTATCAACAGCTGAAGTACTTGTAATAACCAAACGTTTTCAGAGTAACACCAAGCCGAAGTCTTCCGATTTTATACGCAATACAAAACAGTTAAGCAGTGACAACTCTGTCGGTATTGCAGGTCAAATCTGTCACAGAGAGGACGTTGAAGAAAATGGTGATCGAGAGACAGATAACAATATTCAGGCCCTCAGGTACGTTTAATTCGTTTATTTCCTCACAGTCATCTCTATATAAATATTTCTTTTTAACCCTTGCAATACTTACATGAATATTCGTTACGTATAATTTGAACAGAGTTAGTAGAGTTGCAAACATTAGAATACATAAAACAACGCAAGCTAATGCTTAGCTATGTATGAGGTAAAACAGTTCAGCAGTGAAATAAGTTTCCAAACGTAACGGCAAATCACTGTAAACTTCCTCCTTACAGCAAGCTTTGAGTGTTATAATTGAAAGCTACTGAGTAATGCCAAGAGCAATTCTACTTATAAAAACTGCTTTGAAGTAAAACGATCAATCAGTAATACTTTAAAGTTCTGTCAAATCTCAAGATTATTAAATAGGACTCTTGTGAAACACTAACTGCAATAGGAGGTATGTGTATTTTGTGGGCACATAGTTCAGTTGTATGTTTTCTATTCGTGAGAATATTACCTTTCTGGCTTATCTATAACAGTACCCTCTGACTCTAGATATTTTCGTGATACGAAATCTCATATAGTACGTCACAGAACATAATCAATTATTTCCTCGAAGGTCAAGATCTAAGTGTTTAGTTGTCCCTATAATAAATCATTTGTAACCAGATTTCGGCGTTGCCGCTCAAACTCAGATATAATTGTATTCAATTCTCAATATGGCTAACCTCATTGCGGTTAGAATAGTAGCTTCATATGGCGTTTGTTCCGTCTGGCATCCGTAGCTTTTACATTAGTATAGGCTAGTATTAGCGTGATTGAAGAACGTACATTTCTGTAGCTACCCGTACGCTTTGCCATGCTCATGTAATGTGACAAGATATTTTATTTTATAAATTAACCAAGAAAGTTCTGTCGCTTTTTGTTTAGGACCGTGTTCAATTAGCCCTCACGCCGTGAGTTGAATGCGAATGGAGTTAAGGCGTAGGTGAGTTGTTGGTGTAGTTATATCTAACACACTACCTGATTGTGGCAGTTTAGTTACACCGTGAACTTGCGTAAGGATAGAGTGAACGTTGCACTTCCACATAACGTGATAAGGGCGTGTATGATCTACGAGTTCAAACTGCGGTCAAATGCCGCTGCAGTGCGGCGAAAGATATGCCAAGCCTTTGGTGAGGGTGTCCTGAATATGCGGACAGTGCAGCGGTGGTTTAACAAGTTTAAGGACTGTGGCCAAACACTTGAAGACACACCACGTGCGAAAAAAACTAGCACACGTACAAAATGAAAAACTGCAAGCAGCGATTGAGGCGAACAATGGCCAGACATGCGAGAAACTAAGACTATAATTCCGTGTGAGTGGAAGAACTATTCAGCAGCATCTCCATCAAATTGGGAAGTGCTACAAGTTGGGTCGATGTGTCCCACTTGATTTGACTCCGTGCCAGAAGGCAACGCGAACAGACACCAATGTTTCTTTACTGTCTCGTCTGAGGAAGAAGCAGTTTCTGAACACGGTGTTGACATGTGATGAGAAGTGGGTCTTGTACGAAGCTCCACGGCGCCATTATAATTGTTTAACATCCCTTGATGCGGTTCCCAACCAGTGGAAACCAGCACTGCCCCAGAAGGTCTTTCTCTGTGTTTGGTGTACTGTTCACAGCATCGTGCACCGGGAACTGCTACCAGCTGGTCACAGCATCAGTGCAACTTTGTACTGTCAGCAGTTGAGCCGTGTTTAAGATAAACTCGAAATTCTGGAGTCAGCAGTACTGAATCGCAAAGGGTTCCTCCTGTTACAGGACAACGGTAAACCAGAGTAGATAGGTCACCCGGGATACCATTTTATCCCTTAAATGGGAAACACTATTGCCTCCGTCATACTCCCCGGACATTACACCGTCTGGGTTCCACCTGTTCAGTTTCTGGGACATTCATTTTAGGGGACCCCAGGTCAAATCCCTAGTAGATTTTCAAAATACACTTGATACGCTCTTCACTTTATGGCCCACCTACTTCTACCAAGATGGAATCAATGACCATCCACAACATTGGCAGCAGGTCGTCGATGCTGATGGGGACTATTTGATCTTTCAGGTACGTCATAGGTGACATATTGATGTTCGAAGGTGCTGGGTAAAAAAAAAAGCTACAGAACGTTGTTGGTTACCTTGATACTTTGTTAAGCTTAAAACACTAATTACTTTGATATAAATTATGTCGGGAAGTATGTAAATATTATCGAATAGACCAAAACTTGTGTATTCCCTATCCGAGGCTTTCCATTATGTTTTCTCCATAAGTGTCGTAAAGGCAATGCTCTAAATAGCAGAGGGGAAGTATGTGGTGTATACTTCCTTAAATATTTCACTTCGAGCACTGTGTAAAGGAATAGCAACACAGTTTTAAAATCGAGATCTTCCTGTTCCGAATATTTAGCTGCGTAGCTGATGGTTGTATTGTGCCATTGTTCTGGCACAGCCCTTCATGGACCGTTGCGTAGCTCTAGGGAGTCAGTTTAATACTTCTCTATATTTCCTAGCTAATTTCCTCTTATTATTTTATTATCAAATCCCTAGCTACACTGGAATGCGAGGTCAAGCAGTGCCGGGTCTGGTGGGAACAAATATAGGTATGACCATTCGTACTTAGGAGACGGCGTTTCGGCGCCCATTTAGCGTCGTGAGAACAATTGCAAAGCTACTTGAAAGAAAAAAGGATCAAACTGCAGTGTACGAAGACAGCATCAACCACGAGTGTAGCCGATCTGCTGGCAACACATCACCCCACAGGAATGAGTGCTATAATTCCAGACTTTCTAAGGGCTGCTGCGCCAGGAATTTAATTATTATTATTATTATTATTATTAATAATAATATTAGTCGTGCGTTTAATAAAGTTTCTGCGTGTTTGCTCTGCTCGGAAGTATATTATCTCACTTTATGATATAGTTAGGCAGGTCAATATTTGGTCAGTTTCTTTCTAATATATTTTATAACATGTATAAAATCTGGACAAACTCAAATTAGAATATCACACACAGGAAATTAAAAATGATAGCTTTATTACTCAGATATTATCCTGCATACATTAATAAATGTGAGGATCAATGTACTTAATAGAATGCTTTTTAAACATTTCCTTTTTAGAAGATCTTTTTGAATTGTCATTATAGACAGATGGCCCATCGAATAATAATAATAAGAAGAAGAAGAAGAAAAGGAATGCTATTTATAAAACACTATCATTAGTGCGTGACGCTAACTCCTAATAGTAAATCACGTTCATGCTCATTGCAATAATATAATGCAATAATTTAGATTTGACATTTGTATTTATGTATCCGCAAGTTCATTGGTTTGCTAACTACAAAAAAAGTGAATGCAAACCATTAGAGCTCAATTATGATTTTAACCTATAATTAATGCTTGAAATTTTCACGTAACCAGGTACCCGCCCTATGCCCGTTTTGACCTGTTTGGACCGTTTGACCGGTATGGAACGTTTGACCCGATAGACTCTACGAGTTCTTACGTAATAAGCAAAACAATTGGGTTACATGCACAGGACCGACACGGCATAGGATCGACACGGCATAGGATCGACACGGCATAGGATCGACACGGCGTAGGATCGACACGGCGTAGGATCGACACGGCATAGGATCGACACGGCACAGAACCGAAACGGCACAGGATCGACACGGCATAGGATCGACAGCAGAACTTTCATACGATCGAAATAATAAAAAATACATTATTTTATAATTACGCAATATTAAGTAACAATTATTTTCTCAAGGATATATAGGAGAGAACCGTCATACGATCGAAACGGCATAGGAACGAAACGGCGTAGGATCGACACGGCATAGGATCGACACGGCACAGGGCCGACACGGCATAGGACCGAAACGGCACAGGATCGACACGGCACAGGACCGAAACGGCATAGGATCGACACGGCACAGGATCGACACGGCACAGGATCGACACTGTAGGGTGGTCAACACTTTCTGAAAATATCAATATCGCATATCCCTCACCTTGAATTTGTGGATATAAAAAATTGTAAGGATAAATAACTCTAAATGGTCTATTTTTTAAAAAATTATGTATATATATATATATATATATATATATATATATATATATATATATATATACAAATTGTATAAAAATATTGTGCGTAATATATCCATGCCGTAATAAATACACCTTTAATTTTGTGATATTAAAAAAAATACGCTAAATAACTCCAATAGTTGATTCGAGGTTTTCAATACCGAATAAATAATATTATTTGTCTGATATTTTTATAATGCTGTAATTTTTTATGTATACTAAGTTGAAGTATGTACATGTAACTGCAATTTTAAAACTGTAGGCTTAGAATTTGCGTTTGGATTTTTTTTTTTTTAAGCGAAGCAATGCACCTATGTTAAGTTGCCTCCTTTCAAATTTCGAATTGAAATCGGAAGCCAATCGTTTGTTTTTCGTTTGTTATTAACTTTTTTGAAGAAAAATAGTAAAAATCGTATCTTTCTTAAAACATAAAGAGATGTTTACAAAATAAAGTTGGTATATGGCCAAATTTACCCTTGTTCCTCCACTTAAAATTTTGATTGAAAATCAAAATCAATTGTTTGATATGCGTATGCTACTAATTATTTTGAAAAAGAATAGTCTGTTTCGAAAAACATAAAGAGTCTTTTCAAGAGAAATGGGTGATGGAATTTCATATTGGCTCCACTTTAAAGTCTCGAATCAAAACCGAAGCCAAGCGTTTCTTATTGGTTGATTTTAAGAGCAAATCGCTTGTTTCGAAAAAATAGATAAAGAGATTTACAAAATAAATTTAGAATGTGATCAAATTCAATCTGATTCCTTTACTTACAAATTTCGATTCAAGACCAAAATCAATCGTTTGATATGGATTTGTTGTTGCTTGTTTGGAAGAAAAGTAATTTGATTCGAAAAACATAAGAATATAATTAAGAAATAATGTTGATGAGGGTGATTTGTTTCGGGGCGGTTTGCTTATTTTGAAGAAAAAATCACTTGTTTCAAAACAACCAGTAAAATATATCTATTTCCAGGATACATTTGGTGGTCAACTTCATACTGTTTTTTCTGCTTTTAAATATCGATTCAATACTCAAGCTAATAACATGTTTTCCTTTCTTATTGATTGGTTTGAAGAGGAAATAGTTTGTTTTGAAAATTATTAAGAGTCATTTACAAAATAAGGTTGGGTGGGCCAACTTTTTGGTGGTATTTCAAATTTCGATTTAAAATCAAACTCAATCATTTATTTTTCGTTCGTTATTGATTGTTTTGAAGAAAAACTAAGAACCATTAAAGAAATTTTTATAGTAAAGGTGGTCACCTTCACAGGGTTCCTGCACTTCAAATTTCGTTCAAAGCATAAAACGGTTAAAATAATAAGAGAAACACAATCAGTACTCTACGCAAATGTTTAGGGGGTTCAGGGGCTTTAGGAACACAAGTTTATATTTGGTCTAGGAATTAATTCGTGCGGTTGGTACGCACACATTGAAGCTGTAGTACAAACACAAAATACATAAATACCTTAAGAGAAATATTGTCCATCGCTAGCCACCACTTTCTCCCATCTTTCAGGCAATGTACGGATTCCGTGGCGAAAGAAGTCCTCATCCTTGGAAGCGATCCAGTCAGAGACCCATGTTTCGATATCTTCTGAAGAAGTAAACCGCTGTCCAGTCAAATCGTTGTTCATGCAATCGAACAAGTAGTAGTCCGAAGGAGCAACGTCTGGTGAATACGGCGGGTGGGGTAAAACTTCCCATCCGACATTTTCTAAATAGGTTTTGACCGGTTTTGCGACATGTGGGCGAGCGTTATTATGTTGAACAATAAGTTTATCATGTCTGTTCTCCCATTCTGGTCGTGTTCTGGCCAGAGCTTGCTTCAAACGCATTAATTGTCGTCGATAACGTTCTCCATTCATAGTTTCACCCGGTTGCAGCAGCTCATAGTACACCACACCTTTCATATCTCACCATATGCACAGCATAACCTTTGCACAGTGAATATCTCGTTTTGGTTGTGATGGACCTGGTTCACCTGGTTTCACCCAGGCCTTTTTTCGTTTAGGGTTCTCGTAATGGATCCACTTCTCATCACCCGTAATAATTCGATGCAGAAACCCCTTTCTGCTCTGTCGTTGAAGCAGCAATTCGCAAATGGTTTTTCGTCTTTCAACGTCTCTGTCTTTCAATTCATGTGGAACCCAATGTGACATCTTTTGAATCATTCCCATGGCTTTCAAGCGTTTGGAGACTGTTGTTTGATCAACGCCTAATGCTGCTGCAAGTTGTTCCTGCGTTTGACACGAATCCTGCTCGAGCAATGCTGTCAATTCTTCGTCTTGAAATTTTTTTGGCTGTCCAGCTCGCTCTTGGTCTGCCAAGCCGAAATCACCACTTCTAAACCGTGCAAACCACTTCTGACACGTTCGCTCAGCTAGAGCATGGTCACCATACACTTCCACCAAAATACGATGACTTTCAGTCGCACTTTTCTGCATGTTAAAGTAATGCAGCAGGACACCCCGCAAAAACACTTTATCAGGCACAAATTGCGCCATGTTCACTTAACTACAAACTGGTGTTGTTGACGCTTTAATCCACTGCCCTATACTACGAACGATACGCGATGACAGGGGTTTGCAGCACATGTGTGGATACATGAAACTGTGGGACGCTCCGTTCATTGCGCCATCTCTTGTCCACCCGCACAAATTAATTCCTAGACCAAATATATCAAGTGTTTATATATATAAACGTGCTAATATGATAAACGTGCTTAATTTTGCATAATACCTTGCTCAAGGGGGGTTTCAAAGTCCTTAATCCCTTTACTTCAGTACGCCACTAAACATCAATTATAAGTCATTCGTTATCCAAATTGTACTTCTTGTACTGATTCAATCCTTAATTTTAAAGTTCAAAATTATATGAGCACTTATTATGCTATTGGAAAAGAGCACATATTTTACGACAGTGCAAGGTAGTTTCTTGTTTTAACAATTGAAAGAAAGGAAAACACCAATAAAAGTAATAATAATACCTTACACGAATTCCGATAGTAAATCATATTTTATTATCTTATTTGAAACTTTGAGAAAATTGAAGCTCTACACCGAATACAAATTGGATAATAAGCAATGCTTTATAATTGATAAATTTCAAATTGAGAACAAAGAGAGTGATACTGTTTAAAAGAAAGATTGGATAAAAACAAGAATTTTAGGAATGATCTAAAAAATGGATCAAAGTATTATGATCTTGGCTAATATTAATTTTTGGATCAGTTACCATAAAATATTCGAACGGTCTCTAAATCGAGTTTTCTCCAGATATGTAGTTTTCCAGGTATAAGGAGTACAAGAAAAATTTCGATTAATTAAATATTTTGGATTTTTTTTATAACGGGCCACAAAATTTTTGGACGGTCCCTAAATCGACTTTTCATATTTTTTACGCAATAAGCATATCTCACTGAGTTAAGTGATATCTTGGGTTGGGTTACACTATATGTAGTTCTCCATATATAAGACATACAATAAAATTATTGATTGAATGAAATATATTGGACTTTTTGGATCAGGGGCTACAAACGTTTGGACGGTCCCTAAATCAAGGTTTCGTATTACTTTCGGAATAAGCACATCATGCTGAGTTAAGTGATAGTTTTGGTTTGGCTGCACTATATGTAGTTCTTCAGATGTAAGACGTACAAGTTTTTTTTTTTTTTATTGAATGAAATATATTAGATTTTTTGGATCAAGGGCAACAGAATTTTTGAATGGCCCCTAAATCGAGCTTTCGTTTTATTCAGGCACTAAGCACATCATACTGAGTTCAGTCATAGTTTAGGTTTGGGTACACTATATGTTGTTCTCCAGATATAAAGCCTACAAGAAATTTATTGTCTGAAATATATTGGATCTTTTGATCCAATAATAGTCCTTCATCCTCCATTTATACATTAAGAAGTAACAGTATAACGTGTACATTACGTGGTACACTTTGTATTTTATGGTGTGATGTTTAATAATAAATTATTAACCGAATACCCGTTCTTCGCACGGGGAGAATAGTTTCATTTTGAGCATAAAGGGCAATGGAATCTGAGTATGGATTTAAACTGCATCGGGAGTGTTACTGTTCGTCTGAGTGACTCCAAATACTATTTCATCGACACTAATATCGGTATTATTTTTTATCATTATATATATAGTGTGTAACTTCATTAATGTAATGAACGTCTGGAGGTGATTCCTGGACTCGGAAGAAGAATTTAAATGAAACGAAGTCTTTAGCTTATCATAATTATAACTTCTATGCCAATAGTAACGGATGATCAATCAACGGCTTCCTGTTCAACTTAAGAGTGTGTAAAAATGAAAAAAAAAATAACTTTGATCCAGAGTAGGTTTATAACGACTGTGCATAAGACAGTCAGGGGCAAAAGATCATGTACGATGAACTAGAGTATAAGGGATTCTTCACATAACAACAGTGATTCCCACTAATTATGTGAATATAATTTGAGCCAAAGTAAGCTAGATTAAAAGATTTCCTCCCCGTAATGCGTAAATTCGTGGAAGATAATAACTACGACTACAGAAGGAATGAAACTCGACGATACTCAAGGTTTTGCGCGTGTTGCACAAGGAAAGAAAGAAATACAATTTCAAATTATCGATTTATTCTGTTTCGGAGAAGGTAGGATAACTGAAATACTCAGAGGTACCTTGTACAGTATTTGTGCAATGCAGTATGTGTACACGAGACAGCTATGAAGAATAACAGTTCACAGTCTGATATTGTCGACCGTTGACCGCATTGCAAAGATGACATCGGCGAAGCAAATTTTTCCGCGTGTGATCAAGCACATCTGAAATTTCGTAGATGATTGCCGCAGCTATATTACATCGAGCTACAAGTTCTTCGACTGTCGTGGCCGGAGTTTCAAACGTATCCCCGAAATAAAAATCAAGCAGCGTGAGGTAGAATGAACGAGGTTGTCATAACACAGGTTTTTCTCTCCCAATCTGGGAATGTTTCATTTAGGTAAGTCTGCATATTCCTGTCAAAATGTGCAGGTGTACTATCATACTGAAATCACATCTGCTGTCTTATCTTCAAGGGCACATGTTCTATCAATTTTGGGAGAAAATTACGTAAAAATAAAAGATACGTACTCCCACACAGGCAGACCGATAATAAATAAGTTCCTACCACAAAATTATCCACCACACCACACCAAATTTCTGCTGCTGATCGTTTACTAGAGTTGCATGTGGGTTTTTACGCCATACACATGATAGTTTCAAGACGGTTTTGATCATTCGACGTACGCTGTCTTCAAGTTCAGCTGTCCATATGGGGCTATTTCCTCCGATTTCACGTACGAGAAACCGAAGGGACCCCTCTCTCGAAGTCGAATATGGAGGCGTGGAAAAATACAAGGAAAGTTACTCTCTTTTGAGGGCGACGGTCACGATATAAACGCCTCACTTCTGGGCTATTGCCCTTTGCTACTCCATAAATGAGTTGCATATCTGCCAGCTCGTGGACAGGGTAATCTTCCATCGCGCAGGCGTGTACAGGTTAACACAATCAATTTTACTTAAACACCAACGTCTACACTTTTACACGACCTTAAATACCTGGACACAACCCTCTACCGTTGAACACAACATTTCCCATCCTGTTATACAGCAATTACACGTGTAACAGTAGAGCATCTGACTATGTATATCACTCACAAGTTGCGTAGATGCTTATTACAACTCAGCCATGCTAACTGAAGCCATTCCACAATAAAACTTCAAGACAGCCTTCTGTAAGCCACTCGCAATTGGCACACAAGGGACGATAGTTCCGTAGGTATTCCTCCGTGTAGGTATTCCATACAGCTCTAAGGTATGTACATTAGAATGTCGAAAAAAGACTATCCTTTTTTTAAAATGTACTTTCAACGAGCTTCCTTTGAGAAAATTTCTCCGGCAATGATAAAATCAAAATGTAAGTGGTCTACACTAGGATAGTATTTTGGTATATTCACAATAGCAATGAAGTTTTTCATAGCTCAAGGAAAAGTTGAGGTTTGCCAACTCGAAGGAAGGGGAAAACGCCATCAAAAGTATTCCTGGGAGAAGATTCATCTAACGGATAAATCAAGTATACTATTCCAGCGCACTTCTTGGTATCGTTATGCAACGTGTACAACATCCCTTGTTTCTCCACTTTTGTTGCTTCTGTGCACAGAAGTACCATATTCCACGGAATTACATATTACGAGGAAGAAACCGTTTAATGCAGCTTACTTTTGCCCCATATCTATTCACACAATATTTGGAATCCCTGGGTCATGTGGAGAATTCCTTGTACACTCGTTCATCACATATGATCTTTGCATTTTTCGATGTTATATTTATTTACATGCCGCCTGACTGTCCTATGCACAGTCGTTTTAAACCTAATCTGGATCAAAGTTATTTTTCCTTTTTCACACACTCTTGGACAGGAAGCCGTTCATTTATCATCCGTTACCATTAGCCTAGAAGATATATTATAAGTGTGATACGTTAAAGACTTCGTTCCATTTAAAATCTTCTTCCGAGACGTCATTATGTACTGAGACAAAATAGATGAATCACACATGTGTATCTCTCTTTCTTTCGAATTCTGAGTGTTCTTCTAACTTGAACGATGCACTATTATTTTTTAATGTTAAATCTTGTACTTGATTGATCATTTCTTCATTCAACGTTTGATAAAATACTCAAAGGAATACTCCAGTTTCTTTGGAAGTCATCCTTGCATCGTCACTGTACACTAATCGAATCTACGACTAAAAACAATGGACATTCTTTTGCCCGACTTCAATCCGACGTTTTGTTCATGAGTTATGGCGGTTTATACATTTTTCCGACAAATTTTCGGGTGTTACACCCAGGTTGTTGTATAGTTTTTGTTTTATTTCGGTGTCAGGAATCACCTAACGACGTTTGTTATATTAATTAAGTTACACCCTATATATATACGGGCGCCATTTTATGTATTAAAAAAACCAAATTTGTTTAGTAACGTCAATATCTAAACTATGTAAACGTATTTACTAGAGAAACACTTTTTAGTTCTTGTAATAATTTTCTCTCAAACAAACTGAAGGTAAATATATACCAATAAATCAATACAGCTATATTTTAGAAAATGAAATGAAATCTTTGAGTTTTACGTCCCACGGTTATGCCGGTTAGGCTGAAGGAGACGGTGATTATGAGAAATGAATGAAATGGTGGAATGAAGAAAGTGGGAGGAAACGGGAGAACCCCGAGAATATCCACGCACACGGCGTTTATCGACCACAAAGTTCACTTGGCGGGAGCAGGGTTTGAACCCGAGACCCCATGCACCAGGGGTGAACGCTCTACCACTGACCCACCGCGGCTCCAGCTATATTTTAGAAATACAATAGGCACTGATTTTTCGAAGACTGCTCTAATACATAGGAACAATCAAATTTGTAAATAGAGAGTTTTCTTTTTAAATAAAACAAACTGAATTGCTTAAACTGCGCTATATCGATTGGTTTCAGCATCTGATTTTTTAAAAATAAATAATTAGCAGCACGAAAAATTCCTATATTATCTTCGAAAATAGACCTACATGTTAATTGCTTTACTGGCTTTATACACTTTTTTGAAAAAGTGATTGTAGGGGAAGATGGGGCTAGTTGCAACAATTTTCAGGTCTGTTTTTTTACTCGAAAATTATTATAGATATAAAAACTATATTGAGTGTACTAAAAGGTACATGCCTTAACTACATACCATAAAAAGAGAAGTGCAAAACATCGAACGGCAGTTTTGATAGCATCCACTTTTTGAACTAAGTCCGACTGTTGACACTTGCCCCACCCATGGGGTAAATTGCAACATCATCTGGGGTAAGTTGCAACAATCGGACTTGATTCAGAAATTTAATGCTATCAAATCTACAGCTTGAACATCGCTTCACTCATTTTCACTGTGGCAGTCAATGTCTATAAACTATACAGATGTAGTACGGATTTCTCTCGGAACACGACCAATGAGACCACTTCTCACAACATAAACACTGTACCTAGTCTTCTTCTGTATCCTGTTCTTCGTACGGTTCTTCAGAAACCAAACAGACGACTTGAGAATAAATTCTTCTCAGCTGATGATTTTACGTTTTCGGTTGCTTTTAGATGCTTCTTTTTCATTTCGAAAGTACTTTTTTCTAGAGTGTCTGTGAGAATAGCACATCTCTTCCTTTTCCGAGCTGTCAGTTTTCTAGTTCCAGATTTTGGATAGAACCATACATGTTCAGGAGATCATCTATCTACACTATCTTCTTAGATGCATTTGCAGGTGATCCATGAAGCTCACTTTGACCTGCAGTCTGAAGTTCTAACTGAGAAGATGAAAAGAAACAACTACTACTGGGCACTGCAAGCAATAAGCCATCACTGTTGTCCTATAATAATAATAATAATAATAATAATAATAATAATAATAATAATAATAATAATAATAATAATAATAATAATATGATAGTTTTTACGTCCGAGCCATTTCGGGTACTGTGCATTTGCGGTAATGCTCGGAAAATAGAATAGAAACTGGACCGCACGTTGGACCGATATTATATTTTTACCCGTATGAATCGGGTTTGCCCGATTGAACCGTATGAATAGGGATGACCTGATAATCCCGTTTTTATGAAAACAAGCTTAGTCTGTCATTATGGTAAATGATGTGTTGTTTCACTTTATTATCATAACACAAATTGTTCTAATTATCATGTACGAACTCATAACGAGTCTATCGGTACAAACGGTCCAAACAGGACAAACACGGGTCAAACGGGTTTATCAGGTCTAAGGATCGAGTATACCAAACGCAATGGGTATCGGGCGGATACAGTTTACCCGAAAAGTTCAATCACTAATTATAGGTTAAAGTCAATACTTAAGAGCTCTAATTGTTTGCATTCACTTTTTTCTTTCTTTTTTTAGGTAGCCGACCAACGAACTTGAGGATACATAAATATAAATGCTCAAATCTAAATTATTGTATTATATTATTGCAATGAGCATCAACGTGATTTACTATTAGGAGTTAGCGTGATGCACTAATGTTAGTCTTATAAATGTTATTATTATTATTATTATTATTATTATTATTATTATTATTATTATTATTTGTTTATGCCCTTCATGCAACTTAGAATCAATCTCACATAGAGTACTGTATCAGACCTGATTGAACATTATTTTGAAAATTCTCATATAAATAGATAAAATTAACAATTGGAACTTAACACTTCAAGAGTTCAAACCATGTCCTCGTTTTCGTTTTCCTCAGTTTCTGACGACGATTGAACTATCTCGATGACAACATGATCTTTGTCTCCAACAAAAATATTTTGCAAGACACGGTAACTTTGTTCAATGTCCTGGGAAAACATTATTATTATTATTATTATTATTATTATTATTATTATTAATATTAATAATAATAATAATAATAATAATAATAATAATAATAATAATAATATTCGACAGGCCATCTGTCTATAATGACAATTTAAAACTTTATTTTTAAAGAAAGAAATGATTAAAAAGCATTCTATTAAGTATCTAAATCTCATATGTATTAATGTATGCAGGTTAATATCTGAGTAATAAAGCTATCATTATTAATTTCCTGTGTATAGTATCCTAATTTGTAGTTTGTCCAGTTTTTATATACGTGACGAATCACATTAGAAAGAAACTGATCAATTATATAATGACCTCTATAACTATATCTTAAAGTTAGAAATAATATACTTACAAGCAGAGCACATAAACAGGCAGAATCTTTATTAAGCCTATTACTAATATTACATATTAATATTAGCAATAATAATAATGATAACTAAATTCATGGCGCAACAGCCTTTAGAAGGCATGGACTAATGGCACTCATTTCTGTGGGGTAATGTGTTTATAGGTCTGCACGGGCTCGGGCTACTATGATAACCGTAATGGGGTTAGCCATACTGAGAGCTTTATACAGTTCTACCTGAGTTAGAGCGGCAACGCCGGAATCTGGTTACAATGAAGGATTTATGGTAGGGACAAGTAAACCCTTAGATCTTTACTTACTATATATATATATATATATATATATATATATATAGATAGATAGATAGATAGATAGATATCGAGTGTTGCAAAATAAGTGTTACAACTCTTGAGAGGTGACTCCTGCCACTGAGACAAGAAAAAAAGTTCTCTTGAACTTTCGGCTATCGGACATAGTTTCAGATCTACAAAGCGTGGAAAAATGAGTTTCGGACGCCAATAGTTCGGAAACTAACCAACATAAAGAGGGCGGGTAAAAAATTCACTGAAGAAGTCATGCCTGCTCCATTGAATTTTACATGTTTCACAATCCTACCATGCACGCGCAAGGGTTCCCCAAAGGAACGTAGGGAGTCCCGGATAATCTTCCAAGTGAAACTTGGTCTAAATGGATATGAATTGATAGGCTTGTACCAGGTAACAATAATTCGTTTGTATTAAGTCGATATCTGGAACAAATATAAAATGGCGGACACCATGCCCGTTGTGTGTGGTTGCATAATCGCCAGGTATGGATGCCGGACAACAGTGATGTTCTGAGTATTAAGTATAGCGAATTTGTACTCAAATGCTCTAGAAAGACATCTGCAGTGTCGGTAGAGCATAACAGTGAAGCAGGGTGATTCAAATGTGTGGAAACACTTTACGAAAAATCCCCAGAATGCACTTATACTCAGTAAACGTGAGTTCAAATCGTCGGAAATGTAAGGATTAGCGTCAAGAACATGAAAGCCATTGCCAATTCATCAATAATATTCCCTCAAACTGATGCAATGTGATGTGCACGGTTGCATACCAATAAGGATGCGATAACTGAAGCCAAGTTACTTTACATATATATGATTGTTATTAGTAAGAAGATAAATAAGAAAATAATCAGGCAGTATATTATAAGGAAAGAACATTAATGATCATAACGAAGGATTAGGTATAGAATGCACGATACGTATGATATAGTAATGGGCGTGAATGATGTGGCGAGATGCATACACAGAACAACACGTGGGTGATATTAGTTAGACAAATGAGCTTATCTTTAGCCTAGAGGCTGCTCTATTCAATGATGAAAATGAATGAGTCCCATGTTAGTAAATAATGGTAATCACTGTGCTGGAAATGATGGGTGAATGAGGAAGATGTTCATGAATGACGTAATCGGCGATGATAAGTAAAGAGGGATCTAACGGTGGTAGATTATAGGAGCGAAAGTGGAGAATGATAGTAACGGTGAGGTGTTGGGTGAAGTGCTAAATAACGCATTGTATCCTGAAGTAAAGGATGTCGGTTTTCGAAACGTCTGGTGATATATGTTAGCCGAAGTTTTCTAAGAAAGTATTGTAAGGTCGGAAAGGTAATTTGGCGGAGTGTGCAATTAAAACAGTTATCGTGGAATATGAAAAGAACACGAAAAGCTGACTTCCAATACGAGGCCGAAACGTGTAAGTAGCCAGTAATGAAATTTAATGCATAAATGATATATTTACTCTTAAAACAATTCTAAGCGATATAGCCCAAGGCTTATCCTATGTCTGGCGTGTTATTTCAAATCATTTTGCTAATATGATAATCTTTGTAAGTCAAACAAAATATCTATTATTATTTTAAACTCTGTTAAACTAACCTTTGTGACACACAGAGTTTGACCCTGGTTTAGCAGATACACAGTAGTGACCAACAGATTCCCTTTTGTTGTATGTATACCTTATGTAAATAAACTATCATCATCATTATATATTTTCTCTCTTATTCCATTTTGCAATTGTTAAATAAGATTAACAAAAGGTTGTAAGAACTAATAGCGTTATATTAACAAAGGTTCACCAAGTAGTTTATAAAATAATATCGTCCTTATTTGTAATGGAATTGCAGGGGCTTATCGCCCAGCCTTGTTAGGAAAAAGAAGCATATACAGTTTATTGCATTGCAGATAGCATACCCTACAGGGAAATAAAATCATAGGTCACACTCTATCACTGTACTACCAAACCAAACTAGTAATATTCCAAGACAAGAACCATTGTCTTGTTCTAAAAATAACACTATACTAGTAAGTGATAACACAATACGTGTACAGAAACCAATACATAGTCATTCAGGGTATAGCCAGCAAGTTTTTCTAGAGGGCCTTCATTTTTACAAACTAAAAACAAATCAAAAGTTTCTTTCAAGATTATGAAAGAATTAATAACACATAGATACATATGTATTTCAGAAGTACATATTATTATTATTATTATTATTATTATTATTATTATTATTATTATTATTATTATTAATAATAATAATATTTAGTAGTAGTAGTAGTAGAAGTAGTATATTTCATATATGCTACATTTCTGAGACTTGAGTCTTGATAGTACGTGAAGTTTAAATCAAAGGTTATGTTACGGACGGCAAATGATGGCTTAACACCAAAAACATATTCTGGCCGGGACCGGAGGTTAGTCTGTTTTATGTTTATTAAACGTGTTTAATAATTACAGCAAATGAAATATGTTTATAATAGAATGTGAAAGAATACAGTTTTAAAAGAATTAAACTACGTCAACATGTTACAATAATTAAAAGAACCTAATTAATCAGCCACTTTGTACTCTCGTTTGCTTAACTGGATGAACCGAGGCCCAAAGGAAAAAGAGTTTTCTGCCCAAATCTCATAAGCAGTGGGATATTTAAATATTATAGAAACTGACCCTCCTTTCGCTTAGAAGTGTAATTTTCAAGACGCTGAAACATATAGTATTTTATTACTTTTAGTTAAAAGTTCAAATGCCGAGTTTCACGCATCTAGCTTAAACAAATCCTTCCTTAATTTATTTACATATTTTCTGAGTAAGTAATGGGGAAATCGAACATAAAAAAATGTGCTCCCTTTGCTCTTTCCCTTTTATGTGTTCAATTTTCAATTTTCAGTTTTTTTTTTTTTTTTTTTTTTAATAGGAAAGCTTATATGCCAAGTTTTATTTTACTAGCTTTAGAAACTTCCGAGATACACTACCCTTTAAAAAAATCTTACCCCACCCTTTTTACGATACTTATTTCCAAAAATTCTTTCTTATGTACTGCTTTTATAAGAAAATTATATTTTATAACTAAAATTTATCGACTCTACTTGTAGTAGTTTGCCCAAAAATCACTCATCTTTACTCTTTTATATAAGAGTACAGAAGATAAATACAGTCAAACAAATGGACTTCCATGAACAGTTTCCGATTTCTTATAACTAACTTATTCGTACATTTCCCACAAGCTGTGGTTTTAAATTTACGCTCTGTCAAGGTCCAGGTTTCAAAAAGGAAGTAACTGGAAATACAATAATATTATGTATTTATGTACATGTGTAATATGTATAAATTTATTGTCTTATTGAAGCTTTCGTAATCTGAAAATAAACTTTTGATTTGCTTTTAATATATAAAAATCAAGCTCCCCTAGAAAAAATTGCAGGCTACACGCCTAAATGACTATGTAGTAATTTCTGCAAAAATGGCACAGGACCTAAAATTTAGGTCTAGTGCCTATATTTTTAGGACTTGTGCCGTTTAGAACTTATGAATGTCACCCAATGTATTGCATAATAAATGTTCTTTGTTCAATTTTAAATCTACTGCGTTCTTTATGTATACCGTTGGTATTTAATGTTCACTCGTGAAATGTCTAGTGAGCTTTTGTCTTAATTAAGTAAACTTTGGTGGATTTTTGTCTTACTCTTAATAAAATTCGCTCCACACAGTATATATTGAAATTCTGAATGCTTTCTTGCTTTCAGAAGTCTGGTAAAATATGCTTTTTAAACATTTTTTCAATTTTTTATTTATTTATTTTTGTTTTAGGAATTTGTCTTGGGATTCTCGTATCTCCATTCGAAAGAAACGAATTTCTTAACTAATTATGTAATTAATTCTTAGAATGAAATAAGTTGTATTATGTAATTCACGTATAAGTGCAGAACAGATAGTGATAATAATAATCTTAGTAGTACAAATATAGCTGTTATTGTTGGAATTAGCTACGTTCGTGACATTATTGCCAACTAGTTGCTGCATCGTCGCAATTTCGTGGGGTGGTGGCGAATTTCAGAACTAAAGCAAGTGAATGAAAAAGGCACAAGACCTAAACGGCACAAGTCCTAAAAGCCAGAAGTCCTAAACGCCAGAAGTCCTAAAAATCATATCGCGGCACAAGTCCTAAACGGCAGAAATCCTAAAAATCATACCGTGCCACAAGTCCTAAACTGCAGAAGTACTAAAATTCAGGTCTAGTGCCTATATTTTTAGGAGTTCTGCCGTTTAGGACTTCTGGATGACACCCGACACATCATGCTGCCTCAGTGATGGTTTGGTGGGGAGTGAGCTACTCAAGCACAACCCAGCTGTATTTTTGCGAACAAGGTGTTAAAACATCTGCCAAGGTATACCAGGACACAGTGCTAACACCTATAGTGTAACCACTATCTGCTACCATGTTCCCTGGAGAAAGGTGGACCTTCCAACAGGATTCCGCTCCAGGCCACACAGCGAAACCAACTTAGGACTGGCTGGCGCGGAACGTCCCTCACTTCATTTCTACCACTGATTGGCCTTCTAGCAGCCCGGATCTTAACCCGTTGGACTACAAACTTTGGGCAGTACTTCAGGCAAAGGTCTGCCATAAACGGCATCCATCTGTCGACAGTCAGAAACAATCTTGGCCCGAGCAGTGAACAATTTTCCCATGGACAGTTTTGGGTAAGTTACATGTAAAAATGTAACGCGTTACAAGTTACTTTACTTTTTCCTAAAATGTAACGCGTTACTTGCCCCCAAAAAGTAACTGTTACTTTACTTCGAAAGTAACGCGTTACTTTTAGGTCTGAAACTTAGAATATGTGAACAAATGTTATCACTTCAATTTTCCGTACTACTATTACTATCGCTTTTATTATTATTATTATTATTATTATTATTATTATTATTATTATTATTATTATTATTATTATTATTATTATTGCCCTTTCTGAATTGCTTTATGTAAATGCAAGGACACATTTTTACTTGACAGCTATAAGTTATGAATATTTTCATATAAGGTAACATTGGCTAAAATGCCATACTGCGTTACTCGTAGGGATGGGCTAGGGTAACCAGACGTACTGATTTTCGCAGTACAGTACTGTTTTTCAAAGAGCTGTCCTGTGTGTTGCGAAGATGTCTAGGAAATCGAGAAATATCCTTCTTCTTTAAAATGTCCTGCGAAATGTCCAGAGTTAATTTATTTGCAATATCTTAATGTTTCATTCTTTATTCACAATATTTTGAATCAAACACACTCTTTTCCTGAATGATGAACCGCTGTGTTTTTTAACACACCTCAGAAGACTAGGGATGGAG
This sequence comes from Thermobia domestica, assembly GCF_964235325.1. Taxonomy (NCBI): domain Eukaryota; kingdom Metazoa; phylum Arthropoda; class Insecta; order Zygentoma; family Lepismatidae; genus Thermobia; species Thermobia domestica. The sequence goes on along the minus strand of NC_137469.1, from coordinate 129,634,858 downwards.
AACAATCAACAAACCATTTTTTACAATACATCGCTTTTACTGAGAAGGCCTTGTTGAGATATCGGTAAAGTAGGAAAGGTTTCTTATTGAACTTATGACAGTGATGCTAACCAAGTTAAATAGAAGTTCCTTTGTGCCGGTCTAAATTTTCTTTCATTTCTTAAAATAATACCACGCTTCGAAATTTATTATTATTATTATTATTATTATTATTATTATTATTATTATTATTATTATTATTTAGCCCAACACGAACTTTGACTGTACGTTCATAAAATAAACCAATTTGTTATTCATCAAAGCATTTGGAGTTGTGTTTAATTCCTTTAATAATTTTGTTCAGTGCTTCTTCTTAACAAAAATGTTCATTAACTTAAGGTTAACATTAATTGAAATAATGATATGCGTATTGCCGACGCAGTAAGATATCATATACAGTACTATTATACTTGTGTCCTACTTTTCGATTGTTAGAATGTGGTCATCCTACGATGGGCACGAGTGAGTACGAGCGAGTATTCTTTGAAACTCGATTCGACTAAAAACAGACATCTTTGAACGCGATTCGAAAAATTTCCTCCAACTCGACTCGAATTCGGGTCGAGTCGAACCAAATCTGGTTTGTAGTTTCGAGTATTCTCTTCAAGTATCTTGCATAGACAATATAGGTTATCAATGATACTAGTACTACTACTAGTACAACTTTTATTATTATTATTAATAATAATAAATAATAATTATAATTATAATTATAACAACACTGTGTTTAAACATGAAAGAAACGCGGTCTGTGTTTGAATACTAAAAAACTAGTTGATTGCTAACCTCGGTAGTCGTGAATTCTAGGAGTCAAGGATATTGTTCACGAGCTTGTGAATTTGGGTTGAGGGTTTAGGTTGAGTATTCGGGCTCGAGCCAAACATTGTTAAAAGTTATAGGGCACTGGCCAAATATCTTCAAAACTGTTCGGCCCGGGTTTACAATTGTAAACAACTTGAGCAGCTGGGCTCACAGCTCACTCACTATGGACCCGAACCGAGAAGTGAGCCGAGCCAACAGCTCACCGAACCGTGTCAGCAAGAGCCTTCGGCCCAGATGAGCCGAACCGAGCAGATGGTTCATCCAACCAAGCCAGCTCGAGCCGATGGTTCACCCCGAGCGAGCCGGCTCGAGCCATCGGCTCAGTTATTACTTCCCAACTGAGCTTCTTATTAAAAAAGTCTCTTGTGGTCTCGATATCGAGACGAGAAGACATGCGAGCATGTTTCCTCTAGTGAGCAACATTAAAAGTATTCCATATTACTACTTAGCTTACATTTCTCATGGCTTTCGCTTTCTAGTGGAATCAGGCCATGATTTCAAAACGAGTTAAAACGTAATAATAATAATAATAATAATAATAATAATAATAATAATAATAATAATAATAAATATAAGTATTCCATACATATAGAAATGCTTTTGACCAAGCACACAAGAAATTATATTTTGTCCATTTAGCACTATCATTCTTTTGTCACTCACAATTATTAATATTCATATAGTAAATATCTTATAATTCTTATATTTTAAAATCAATTGACAGGTCTCTGATTGCTTTTATGAGAAATAAATATTTGGTTTTATAGATACTACGCAGTGGGGATGATCGTGCGTTGTTTCGGTCCTATGCCGTTTCGGTCCTGTGCCGTGTCGATCCTGTGCCGTGTCGATCCTGTGCCGTTTCGTTCCTATGACGTGTCGATCCTGTGCCGTTTCGGTCCTATGCCGTGTCGATCCTGTGCCGTGTCGATCCTATGCCGTGTCGGCTCTATGCCGTTTCGATCGTACGTATTCTATGCATATAACTTGCACAGGCATAGAATCGACAGGAGTTTATAATTTGTAAGAGCAAGGATTAAACAGATAATAAAAATATTATTTTTTTAGGCACATGATTAAAAGTTAAATTATTTCAGAGCAGCGGCGTGAGAGCAAAACGGCACAGGATCGACACGGCATAGGACCGAAACGGCACAGGATCGACACGGCACAGGACCGAAACAGGTTTCTGAGCTGAATTGTCGGTCGTATGCCGTGTCGATCCTGTGCCGTGTCGATCCTGTGCCGCATCCCCAAACAATTTGTATTGCGATAATAAAGTGAAACAACACACCATTTACAATAATGGCAGACTAACTTTGTTCTCAAATATGGGGTTATCAGGCCAACCATATTCATACTATTCAATCGGACAAACCCGATTCATATGGGTAAAAATACAATATCGGTCCAACAGGCGGTCCAGGGTCGATCTATCTTCCGACCATTACCGAAAATCATATTGTAATAATTATATAATTACAAAAAAAAATTGTTCGTTGAATGACCTGTGGTTATTCTTGTTTTATTTATTTGCTTATCGGTTTGCAACGCTGAGTACGCAAAATAGTTCGTTTTCATTGTTTATTCTGGAGACAGGTAAACCAGCTAAATTTTCAAATACCAGCAACATCCAGCAGATTGACTAACCGCATATGAACGCTAATAACCTTTTGATACTTTTATTGTTGACAAGAAAACTTGGTTTAGCTTTGGAAACAACTATGTTTTTGCATTTATTTATTTATTTATCGCTTTGAAACTGTAATGGGGAGAGATCAAACCATATTATAGTTCATCACCATATTGTAGTTCATTTTCAAGCCTACTGTGAAAATTTTACGGAGGACCAGCAAATATTTTGTAGGGTTCAGGCCCTCCAGACCCCTCTTCTTACGGGCCTGGGCTTAATTAACTTCACACATAAAGGCTCGTGTCTCAGAATTTTATACCTTATGACGGCGAGTCTCATCACATCTTCGTTTGTGATAACTTGTATGTCCAATATGTTAATTGTTCAGGAGACGAAAAGAACTTCACGGCATCTATTCACAATATAAATAGTTCAGACCTCTCGAAATTGCGTTGGGTACTCTCATCATAACACGAACGGCTATAATACTTCGAACTCGCTGCCATTCGAGGTATCACTTTAAATTGCCAAGAATCGACATGCGCGCTACAGAATAATACATTGTTTCTCAACAATCGGTTTCTTGTGACGTACAAGGGTTGCTAGAACATAGGTTATTGTTTTCTCATCTGGTTAGTGCCAGAACTCAGAATTGCAAAAATTCGGACATGCGAGGTATCACATCTTAAACGACGATATGACCTTGTACCGCGGGGCAAAGCTTATAAATAATAGAGCATTTTTGCTACTATGTATTACATTTGCCGCCATACAAACGAGCACCGTTTGTTTGTGTTTCTTGGACTTCTCCTTTGCCTCCCACTTTTCTCATTCCACCATTTCCGTGCATCTAATCCTCGTCCTCTCTCTTAGCCTGGGTGCATAAACGTGGGACATTAAACTTAAAAATAAGAAGGAATATGTTCAAGAGAATTCAAATTCAATTAGAAACGATAGGATCTGATATTATTAAAATGAATAGAAATGTGTGAATCATTTATTTAATCATTGTGCTGTTTCGATTTCTTCAAACGAATATGTACATTTTTCGATACTTCGTTTTACTTTGGTCAAGACAGAAACGAAATATCATCAAATTATAACTTTAGAATTTTCTGCTTCATGATTAAGGATTATTCGTTACTTTATCGTTTAACTATTTATTTACGACATTTTGAAACAATGCAGGCAGACATGAACTTGTGATGCGTTTGTGCTTGAATCGGACCAGAATGAAATATTTTTGCGTAACAATTGCAAAAAAAAGTCATTTCTGAATATTTGGCTGTAACTTTGACTCAAAATACTGTCAGATCAGAAATTCCAATTGTTCCAAAATGTACAGCATACCAGAAAATTGTTATAAACGTTTCTTCTGTATTTCTTTAATAGCTTGTGACATTTAAATGAGCTTTTGACCGAGATTAGCACTTAGAAATAAATTCGCGCATTACTAACAAGTCAAAGTAGCTTAAGTACTAACATCAATAATGTCGAACTTAGTGTGTACATCAATATTAATTTCGACCCTACAAGAATTACATAAATATCGTAAAAGTAAATTTATTTAGCTACTGGACATTCGCACTTGCCCCATCCCCCCGGCTGCTTGCTCACACATGTCATTTTGACTCCTAACAAAGAATACCACATGTATTTCATGCCGTTGTTAATTGACTCTAATATTTTATACTGCTTTGCGCTCGGTATTTGTTTCTCTGCTTTTTCAGTATTAGGAATAAGGTATTTTCTGAGAAAAATTGCTACGTACCGCTACAGATACGCTTTTCTTACGCCTAAGTTATTCTTGCTCAACCATTCTTCGCAATAAATTGATAATGCATGGTGCACCGCAACACTTCTTGAGCTTACATTTATTTCCGAATGTATTAACAATTCTCACATTTCATCAGATGGATCCAGAGATACAAACGTGTCGCAAAAGTAATGTCAAATTTCATTCATACCGCTGGATCTATCTGAAGACTAGAAAAACTGACTATAATAAAATATGAGAGAAGAATCCATCATGCCAGCCTCTATCACATGCACCAATTTACCACCAATTAATATCAATATTTACGACTAATTTATCTGAAATCCATCACGTTATATGTTTGGTATCCATTTTTGAGATTACTTCGAAATATATATATTATGTGTGTTAAAAAAACGTTTGTGGAGAGAAATGACAACTGCATGTGCCACTGCTTACATCTGAGTAAGATATGTGTCCGCTTCAAAAAAATTTCAAATACAGCTCGGCAAGAAGGATACTGAAAATTTTTCCTAAAACGTCAAAAAAGATATAAAAGAAAGTCATAAATCAAAATTTTCCAGCCCGGACGGTACTTCAAAGTAAAAAAAAAGAGCAACTTGCTCTCTCGTACACAACACTCAAAGGATTCCGAAACATTACAATGAGTACATGACAACCAAGCAGATTGATTAGAATAAAAAATGTCCGAGCACCTAACTTTGTTAGATGAAGTTAGCTTGTCTCTTAAAAACTTGATGTGAAAAGAGCGACTCAGCCTATTGATTATCAGAAACAAAATGGCATTAGAGGGAAATATCTTTCTTCTACAACATGCTGACAGGCATTAGATTTGCAAAACAGATTTTTTTTTTCAAGGAGTACCGTTCGAACACAACGTACGAGTTTCTTTCCATAATGATTTCTTTCTGGTGGCACTTTAAAGTACTCTGGGTAAATAAAGAGATAAACACACATATTGCAAACAGTGCTTAATAATTGTTTAATGCAATGGCAGGCATAAACTATTAAGATAATGTGTAATGTGATTCGTTTAGTAAATAATTAAGTATCAAATTCTTTGAGTTATTGCCAGCAAGCAATTGATTAACTTATTTAAGATCTTCAATGAGTTGTGATTTAAAGAACATTTGTTGGATATATTCTCCTTAAGGGAAATTTACACCGTTATTTACTAGAAGTAGATTGTGTATTTAGATAATGCTTGTCTGTATTTTATTATATGGAATGAATGCCAGTTCTATGTAGCTCAAGATCACAAAGGGTTATGAAAATTATGTGGAGAAATTTTTGGTCTCAAAGATTACAAATAACAAGGGTACTTGAGATCTATGCGTAGCGTGAGAAATAAAAGGATTACTTTTGATAGAAGCTGGTAGGGCAATTTCTTCATTAAGCTATCTCTCTTTTTGTTCATTTTTATCCCTATGTGAAATATTTTTTCTTAGTTAACTTCTCTATATTAATATAGTGGTAAATCCCATCGATATTTGTTATGATGCTAATCTTGACTGGTTAGCATGTGCTTGTACACGTATGTTATAAGTCAGTTTCTTTACTTGCAGCCACAAGAATGAGATTTTTTTGTGGTGACACGTTTAGATTCCGAGCTACCACGAAACTTCTCTCAACATAAGTATAAAAGTTCTTACTTATTGAGCAGCAAGCAAACAAAGAAAATAAGAAAGAAGTTCTGTCGTATTGGTCAAAAAGGAATATTAAAGCAAAGACTGGTGTCCTTTCACCTTAGCTAAGTTTCAGGCATTGCATGCAAAATTGTTTTTGTCCTGTACAAACAAGTAAGACAAAATACTTGGAAGCATCTTTGAATAAGACACGCACTGTCTTCTCCCTATTAGACTAGAATTTACCTTACACATATACAAACCAAACCAACGCAAAAGTGCATAATTTTTATTAGTAAATTCCGTACTGTTAGCAACAAGGTTAAATTGTGACTTTATCTTGGAATACATTCAAATAGACGTCTTGTAAATTTTTCTTCTATTCCTGTTTCGTTTGTAATTATCTACCTGGATTCTACGCTTTTACGGAAAGTAATTAACCAGTGTCTTTCACACGAAAGGAAAAAGTACATCACTTTAAAATACTACTAATGAACACTAAATTTCAAAAACAGTTGCATCATTAAAACATTCTTCACCTGTTTTCCAGGAGGTTAAAAATGCTTTCCAGATATTTGTATGTTTTCTATATGGATAAAACATATCTGATAATGTTAGCAAAACACGTTTGAACATCAGCTGCATATACGACACAACTTATGTAAGCCATTCGGTAATATAAAATCAGCTAAACTATTGTTATTCCTTTTTTGTGGACACCGAGGAAAATTTCTTTACTTTTGGAGCAGTATACAATTTTCTATCCATAACACCCCTTGAAATCATCACTAGTTCAAATCATTCATAAAAATATAAAATAGCGAATCTAATATCGAAATGTGACCCTAGGTATTGCTGACTTCTTTCCAAGGCTATGCTCCACCAGCGTTTAAATCGGGGATTACGAGTATATGGAGTACGTGTTAATCCTTCTCTCTAAAATAGGGAACTTATATCCTTAAATACAGTTATAACAAGTTTTAAATCGTGTTGTATAAAACGAAAAAGTATCCCAAAATACAATATTCTTTCTGTTGATATATATATATATATATATATATATATATATATATATATATATATATATATATATATATACACGATTTCTCACATTAAAATAAGAGAAAAGTTCATATAAACCTATTGCAAAAAGTGAATAATTTCAGAGCTACGGCTGTGCAAAATCGCGATAAAACTAAATTTAACAGGCCGTATTTCGAATTCCATAAACTGTGGCTAGTGGTCCTTATGAGCGTAAAGAAAATCACGCATACACAATCCAAAAATGCGTACTACATCTATTTTGATTCTGTGTGGAGGTCATAATTTTCAAATATGCTCTTAAAAGAGTTTTCAGATATACCCTAATTTCAAGCAGAATCCAAAGTAGACTGGAGATAAGCCTTGAAAACAATGGACATTCACAGCTTTGGAGGGAAGTCAGATGTGTTAGGAACTGGCAACTCCTTGTCTTTTGTGTTCGGAATAACATGTAATGCAATGTATTTCGTCACGGTATATTTCACGTTTTCATCACTTATAAGCGTGAAAGAAAACATCGCAGTATATTTTTCCCGAGCACGAGATACCGAGTGTTGATCTTTAACACTTCTGACATCGCGCTAAAGGATTCCGTGTTCACTGCTTTCAAGGCTTATCGGTTGCCTACTTTGGATCAATCATAATGTCAGAGCATATCTCAAAATTCGGTTGATGGCATGCCTGGGAATTATACCCTGCGGGAATATTCTACACACCCATTTTACATTATCGAAATATGCATTTTTGGATTGTATACACGTAATTTCCTTTACGCTGAGAAGGACCACCACTCTATGGTTTCTCGAATTCGAAATATAGCCTCTTAAAGTTTGGTTTTATCGTAATTTTGGACAGTCGTAGCTCTGCAACTATGCATTTTCCCCCACAGTTCCATAGGATTTTTTTAACATATTTTGATATGACGAATCAACTCTTACAGTTTGTCGGCGTAGTTCATTAACACCCTGGATATACGAGTGTTCCAGTTTGTATTTTTACTATTATTCTTATTGCTTTTACAACATACTTCAGAATCACAGCACTTCTAAGAAACTATTATTTTGACAGTTTAAAACAGTTACATAAAAAAGATTAAACTGGCATTGATTCTAGATACATCAGGAAACTAAATCTCTGTTTTTATGATTTATATAGCGTAACACTATAGCGAAATTATCGTTTCAGCGACTATAAAAGTGCTCGTTGAGCACAAATGATGGTCATTAAGCACAAAGAGAACCATAAAAGGAAATTGACTAAAGTAGTAAGTGGGTGAGTTATCGGTAGATAATTAGGTAATTTAAAATTTATAAAAGAAGTAAGTTTTAACTTCCTAGGAACATGGGAACAATCACAAAAAATATAGAAAAGGAGATAGGACAGATATGCCTTATAAAACCTTAATGTTCACGCATTGGCCTACAAGGTACTCACGTAAGTAAATTCCTCCATATATATTCACCATAAAAATTATTAAATCACATCAAAACCAAACTTTTAGTAATTTCTATCATATCTATGATAATAATATACAGTATTATTATACACATTGATACATACATAGAATATATATATTTATATTTACACAATTATTCATGCTCATAATTAGGGACGTTAATCGAGTATTTGTCCAAGTACTCCATGGAATGTCGACATTTGAATTTTTAGATACATTAAAAATATTTATTTCGTAGTAACCTAATTATCGTAGTAATAAGGATGCGTGACTTTTCTATTTCTAAATAGTTCTTTCTCGACGGATTTGTCTATATCTAATATTCCTATTCTAACGTAATGTGAGTCACATCTTAATTAGTAATTTGATGGCACTTTATTTCATTCTACTTATTCATGCTCTATCACTTGGTCTGTATCAACTACGGATTGACATAACAGCCTCAAACTAAATACTCTTGTCATCACGGTAAATTTTTCTCTATGCGGGAAATACACATTCAAGAATTTAAGTTTGTACTTTCCAGCACTGAATGATTAACAGAAATACAAGAACAATTATCAAATTTTTGCAACAGTAAAGTGGTGCAATGCTGACCTGAGATGTGCAATCAATGTTATTTGGTAATTTATTTACACTGACCATATAACTCTATTTTTAAACATATGATATTACGTTAATTAAATATGGCACAAACTCCAATTATATTCTGCATGGTCATGATACTAAAAATATAGAAAAATCATCCTGGCTATTTATGGCTATCATATATGAATAAAAAAAAATGAAGTTCTTAAATTGTTCATTCCGTCCAACGACAGAAGATTGGCATAGTGACAATTGTTCCGACATGATGACTAACATAGTTTATACATAAGTGGCTGCGATCGGCTAAAATACTCCGGCTTTTCTTTGTAATAGGGGAGAAAAGTTTTGAAAGCTTCTCCTCCCTTTCTAATGTAGCCCTGCATGCTTGGATTGTCCACTATAGATATATCTACCTTCCCATTGATGTGAATCCATTGCACTGCACTAAACGAGATATCGCTCCTATAATTCATTCCACCGTGAGTTATGGAAGTCGTTCCTTCGTATCCTGACGGCTGCATCTCTGGTAGATGACGCTTTCTGGATATATATGGGTTCTGGAGCGCGTGAGTACAATTTAAGTCGTCACGCCGGTGACCGCTCCAAAGCACCACTACTTCAATTAGCCGCTGATGCTGATTTTACAGTTCATGCACACGAAAAATATGTCTAAATAAGGTGAGTTGTGTAGCACGTGTCTTTGAAGAACTACGACCTTGCACCAAACTGACTGTTCGGGTTGATTTGCAACTAGCTCCAAACAGAAAAATAACTTTTTTCTTTTTGTCAGAAAATTTAAAAAACAGCAACTTCTCTGTGTTAGTGGCTTGTTTATTTCCTAAAAAAATCGATGTGAAGGATGCGTGGCTTAGACTAAATGACATATTGTTAAGAAGACCACTCTCCAGGTTTCTGCTCTTTTTTTTTTTTTTTTTTTTTTTTTTTTTTTTTTTTTTTTTTTTGAAAAATACCTTTTTCAACTTAAGTGGTGTGCTTCCCTCATAGCGAAAGTAGGAGGAAACGTTTCTAGCACTTCTTCAGTGAGGTAGGTTGTCGACGCAAGGAAAACGGTTCTCGGAGGATAAGAGAAGGAATGTTTACTTCTAAAGAAAGAAAGTTTGCCTCTGTCACAAATAGATGTTCTAATATAAAATAATTTTCAATGCTATTAAAAATACATAAGAACATTTGCTTATGGGAGCGAAAGTTACAAATACTCCCCTCCCAAAATGGAGCAAGTGCTGCTATGAAGTAGTAGCACGGCTTCATCCTAAAGGAGTCCATGATTACACCCGTATACTAATAACACATTTAATAAAAATCCGATCCCTAAAAGAAATTTTCGAAGTTCAAATAAAATACATACAAACCTTGACTTTAGTCTAGGCTACTTGATACCTCCATCGTAAGGTAGATGTATTGCCCATGTTGTATGATTCTTAGCACAGAAGACTGAAAAGCCGCTGGAGTTCTGCATGAGTTCGTTCCACTAGATTTCACTTAGGATGGTACAACACCTTGATATCATGATATTCTATTTCATCTTTCCATCTCTTACAAGTGAGTTGTCCTTGATCAGTGAGAATAACGTTTGGTTCTGCAACGATGGCTAAGACATACAGTCTAAGATATTTGAGGATCAAATTCGCCGAAGTGTTTCTTAAAGCGATTACCACTAGATACCTTGTGCACCTATCCGTCACAGTGAGAATGTACTTTTCTCCTCTAGGTGTTCTCGGTAGGGAGCCGACTAAGTCCACACAATAAATATCTCGGTCTCCCTGAGGTTAATATCCTTTGTGGAAGATGATGATTGACTTTGTACTTGGCGCATACTTCACACCTATCTACTGCTTCAAGTCTCGCCTCATGATCTTCCAAAAGTATAAATTGCTGAACGACTTCCAGGATTTATAAAGTCCGAAGTGTCCGCTCTTGTCATGGACAACCTGCAAAGTTTTCTGTCGCGGTGCCTGCGGAAGGCAGATTGTCAGCATTCCCGGACCATGGAAATTTTTGAGTCACAAGACTTTGTCAAGAAGGTGATAACTTTGGTTCCAATTTCGAGTCCTAGTGTTTACATTATCAGCGTTTCTCGCTCTGAGGCAATCTATGATGGGTGTCCACTGGGGATCTTGCATTTTCGCTAGGTCGGATTTGGTGACGCCGGTTTGGTCTGATGTTGAATAGCATTCTCACTGGGTGTGCTGGCAGGACCTTCTTCGTAATACCGTGACTGAATCAGCCAAGATATTATCCTGGCTTTTGCAATGTTCCACATCACAATTATAATCTGGTAGTTGCAAACAGCAGCGGTTTAATCTGCAGTGGCTGCAACACAGCAAGAATTGGAACAGCAGATTAATCCGCAGAAGAGTGTAAGACAAGATTATACCTTTGATGTAAAACAATGCAAAGGCAAGGATAATGTCGTGGCTGATTCACTGTAACGATATTATTAAGAAGGTCCTGCTAGCACACTCAGTGTGAACGCTATTGAACAGCAAGCATTAATACTAGACAACACCAAATCCCAGCTAGCGAAAATGCAGGAGCATCCCCAGTGGACAACCATCAAAAGTTCCTTTGCAACGTGTTTCGCTGATGATGTAAATACTAGGACTAGAAATTAGAACCGAAATTATCACCCTGTTGACCAAGTCTTGTGTCTCCGAAATTTTCATTGTCCGCAAATGTTGACAATCTGCTTTCCGCTGACACTACGACAGAAAGCTCTGCAGTATGTAAATGACAGGATCGGTCACTTCGGATTTTATAAATCCTTGGAGTCGCTCAGCAATTTATACTTCTGGAAGACCATGAGGTGGGACTTGAAGCAGTGGATAGCTGACTGCGAAGTTTGTGCCAGGTCCAAAGTCGATCGTCATTCTCCACAACGAACATTAACCTTATACACTGCAGGGAGACCGAAATATATTTATTATGTGGACTTAGTCGGTTCCCTACCGAGAACACCTACATAAGAAAAGTACATTCTCACTGTGACGCATGGGTGCACAAGATATAGTGGCAATCGCGTCAAGAAACAGTTCGGCGAATTTGGTCCTCAAATATCTTAAACGGTATTTCTTACCCATCATTGGAGAACAAACCGCTATTTCCACTGATCATGGAACACAATTTACTTCTCAGAGATGGAAAGATGAAATGGAATGTCTTGGCATCAAGGTGTTGTACACCCCACCTTACCATCCTAAGTCAAATCTAGTGGAACGAACTCATGCAAATCTCCAGCGGCTATTCAGCGTCTTCTGTGCTAAGAATCATACTACATGCGCGATACATTCACCTACCATTGCGAGTCATACTGTAACCAAATCGCTATTTTACTCACCGGTAGAGTTATTCTTAGACACATTACGAAGAAACCCAATTGTAGAGCCTTTTAGGATCCCAAGAGAAAAGCGAGAAGCATGGCATGACAGATTGTTCTGCGCATCTCGCAAGAATATAACCTTGAGAAAGAGAAGGAATAACAGACTGGCAAGAAAAGGATCTGTTGTCCTTCCCGGGGCCTGGTGTTCCTGAAGGGGCAAGCGTTAACCACTGCAGCAGATCACACCATTCGAAAATTCTTCGACTTTTAGGAGGGTCCTTATTGTGTAAAGGAAAGCAAGGGAGCAAATACCTTCAGTATTATAGAATCCGGCATGGAAAAAGAACTGGTTCCCTAGCATATCGATAATTTGTCGGTATGGAAATGTACAGAGAAGAGGAAGGAACAGTGGATTAGGAACATAAAAGAGAACATTAAATAGCCTACAGTAAAGTCAAGATTTGTGTGTATTTATTTGAACTTCGAAAATTTCTATTAGTGATCTAATTTTTATGAAATATTTTATTAGTAGACAGATGTAAACATCGATTCTCTTAGGACGAAACCGTGCTACAACTTAATTGCATGACTTGCAACGTCTTAGCAGGGGGTACTTGTAACATTCGCTCCCGTGAGCTATTATTCTTATGTTTTTTAATAACGTTGAAGATTATTTTACATTAGAACATTTATTTCTGACAGAGGCAGTTTCTTTTTTTAAAATAAACATCCCTTCTCCTAACCTCCGAGTATCGTTTGGCTTGCATCGACCACCTACCTCACTGAAGAAGTGGCACAAACGTACCCTCTTACTTTCGCTATGAGGGAAGCATACCACCCAAGTTGAAGGAGGTTTTTTTTTTAAAAAAAAAGAAGTAAAAAGGTTGAATAGTCTCCATAACACACCATCCTTCAAAATGAATTTTTTTCCAGGAAATAAAGCAACCACTAACACACAGAAATTGCAGTTGTTAAAGTTTCGAAAAAGAAGTAAAATCTAAGTTTTTTATGTGAAATTATTTGGAAAGCACCCAAAGTTAGTTTGGTGCAGGCTGGTGGTTCTTCAAAGACACACTCAACACAAGATTGACATTACTTCGACATATTATTTTCTGTGCGTGAAGTGCAAAATCAGCATGGACGGCTAATATAAAAAAATAGTTTTGCTTTGGGGTGGTCAACCGCGCGGCGACTTAAATTATACTTAAGCGCTCCAAAACTCATACATATAATATATATATTAAAAGGTTATCGTTCTCAATTTTTTCTAAATTGCGTTTTGAAACTTTTTTTAACTCTTTGAAGCACGGTAGTAGTTATATTATACCACCTTTTACATAACGGTTTAGAAACACCGTGCCCCAAAGAGTTAATCACGTTAAAACCAAACGTAGTGTAGTGGAGAAGTTACATTTCCACTCCGAGTAGTGAGACAAGCACGATTGTATTATTTCTTTATGAAGGAACTCAGTGAAGAATGCGATGGAACTCCTTTTAAATTAAAGCAAAAAAGTCAGACTAGATGACCAGGAGGAGATTCATGTATTCGGGTGCAACACTGTCCAGAAGCCAAGTGTCGTCAGGAGATACTTCGACGAACAGAAGAGGTTCATCTACCAGATATGCAACCGTCAGAATACAAAGGAAGGACTTCCATAAGCCACGATTGAATGAATTATAGGAGCGACATTTCGTGTAGTGCAGTGCCATGGATTCACATCAATGGAAGGGTAGATATATCTATAGTGGACAATCCAAGGATGCAGGGCTACACTGAAAAGTAGGACAAGCTTTTAAAATTTTTCCCCGCTATTACAACAAAAAGCCGTAGTACTTTTGCCGATCCCATTAACTTACCTATAAATTCTGTCTGTCATCAGGTCGGAACGATTATCCAATCTTCTGTCGTTGGACGGAATGAACAATTTATAAACCTTATTTTTTATTTATATGTAATTGCCATCACTAGCCATAATGATTTATCTCCATTTGTATATTATCATGACCATGCAGAATATAATTCGAGTTTGTGCCATGATTAATTAACGTAATATATGTTTAAAAATGCAATTATATGCTTAGTGTAAAGAAGTTACCAAGTAGATTACCAAATAACAAGCATCGCACATCTGAAGTGATCATTGTTATATTTTACTATAGCATAAATTTAACAATTGCAACCTGTCTGTGTTACAGGCTACTTTATTTCCCTAAAAAATCGTTGTGAAGGATGACGTTTTTGTAAGACTAGACGACATATTGTTCTGGAGACAACTTTCCAGTTTTCTGCTCTTTTTTTACAAAAAAAATATATATATATACGTTTTTCAACTTGGGTGGTGTGCTTAACTCATAGTCAAAGTAAGAGGGAACGTTTCTGACACTTCTTCAGTGAGGTAGATGCTGGATGTAACGCAAACTGTTCTCGTAGTATAGGAGATCGGATGTTTACTTCAAAAAACAAACTTTACCTCTACAAAAAATGGATGTTCTAATTAAAAATAATTATCAATATTATTTAAAATACATAAGAATACTTATACATGGGAGCGAACGTTACAGTGTATAGGTTTACATTTCAATATTATTTCGCAACATCTGCATAGGAACCTAGTTTTCCAAAAGTTTTGTTTTATTCTAGGAAACGGTCCACACTAAATTGCATCACATGACGTGTGATGGAAGTCTGTATTTCATGTGTTAATTTTGTATCGTACAGGAATAATATTAATAAGAAAACCACGCAAATTGCCAATTTATACCATGAAGCGTAGATCATTTCCCCACTGGGTTTCAGCAAAGATTTTCTGTTTCGTATTTCGCCACGCTGACATAATCCATTCTTTACAGATCCTAGATTTGGTATACAATTTAAACCCGTCCTATTACTCATAGGCAGTGGTGTTATCTTCATTTTTCAATCATATATATATATATATATATATATCAGAGAGAGAAAAATGGATAGGTAGATACAAACAATGTAGACCAAAACCAATTTTTTTACTAGATACCGCAGACGACAAGTAGACTTACACAGGTTGCTATTACTACAAAATTAGCGTAGTTCTGCTTATACATTGGAAACGAATTATCGAACATAGATATTTGTCATACTGTATTGGAAAGACCTTCATCCAGCAACGGGTCGATAATTGATAATAATATGTCGATGCGTTTCAAATATAAATAGTGTTCACCACTACATTCATGTGATTCCAGTTCTCATTCTTGATATCTGAGGATTTGAGATTAAAGAATAAACGCTTATACCGTGTTCTGAGAAATCGTTGGTTAACCTGTAGCTGGACAAATTTCTTAAAACAAAAACAGTTAAACTAAAATTGACTATTTTTTGGTGTAATTGATAAATTTTACTGTTATGATTGGTTATAAAAAACGGTTTGGCGAACAAAAATATTTTGCAGCCGGTTATTGTGAACCGGCTGAAGAGCACCACTTCTCATGGTGTCCTCATTCAAAAGAAGATAACGTAAAAAATTAAAGGAGCCCTTTTAGGGACAGTTCTACCTGCAGCATAAAATTTAATATTAACCAACTCATCCCTTCCAAATCTAATGCCTAGCAGGATGCCTTTTTAGATATTGGTAACTAATAAGGCCATTGTCTCACGTCGTTCTAAATATGGCATTTTCTAAAAAATTTGTGCAAGCAAAAGTTTATTTCAAATGTTAAAGATAATGTTCCAAATCTTCTCTTTCTAACAAGACAAACTAATGAGATGACAATTTTTGGTATATATTTTTAAATCCATGTCCTCTTCTTACGATCCTCTTTTCAATGAAAATAAAGCGATAAAAAAAAAAATGCCAGTCCAAGGAATTCATCTAGAATATTGTAAAATATTTTCCACACAGGTCAACTTTCTTACTTTTAAGAGATAATATACAACATTTCACTTTTATCTTTTTAATATTCAGAATGAGGCAAGAGCAGGGAAAAGGATTTATTGAAAAATCATATTTGGCAAACCACATGATAACACATAACAGTGAAAAATGTCACACGTGCCAGGAGTGTGGAAGAGGATTTAGTCGAAGGTCAGACTTACTAACACACATGTCAATCCATACTGGTGAAAAGTCTCATAGTTGCGAAGAGTGTGGAAGACGATTTACAATTAGGTCAGCTCTGGCGAGACACATGTTAATACATACTGGTGAAAAGCCTCATAGTTGCGAAAAGTGTGGAAAGCGATTTAGAGTTAGGTCAGATTTAACAAGACACATGTCAATGCATACAGGTGAAAAAGGTTTCGTGTGCCAAGAGTGTGGTAAGGGATTTAGTCAAAGGTCATACTTGATGAGACACATGTCAATACATACTGGTGATAAGCGACATAGCTGCGAAGAGTGCGGAAGGCAATTTAGAATTAGGTCAACTCTGACAAGACACATGTCAATACATACTGGTAAAAAGTCTCATAGCTGCGTAGCGTGTGGAAAGCGATTTAGTCTAAGGTCATACTTGCTGACACACATGTTAATACATACTGGTGAAAATCCTTACATATGCAAAGATTGTGGTCAGGGTTTTAATTGTAGGTCAAATTTGGCAAGACACATGTCAACACATACAGGAGAAAAACGTCACACGTGCCATGAGTGTGGTAAAAGATTTAGAGAAAGGTCATATATGACAACACACGTCAATACATACAGGAGAAAAACATCACACGTGCCATGAGTGTGGTCAAAAATTTAGACATAGGTCATATTTAGCAACGCACATGTTAATACATACTAATGGAAAACCTCATACATGTCAAGAGTGTGGAAAGGGATTCAGCCTTATTTCTAGTTTGGAGAGGCACATGTTTACTCATACGCATGTGAAACGTGACGCGTGCTAAAAATGTGGAAGTGATTTACAGGAAGGTCGCCCTTATTAAGACTCAAATCAATATATACTGGTGTAAAGCTCATAGGTGCGAAGAGTGTGGAAAGCGATTTTTAATTAGGTCAGTTTTGACAAGACATATATTCATACATAACGGGTGAAAAACGTCATACGTGGCAGAAGTGTAAACGGGGATTTAGTCAAAGTTCACACTTTTGAACACACCTGTTACATACTGGTGAGAAACCTCATATAAGCTAAGACTGTGGAAAGGGATTCAGTTTTAAAGTTTTGCATGCCTATGTTTTTAAACAGTAGTATGGAACTTCACGCGTAGCAGTGGTGCAGAAAGGGATTTAGAAGTAGGTCAAATTTAGCAAGATACGTGTAAATACATACAGATAAAAAGTCACACGTGCCAGGAGTGAAAAAAATTTAGTGAAAGGTCAACGTTGAAAACGTACATGTTAATATAAACAGGTGAGTATTCTCATTCATGGTAAGACTGCGGAAAGGGATTCAGTGACAAGGTTTGCAAGGCATATCTTTATACATACGGGTGTAAAACCTGACGCGTGTCAAGAGTATAGTAAGAGATTTAGTCAAAACTCACACTTCTCCACACATATTGATACATACTAGTGACAAAACCCCATATGTTCCGAGAGTGTGGAAAGCGATTTAGAATTAGGTCAGATTTGGCAAGACATTTCAACACATAGAGCTTAAAAACTCTCACGTACCAAGAGTGTGGATGTGGATTCAGCGATAACTCATGTTTGCAACAGCGCATATTTATATATACGGGTCAACCTCACGTGTGGAAAGGGATTTAGTCAAAAGTCAGTCTTGGCATAACATTTTACGACATACTTGTGAAAAATCTCTCTTGTTAAGAGTGTGGAAAGGAAATTTTTTACAGGTCATTTTTTGCAAGACATGCGAGTACATGCAGGTGAATGTCTTGGATGTGCCAAGAATGTTCGAAAAGGTTTTATTGTATATTACATTTGGCAAGACACATAATTCATACAAGTAATAACCTTAGATTTGTCAACACACGTTGATACATAGAGATAAAAATCGCCTAATGCCAAAATGGTGGAATCGTATTTACTGAAAGAACACGCTTGGTAACACAGTACTACATACTGGTGAAATCCTCTCACATTCGAAGTGTGTGGAAAGTGATTTAGTTTTCCCTGAGTTCTAGCTAAAACATTAATATACATATAAAGATCGCGAAAGTGAAAGGATGTAGTTTAAGGTCTAATTCGGCAACACACATATCAATAGATACCATTAAAACTTCACACCTGGAAGTTTACAAAGAAGTATAGGCAAAATGAAAGTTGAAAACACATGTCAAAAATGTATTTCAAAGAACATATGCCAGTGGTGTGGAGAGGAAATAGTTCGTATTTAGCAAGACGCATAATAAGACATTCAGAAGGTAAAAATCTTACGAGTGGGGAGCATTGAAATGCTTGCATATCATACATGCTTGGCAACACATATTGTATGAATAAATTTAAGAAGTTTTATCGCCAAAGATGGGAGTGAGAATTTAGTCACAAAGTTCAAACTACTAGACAAAACTTACACATATGGTTCATTAAAAAACGTAGCCGTTGAGAGTGTTGGAATAATATTTAGTATAACATCCAAGTTTTGTGAGATATGTTGTCTTCACACTGTTTAGTGCTTCCTTTCTGAAGCCATATTTGTAACGGTCAAACTATTCTTTGATATATATAATGGGAGATTTCGAAATTTTATTACTATGCTCAGTATCCAAATAAGCATTTTTTTCTCGGAGTGCTGTAATTGTTCCAGAACATTCTTCCCAATCCAATTGGATTTGCGACCAATACGATACATAATAATACATGTTTCGGACTTAGATTAGCTAGGCAAAAGATTCATATGTTCTCTCGCTATTTTTCGAGCCAGATATATATAAAAAGAATGTAATCCCGTTATATAAAAAGCTCTGGCTACCGTACTGAAGTCAGATAGTGTACATATAGACTTGCCATCAATGTGCAGTGTTATTCTGTCTTTAGAATAAGAACGTATTTAAACATAAGCTAATATGGTGGAAATCGAGAAGAAATCATCGGTTGAATAATATTGTTTTTTACCAATTGACCACGCTAGCATTCAATTAATATTTATTGTTCACAAGTAATAAGCCCATTGCACAATAGTAAAAGTTTTATCAAAAATGAAAGTGTTTAAGTACCATAAAAATTATTGCAAAATGAGCAATCTCAAAATCGTATTGTATGATTTTGTTTAATTTTCTTTTGGAGAAGGAACATACTACCTCGAAGCCAATGGTGTGTACTAGATGGTCAGTTTTCAACACTGAATAGTTCGATAACATTCAACTCCGTCTGATAAAACTAAGAAAAATCTATTATGAAAGTTAAAAGATAAAGCGTGAGAAAAACATGGTGGTAATATCTGCAAGCTATTTACATAATTATGGCTGAAGAGGGAAGAAACATTCAGAAATGAGAGTGGGCAATCTTTAAGCATTAAAGATTGAGTGAGTATTAGTCTTGAAGATTGCATTCAGCTTAAAATAATTCGTAGACATAAAATTCACAGTTCGACTTTTCATACCAAACTTAATATATTTGTGAATTGTTCGGCGTATTAAATATTAAAAACTCGTTTTTCATATTGAAAAATACTTTATTCATACCTAGGAAAATCGGCGATATAATGAGAAAGTATAAAAAAATAATGTTATTTAGAACGTGGTTTCTAAGTACGAATCAGTTGCTATACTTCAATTTGTTTACATCTTTCCATTTTTAAAGTTGACTTTTAACGCATAACAAATCAATGTTTTTAAAGTAATCGTTTATTCGATTTAGTGATTTTTAGAGTATATTTAAGGATCTTTCAATCTATTTTAGAATCTTAGAAGCAATTGTTAACTGTGATACTAACAGTCGCATTTATTGTCTATATATCGGGCACTTTTCTGCATTGAATATAATATTCTAGGGCACGCATTAGGTTTTCAGTGTGTGATACATATACATATATTGTCTGTACAATTTTGGCATTTGGCTAAGGTGAATGAACAAAACCTTGGAAAAACATCATTCAGCATAGCAGTGAAAAACTGCCATACGAATTTTGGAAATCAAATTTAAACGTCTCACTTCTTCCTAGACTAGAGTTCATCATTTTGTGTTGCCTTAAGATAACCGTTAAGTAATATCTCCCCGAACTTCTGAAGTGTCCAGCGTGCCTATTTCGTTTTCTTAATACCCTCACTATCCCTTCTGGTTAGTTGAATTGGATTTTGGAGTTTTTTTTTTTTACAGAATCAGGGCTATATGAGACTCGGACTTATAGCTTTATATGAAATAAAAGCCACAAGATTACTGTGACCGTGTAACTATGAGTGAGTTCACTTCGTTGTTTATCTAGCTTTCTGTTATTTTTGAAATTAAGTACGCGAACATGAAATGAAATTAGCAATAGTTAACAACGCGTTAGAATGGATAACACTTACTGTCTTTATTCTTTAGACGTTTACGATTACACCATATAAACTAGACGGAGATAAATCGATATCAAGAATTACCTATGCTAGACGAGATTAGGATATTTTGAGCCAGTTGAGCTGCGTCGAGACAAAGTAAAAACAGAACAGGAAACACAAATTTCTGCAATTCCCGAGTGAAATTCTGCAAGAGTCTAGATGCAAGCTCATTCTACTTTGGTGTTTTCGGACTCTTCAAGTGGCACCTATCTCATCATCCAGTCCGCACCGTCACTGGCGTGTGAAAATTCTGCAAACGGGGATAGCGTGCCATACACGTGATTCAGCTGGAACTCATTCTCCTGGAATCGGAACGTAGGTACCGGAAAATAGCCAGTAGAGGTGGCCTGCAGATCCAACAGAATGTGCAGTGATAGCAAGGTGTTACCTAGATAAACGGCTCAGTATATTATATAGTGTATCGTTGTGAATTTAAATTATAAATTTAGCCAAGAAAGTTCTGTCGCTTTTCCTTCCACTATTCTGCATCATCAACATCTTCCACCATAATTCCCATCAGTATTGATTACCTTTTGGTAATTGTCGAGAAGCCCATAGATTCCATCGCGGTAGAATTTAGTGAGCCATGAGGCGAAGAAGGTAACTGCATTTTGCACCTTCACCATTCATTTGAACTGGAGTCCCCAAAGGTGGTTGTACAAGGAAAGGAAAATGTGATAATTGCACGCTGCAATGTCCGGAGAGTATGGCGGATGCAATGGTTTTCTTATCCAAGGCTTAGAATCGTTTCCCGGGATATCCCATTGGCGTGGGGTTCAGCGTTGTCCTATAACACGAGTTCCCGAAACCGATACAGAACTGCTGGCTCCAGAGTTTTGAGTCCTTCTTGAACACGGCTCAACAGCTGACAGTATACAGTTTCATTAATGTTCTTAGTAGCTGATAGGAGTTCCCGATACAAGATGCCGCGAGCAGTCCACGATCACACAGGAGGACCTTATTCTGGTGCAGTGTTGGTTTCGGCTGCTTTGGACCGGTACTTGGGATGCTAACCAATGATGACGGCGCCATGGAGCTTCGTACAAGACTCACTTCTCATCACATGTCAACACTCTGTCCAGAAATGGCTCCTTCCTCAGACGAGATAGTAAACAAACACAGGTCCCTGCTCGCATTGCCTTGTAGCCTGGAGTCAAATCATATGGGACACATCGACAGGAATTGTAGTTCTTCCCAAGTTGATTGAGGTCATGCTGAATGTTTTTTTCACTCACAGTTTATCGTAGTCCAATTTCCTCACATATCTCGCCATTGTTCGCCTCATTTCCTGCCTGAAGATCTTCATTTTGTACATGTGTTAGTCTTCCTTCACATGATAACTCTTCGAGTGTTTCGTCTCTGTTCTTAAACTTGTTAAACCACCGCCGCACTGTCCGCGTAGTCACGACACCCTCACCAAAGGCCAGGCGTATCTTCTGTCCCGCTGCAGCAGCGTTTGACTCCAGTTTTGAAGCGTCCAGCATATACGTCCTTATGACGCTCTGTGGAAGTCCCATGTTTACTCTGTCCTTACGCATGTTCACGGTGTAATTGAACTGCCACAACCAGGTTGTATATTGGATATACTCACACTTACACTGACCTTCAACTTATCTCCATTTGCATTCAACTCACGGCATGAGAGCCAATTTAACACAGACCTCCAGAAAAGCCAACAGAACCTTTTTGGTTACCTTTGTAAATCCCTTGCTTGTAGCTGCTCTTTGTATCAAAACTGATGTTCCAGTTCCGTATTCTAGATGTATAAAGCGAGGCTAACGTAAGTATTTATGAGTATATTTTTCTCTTTTTAGATATATTGAGTTATTCTGCATAGATTGTCAATAAATATTAAAATTAATAGATCTATATATCTCAGATGTTATATTCTGTGAACAACTTTGCGATATTATTTTATATAAGCTTACTTATAATATTTAAACTGCTAAGTTATACGCGACATTCAAAACCGGTATTCAAAGTGTGTGCGTTAAAGAAGTGAATAATTATGATATTCCTTTCCTTTACTATCTGACGTTTATTCTGATTATTCCTATAAAGACAGGGGTAAAAATCAGGGGGAATGCCGTTACCCCACTTTGAAAAAATATGTACAGAGTCCCTCCAGTTTTCAAAAATTACAGTGATTAAAAATAAACTGAGGGAACGGTTTGACGTCATTACGCTACTTACTGTCCCCCACCTTTTCAAATCCACTTTTACCCTTCATAAAGATATACACGCACAAGTAGTTTCATTGATGGAAGATTATTCGTCGTAGTATGTTTGTTTATATATTTCGCTCTTTACTTTCTTTAGTGAAAGGGAGTGACTTTGTCTACGTTAATAAAAAAAATATTGAGCATAAGTAAATATTAAATTATGTGTACCTCAAATTATATTTTGCTAGAGGGGCTGCGGTGGCTCAGTGGTAGAGCGTTCACCTCTGGTGCTTGGGGTCCCAGGTCCGATCCCAGCCCCCGCCAAGTGAACTTTGTGATGGACAAACACTGTGTGCGTGGGTTTTCTTGGGGTTCTACCGTTTCCACCATTTCATTCATTACTCAACATCACCGTCTCCTTTAGCCTAGCCGGCATAACCGTGGGACGTAAAACTCAAAGATATCATTTCATTTTCATATATTTTGCTAGAAAAACACTGCTCGGGTCCGTGTTCGGTCGAGATTGTATTTTGTTCATGTGAAGAAAGAACGGAATATTAATATATGACGTTGTAACTGCCAGTATTTGTATTTTGTTAGTGCTAATATTATGCATTATTCCAATAATCAATTAATGCAAAGTAATATATTTTTCTGTTTACAATTAATTTGGCAACGAAATCCTATTTCTCCTGTTCTTTAGTGATTATATATTTTAAAGCGATCTGAAGAGTCTCAAAAATGAATCAAGATAGGAGGCTGATAGGAGGAGGATGATATGATTTATCTGAACTGAGAGTTCCATAGATCAAACATACACCTTCTAAATGCAGTAAAATTTGTTGAAATATGTTAACAGGTAAATGACAACGTTGCATTTTCACTTGACAGTGGGCGTAATACATTGTACAGAACAGCTACGCTATGTCATGGGACTTTTCAGATACCCTGTATATATATATATGTATATATACATATAATGTGTATGAGAGTATGTTTTAATATGTCAATTAATAGTAAGTAACTTTAAACTCAGAATATTCAGTCGTTAAGGAACTCAGTAATTATTATAATTTCAAACACATGTACTAGCTAAAGTATATTTTGGACTTTAAATACACATAATAAATATACTCTTCACCTCCATCTATCAATATTAAGAAATTCACAAACAAGGCTCCTTCTGAACTTCTGTTACATTTACAAAATATTCGTTTTTCATTTTTTTGCCGTAAAAGAATCGAAGTTACAATGCCGGGGTGTCATTTAGGGGGGGCAAGAAGGGGCAATTGCCCCCCCCCCCTGTGTTTGAAATTTCTATAAATTTTATCAATAAAATAGTAGTAAATCATTGAAATACGCGAAATGTGACTTATATCAAGGGGTTTTGCCCCCCCCAAGCAAAATCTGAAATGACGCTCCTGTTACAATGCTATTTATGTGGCCACGTACAGAATAAAATTACAGAAATTTACAATGATGAATTGAAATTTAATTTCTTATCGATACTATGAAACTTTCTTAATAATTGTAAAGTTCCATAACTTCTCCAAGTGGATTTGTATAGTACAACCAAACATGGTTTTATTAAGTTTAATTAAATGAACTCCGAGATAAGCCTCTCGGAAACACCTCTTACACATAATGATCAATTTTGATTGTTGTAATGATCTGTCTAAGAAGTTTCATAAAAATTCCGTGTATCATAACAACATAAGCTGCTTCTATATTTGTAAACAAAAAGAAGAAATAAAAGCTTTTAAGGTGAGTGTAGAGGCGCCGAAATCTGTAGCTAAGGTACCATCTTTGTCCGCAATGTTTAGTTTCAGTGTTGGTCTACTTTATTTCAGAAGCACTTATTTTCAAATGAACAGTCAGAAAATGGATTTCCAAAAAAAAAAAAAAATCCACACTTGGTCCATTCGGGCATTCTGATGATACTACACGTACGACTATTCCTGAATTATTTACGAAAATAACACACGCATACTTACTTCCCGCACAATCTTAACAAAGCGTTACAATCAGGGTTGCAAATTCGCGGGAGTCCTACTGCCCTAAAACCACATTTTTACCAGAGATGACGTGGGTCAATGAAAACTTTACCTACTACCCACTGACCACCACCCATCGTGACCCACAACTCACGACCAACTATCACTCACTCTGACCCACAACTCTGGCCTACCACCCACCATGAACCACCCTGACCCATTGTGAGCCATAAAAATACATGATCCTCGCCCTCCTCTCCGCTAATCAGTTAAGTTGATTTCAATTTAACATCCCTTCAGCAGCGAAGCTATATGAAACATGGAATCTGAACTACATGAACTCCCGCTGGGAATCGATCCCAGGTCTCCCAAACTTTAAAGAGTTTACGAGTTTACACTTGTAATAAAACAAAGCTATGAAATGATCATTAATCGGAGTTTGAATTTCTATGGGCAATGGCTCGAACACCGTTCCATTACAATACCGGTGAATCTGACTTTTACGATATAAAATGGTGGGCCATATTACGGTGAATTTCAATTTAAGTATTATATATAATTATTTCCCTGTTGAATTAGATACTTTTCAGTAAAAAAAAAAAAAAAAAAAGGTTGAAACTTGAAAGTCCCAAATCAAGGTACAGTAGATCAAAGTAAATGAGAAAATGCATAACTTCTGCCTATAATTAACCCTACTAACAAACTTAAAATTTCCGTGTAATTAAGCTTACAGTACAAATTTTATGTCTATTTTGCTCACAACTTTATCGCTTGATTGCATTCTACTCTGAACGCTCCATATAATAAACACAAACTTCACCAATTATTTTAATAGAAAGCAATGGGTATAAAATGCGAAGCAGAGTAGTTTTTGTTTCTCAATTAACAATTATTTCTCAACTAATATCGATAGTAGGGTATCTAGGTATCTAGTACTAAATGAAAGTAATCTTTTCAGAAGCTTCATACTTTCGTGAATCAGATTTAAGATGTTAACACGCAAAAAAAGAAAAAAGTGCTCTGAAGAATGAAAATTGAAGATGGCCGCCAGTCGCAACATTCCTTACGTATGAAATAACTGTTTTCTTCAAAGATTTACAGAACAAAAATTAACAACAATAGAATTATAAAACATACCTTGTTTTGTTTGGTATATAACAAGCAATTAAGAGCGTAGTGTATTATTGTCCCCATATTTCTTAGGTTTAGAAGAAAAAAGAAGAAACATCAGAAATATACATTTTTCCTTTGAATTTCTCTTCGCTTACAGAGAAACCACAGTTACTTTTAAGTGAAGTTTATTACCAAAATATTCTATCATGTATCCGACGACATACGGAAATCTCTGAGTAACACTTGATTAGTTACGGATAAAAAAAAATATATGGAGTAAAGCAAATCCTGGTGAAACCCTGAATTTACAGAAAAAATATAAAGACCAGTCCCTTTATCTCATTTTAAGACAATACATATAAGATTGAAACATATTTAAATTTCTAAAAGAATGGTTTCCTTCTCAAAATAACTTTTCTTAGTACTTGATCATAGTTATAAGTGCAAATTTAAAATAATGTTATTTCATATAATATCGGCACTTCAATAATATGTACTCGCAGCACAAAATAGCAAAGTATCTAGTTTTAAAGGATAAATATCAGCAACCGGATAGACAGAAACTCGCCTAACAAACTATTGATAATTTTCCGTCAATCGCAGAGCCTATCACGGAGTACAATGTTGTGATAGAACTTTTTAAACGGCGTGAAGAGGCTACAGCAGAGGTGGGTCAGGTAAACACTATCACATTTGATCTAGGGGTATGTATGAAAGCACTTGCAGTTAATTGGAGTAATCCAGAAGAATATGCATATCATTTAGTGCTTATTGGAGCTTTTCATATGATAATGAACTTCTTAAATATGATTGACCGCAAGGTGGAAGGATCAGGTTACTCCGAAATAATATTGGAAGCCAACCAAATGTCTGCCGGTTACTTAAATGGCGTCCTTAATGGGAAAAACTACAACAAATTTGTGGTGCTTGAGGATAGTAAGTGAAGCATTGCAACGTCTATTTCTTGACGCATAGTTGTCATAATATGGCGAAAAACTAATGAGATCTTAAAGAGTCGTTTACATGAAACTCTAGTAAAAACTTGCACTGCCAACAATGTTGACACAGCTCTCCAAGTCGCTATTACCCAACGTCAGATGAAAGATTAGATTCTCTTTCAGAGAAACTTAGAAATGGCGAAATAGGCAAAACTGTCAAGTTCTGATTAAGCTTTTTGGACCATGCTCAGCTTGTGTTCATGCTGTTGTACGAAGTCAAGACAAACAAATGCATGCTTTTTCATAAATGTATGGGAAATATGGCGAATCAATTCTTCAGCCTTAGTGGCCACAATTATGCCCGTTACCTTACTTTTTTGATGAAATATTTTCCATTGTACAAGCTTTGTTTTAGTAGACTTAAAACCGGATTAAACCACTCGTATTGTTTTGCTCGGTGAGTAGTTTAAATTAGTTTGATGTGTTCCTTGCAAATATCGAAACCACTCATCCAGCAGCTACTCAGATGTTGAATAAAGGGGCACTTCAGTCGCTCTCTCATTCATTCGAGGTAACCGGTGTTCTGTTGATAGAACTCTGGAGAAAACATTCATGAGATTTGCTGAATCTCGTCTTAGTTCTCGTAGAGCTGGACTCAGTGGTGTCATGGTTAACTGTGGTTTTCACCAATGTTGGATCCGTTAAACTTCTCAAGGAAGCAAGTATTATGAAATGACTGGAATGATTCTCGGTGAAGACACTCTCCAAAACGGCAAACATCCTAAACTTTCGTGAACGGAAATTTGTCGAAACGAAGTTCCAGTTCAGCGTGTAATGGATACACTACAGGGTTTTGTTAATCCGTTTGCATTTGCTGATAAAAATAATTTGTACATAATTTGATATTGTGCTCCTCTTCCTTCAGATATGGCATGCGATGTTCTGCTGCTCAAAGAGCAGAGAAACGAGAGAGAAAAAGAAATTTCTACAGGAGAGGCTTCAAGTTTAAGAAAGTTAGGTAACCCCTCCCAAAAAAAAAAAAAAAAAATACTTGGACAGACTGCCACAATTTAATCGAAATCCATGGCCCACAAAAGTAAAATGTCCAAGTAGAAAGCATTCGATGCGATACTTATAAAATACCACGAACAGAGTGATGGTGCTTTCAAAATACTATTAAATCTCAGCTTGAAGAACAACTTGTGAACATTGATGAGCTCATGATATCTTGTATAATATCTGTTCCTCACAGTCAGGGCACACCTAATGGATTAGTAGCGAAAACAAACAAGAGCAAAATAGTGCAATTCCTTACTAGAGATTTTCTAGATACTGCATATCCTCCTCTTACAGAAGAAACCCTTTTCATAGAAGATCGCAATGCCCATTTTCATGCAATGAAGGGTCTACCACCAACTTTTGAGGAAATTTTTCTCAAAGTACTGGACTCCCACAGTCGTAAAGCACATGTAATATTTTCAATTGATACTGACGTGGAGATTTCTATAAAATCTCAAGACGTTTGCCTCGGGGATGTAATGAGAAACTATTACTTCAAGGACCTAAACTAACAGAACTCAGAAAACTTTTAGATTTCCACGCTTTTCTGCAAAACGATGAAAATAAGGAGTGATTGGTGGACCTAATGCATTGTGTGTGGAAGAGTGACTCAGTTGCAACACTACTTGTTGGTAAAAAAAAAAAGTTATGTTTTGAAGGAAAGATTTTCCTTTTGACATCTGATTGAAAATCAGTTGAGGAGAGAGAGATTGAGTCTCGTCATTCTACTCAAGAAGAAAAAGATACTACAGTAATATTGTTCCTCGTTTACTGGAAATAAAATAATTAAGAATGCAGTTGTTCGGAACCTGATAGTGACATATTTTAGATCCCTTGCTAGTTTATTTGCATAGAGGAAATGGACGAAACAGACGACTTGTAAATATTTCTGATATTGCAAGGAAATTTTGCGAAGCTTTTTGTGATCCTTTTTTTTGGGGGGGGGGGGTGGATTGCAATTGCAACAGCGCTTTCAAGGGGAAAGATAAAGATATACCTTTGAAGAAAATGGAGAAGAAAAAATTTCAGGACACTTTTGCTGCTTTAGGAAACGAATGGAATGTTTCTGAAGCATTAACAGTAAAATTAAATGAATTTACTTCTTGACGTATGGACACTTTTGCTTGAAAGACGTTAATAAAGTTTGCATGTTTATGTTGAAGATAATGGTTGGAGAAAATAAACTGATAAAAGGTTCTTCCAAAGTAGACCTCTTTCAGTTGCCACAATGCAAACATTCGCTACTTCCACATATCAATCGTATAAATTATAGATGTGGTACATGCTAGCAATCACGTATACCAAATCCAGAGATTCCAAGCCCAATTCTACATGGTTGGCAAATTTTTGAAAAGTTTTTAGAACCGATGTGGTCAGAGGGTCCCGTTTTACCTAAAAATATATTGAATACCTTGGTTACGGATGGCAGTACTCATACTTTAGTTGATGATGATGGAAAAGAAAATAATATTAATCTCCTGCCAGTAGGCAGCTTATGAGATATTTCAGATTATTCAAGGGGGCAGTGGCTCAGAAGTAGGGTGTTCACCCTTGGTGCATGGGGTCCCTGGTTCGATTCCAGCTCGCTCCAAGTAAATTTTGTGGTGGACAGACACTGTGTGTGTTGGTTTTCTCTGGGTTCTCCCGCTTCCTTCCATTTTCTTCATTCCACCATCTTCATTTCTCATCATCACCGTCTCGTTTAGTCTAGCCGACATAATCGTGGGACGTAAAGCTTAAAGATTTCATTTCATTTCAGAGTATTCAGAAGATGAGTGCTAACTTTGATAGGCCGTATTGCGATCATAAATCTTAAACATGTATCATTACATAAAGACCAAACCCAGTGAGACCTCACAAATATGTGTAGACTAATGTCATTATTTTTTTTTATGTAACATTGAATGCAACCTGTAATAGTTAGAAATAATATTAAAATGCTGTTTACACAACATGCAGTATTTTGGAAATGTTTCGAAACATGTTCATTTAACATCATTTGTTATGTTAGCGTCATTTATTTTTTGTCATTATGTAATGGAATCATTATATTAGTTATGGATCATTTACCACGTTTCCTGACTGTAAATGTTTCATCAATGATAATTCAAGCAATGTATTATTTTTACGGGCTTTCAGACCTAAATTGATAATTATATAAGTTTCAATAGTTAGAAATTTTCTATAGCTCCATTACAATTAACAAATTCTTGTCCACAATAAAAGATATTCTAATTAATCAATGTATAGCTAGGGAAAGTATAGAGTATCTTGAATATCTTAATAGCTACGTAATACACCATTATCCATTTCTATATCTGAAAAATTTGTAATAATTTCAATGTTACAAAACGGATCTAAATTGCATGGTTGGAACACTTTCAAGGTGGTCTTGGGAAGGAAGCCATGCTTTTAGAATTTTAACAATGTTTGAATCATGCAAATATTGGCTTACAGTTAAGATAAACACATTTTTATAGGATTATTTTTTTCTGTGAATTGAGTAAAAGAAAAAAAATCTTAAGAAATTTCAATATGTTTCAATCGTATATATATATTGTCTTAAAACAAAAATAAGCGAATACCATTTTACAAAATATTTTTTCTGTAAATTCAAGGGCTTCGCCAGAATGTGCTTTACTTAGTATAAGTTTTCTTTTTTCCGTAACTAATCAAGTGTTAGTGATAGATTTTGACATGATTTAATAAATACATGATAGAATATTTTGGTAAAAAAGTTGAGTTCCAAGGAACTGTGGCGTCTTTGTAAGCGAAAAGAGAAATTCAAAGGAAAGAAAAACTATGGCAACCAACAACCGTTCAGGGCAAGATATCAAGCCCCTTAACACATATGTAATTCAACATTATACATTTTACTTAGATATCACATTTATATTCAACACGTATTTACATCTCAACATACATATACTCAATTATCATTTAATCTTTCAAATCAATGACCTCGATTAATAAAATTCTAAGGTTGCAACACTTCACATAAGGAAAATTCGACTATACAACTGATTAACCGAGCATAATAATGAAACTTTATATTCTCAAATAATTTTTAAAAAAGTAGTCATTTAATGTACAAGGCACGCACGTAAACACTGAAATTATATATATATATATATATATATATATATATAAACGACTCTAACAATGACAATAATACTTATGAGCCCAAAATTTAAACAACATATATCTCTATGTTAATCAATGCAAACAAAAGTACAAAATACGAATAGTACCACAGAGAATTTCAAATGTATAGCGATAACAGAAACGAAAGCAAAAATTGAATCATACACTGAACTATCGCGGTGTGTCCAATTGTGATGGAAAACGGTCCTTTGATATTCTACATCAAGAAATACTTCAACGAATCGTGTCTCGCAACATCTCAGTCGGAAATTCAGGTTCAAATGATATATATTAAGTGGTTGATATCTGTCTAGTTAAAACTTGGGAGGGAAGATCGGAAAAATAAAAAAATCTTGAAGAAGAGAATAGCGAGATAGATAGAGAAGAGAAAAGAAAAAGCGGTGCGGCAAAGAAAAACACACTAAATACTACAAAGATAAGTGGTCGAATTTACACATATAACAATCCACAGCCAAATATAATTTTATATGCCGAAATAGGTACCCTACTAAATATTTATCTTAAATATGTATCTCCAAGCCCACAACCTAGTCTGCGTTGTGAGCTGGACTTCTACAAAGACTGACCTTTTGGAAATCCTACTTCTCGCCATGTTCGGCTTAAACCTTGGAGACTCCAACCCTACCGAAAGGTCAGTGTGGTCTCTAATTTAGAATTTCTAAATAAAAAAATATGCGATCCCTCAAGAGCTGAGAATAGTTCCGAGTAAAGTATGGAAACTAGAATAAAGTCAATAACTAGACAAAATCTAAGAGGGATTTGCCAAAATAAAAAAAAAAGTATAAAATAAATTTTGTGCTAGTGAGTTGATTGCCAAAATCTTGCTAATAGCTCCCAATCCGCAAGATTCGCTACATCTTGAAGTGTCATTTAATTTCAAGCACTACTTGGTTCAGAAACTAATGAAAATGTAAATATTTAGGGGGGAGGATCGACAGCTTGGTTCGGAAATAAGAGATTCTACTGTAATAAATTTACTATATTATTCAGTCCTATCCACTTCCTTACCGCTGCGAACAGTAATGAATGTGGCTTAGTCAAATGACGTGGGAAAAAAATCAAAGTTGGAGACTAGTATCGCAAATGTAAGCCGAAGGCATATATTTAAACTTTACCAATTCTGCAAACCGCTATTCTGTTCTGTGGTTACTTGGAAACTATCCGGAATCATTTGCTACATAAGCCACTGTTCGCATCGCCACACCAGATGAGCAGTTAGTATGTATGGTTACTATTAAATGTCGGGCCACGAAGTGAAAATACAAGCCGTCATTTTCACACGACACAGTATCCTCACACAAAATTCTCACGTAACAATAAAATTCTAATTCAGTGCACGAAACATTTATTATATATATATATATATATAATCAATACTTTGTGGCAAAAATAACAACTGGGCACATATATGCATGGCTCTCCTATTGTTTATTCATGCTTACTACAATATATAAGTTATCACTATTTTAATTCATGTATATTTATTGTCATTTATAACATACTCCTTTATAGGCATCCTGTTCCATCATTCTGTCCTAGATGTACAAAACAGTGTCATTACATATAAAAATCAACAAGCCACTACGTGAACTATAGTACATTGATCAATACGCGAGAATTTGTATGAACTAATACTAGATTCTTTCAGTACAAAAGCTAATTTATAATGTAATTTTTCTACGTATCTATTCATATGGGTCCGAACTAATATTTATGCATCAATAATTACAAAAAAAAAAGGTAATTTCCGACATGACTAGATTCTTAAGTTTTGAAGAAACAAAACACTAGCGGCGAGAGGTTCTTAGCCCGGCACGAGATGGAGTTGGTAGTATGAAAAACTTTGCACTACTAAACACGCTTTATACTCTATTATCGGTTAACTAAAAGTAGTATATTATGGAATAACTGTACGGAATTACTATAAATTTTCCTTATGAATCATTGCACTTATTACGATCGACCAAAAGAGATGAATAATGAGCAACAATACACTGTCTTTAAATAAGTAAAGCATACTTTCACACACATCACTCGTGCTATATTACATACTAAAGTACACATATATATGCTAACACATATAACAATACATAATTACTAGGTATAATCTTAACAAATCACTAATATTACCCCACCTCAATATTAATCTGAACAAATCACTCAACCTGCTCAGGAACTGGAAAGGATGGCAACAATCAGAGCCGAATGGCCCTTCCATCAAACTAATTCATTTTTCCAATTACAAGATTATCTCAATGCCCTTGGAGGGACATATCGAAACTATTAACGAAGAAAGGTCCCTTTCCTGAAGGGAAAAGAACCTTTTTGACTTTTTTAACCCATGATGCGTTGGAAGTTGTGATCAATTTAGGAATAAATGAGAGTCTCGTGCTAACTTACACTGACATAATAAAATTTAACTTAATTACAAGGAGGCCTACAAATACAGCCATGTTAATAAAAATATCACATATACTACACACAACTACCTATATCTGGACAGACTACCGCAACCCGATTCTCAATTTTTAGGGGAAGAAAGAGTTTTAATGAAAGGCACTAATTTCACACGTACACTGATGAAATCACAATATCGGAAAATTAACTCACTTCACTGTATGAACCTGTCCACAGCTACTTGTTAATGTAAACATGGCGTCTTTTGAGCAGCATTCTATATTTTACGGTTTTCACTCTGTTTCCACTGGAGAATTTAACTGTTCAGGGCTCACTTTTACTTCTGAAGTGTTTATTTAATTAATTTGTACGGGACGCAGACAAGGTTGGACGACGACAAGCCTGGACACTTAATTTTGGTCGCTTCCGACAAGGTTGGACAACGACAAGCTTGGACACTTCTCAATGTATCCTCTTGCGCCAGACTCGAACGAATTCCTGAGGTGTCCAAGCTTGTCGTGGTCGATCCCGACAAGCCTGGACACATCTCATTTTGGGTCGCTGACGACAAGCCTGGACACATTCCTGAGGTGTCCAGGCTTATCGGGATCGATTTTGGATCGCTGGCGACAAGGTTGGCCAACAACAAGCCTGGAAACTTAATAAATAAATGGTTATATAGTTGTGTTCGTCATATCCTTCAATATTGGACAACTAACCATCATTTGTGGTCATTTGGTGGGTGAATACGAAAGATCTCGAAGAACCTTGGTATTAATCCACTAAGCAACCAGATGTTCGTTTTCTAAATTAAATGATCTGACAAATACAACTGTTTATTCACTTCTACGGGTGTACAAGGTCAGTTAGTGTTATCAATGTACAAGGGCAATTGTTCTCTCTGATTATACTGCAGTGTTATTTTTATACCACCGTGATATAGATGCGAGCCATGCAACTCTATATTGAAGGGCATGTATGTATGAACTGAAAACGCCTTAACTGGTAGTTTATTGGAACAGACATTTCAAATTGGGTCGTTGACGACAAGCCTGGACACATTCCTGGGGTGTCCAAGCTTGTCGTGGTCGATCCCGACAAGCCTGGACACATCTCATTTTGGGTCGCTGACGACAAGGTTGACCAACGACAAGCCTGGACATATTCCTGAAGGTGTTCAGGCTTGTCGGGATCGACCCCGAGATGCTTGGCAAATCTCATTTTCAGTCGATGACGACAAAGTTGGCCAACGACAAGCTTGGACACAAAAAGTATCCAGGCTTGTCGTCGTCCAACCTTGGCGCGGTCCCATTTGTAGAGTATCACGTGATTTCTGGTTAGTTTTCCTGTCAAAATCTCAATTTACCAGGAGCAGGATTGATGTAGCCCAACGTCAAGCCGAATAACGTGAAGGCGCGCCTTAATACTAAGGCGGAAAATATAGTTCCAATCAGAGCAAAGAATTTTAACTGCGGAAATTACAAAGCAAATGAAAAATAGCAATATACGAGTTTTTAATGAAATAATATATAAGTAAAGAAATTATTCCCCAAAATATATTTTTTTCTAGAATACTTTCCGAAGCTTCCACATTAAATTTTTGTTTAACTGCAGAACAAACATATTTAATACATAGTCC
Source organism: Thermobia domestica (assembly GCF_964235325.1). NCBI lineage: Eukaryota > Metazoa > Arthropoda > Insecta > Zygentoma > Lepismatidae > Thermobia > Thermobia domestica. The sequence continues at coordinate 129,599,645 of NC_137469.1, read as the reverse complement.
GAAAATCGTATGTTGAAAAATTTACAGCACACGGTACGTTCGAAAAGTACGGTTCCTCCAAACAAAAATTTCATTACCTTGACTAATGGTACATTACAGCTGGCTCACTATAACCAGTAAAATAAAGGTAATTAGGTAACTCCAAACGAGCAATAGAAACTTGAAACGCTATCCGTGATAGTGGCGCACGGAGGCAGTTCGGTCAATTTCAGCATTGAAAACTGTTCTTGTTTCATTCACTCGATGACAATCTTGAAACAAGAAATGGTGGTGTGAGAGCATAAGTCTGTCAAATGAATGGACAGAATAATTTGAAAAAAGCGCACTGTCATTATTACTCCTTGTGTTTTTATATTCATTTAGAGAACTTTCAGAAAACGCAAGAAAACATGACAAACGTAAAGTCCATTATGTGCTCGGTACAAACCTGATTGCAAAGGAACAGTGTTGCTACTCAAGTCGATCAGCAGTTTAACATTCAGCGTGAAGGAATTTCGGTAGTAACCGAAGACTTATTCAAAATCAAATATTTCCTGTTTCCGAAGAAATACCACACACATCCAAACGGAGGCTCCTAGTTAGTACAATGGCATCGCTAAACCAGTAAGGAACAATAAAGTAGTATATAAGAAACTCAGCATAGAATGCACATCACTTGTCGCATTATTCTATTCCTTCTACTCTAGAATCTTTTGGTATTGCCACCACTGAATGTACAAAAGCCAAGTTCTTTAGAATTAGTAAATTCTCACTCATGTCAGACGAGTGCACAGATACAAATGGAAGAGAAATTCTGAGTAATTGTATACGTTACATAAAGACTTGCAAACTGAAGGAGACCTTCGTTTGTACTGTTCCAGTTCAGTCTACTTTAGGAAGGAATCATCAAAGAGACAACTAGAAATACATAAAGTAGGGCTTAGTACTGCAAACTGATTGCTGTGGCTTTTGATGGTGCTTCAAATGTCAGCGGTGAAAAATCTGGAGTTCATGCACGTCTCGAAGAAGATTCACCTAGGTTGATTTTCCTTCAGTGCAAAAACTATTTTTTGCAACTGACTTTGATAACAGCACGTGGAACTTGAAAAGATATTAAAAGTGTTGTAAATGTAGTGACTAAACTGTACACAGCATTTCATGGGAGTCACAAGCGGCTGAAAGTTCTGCAGGAAGTAGAATCTTCAATAGACACTACTTCCCACAAAATGGTGCAATCTGCTTCCACTAGGGGGCTTTCATATGAAGGCAGTATTTATGTGTTCATCAAACATTATGCTGCAATGTGCATTGCGTTAGAGCATATCTGTGTTGATGCAAGAGACAGCTGGTGGACTATTGCTGGAATTAAGTAAGTCATCGACAACTTTTACACTAGTACTCTTAAATACATTTTGTAGCCACTTGCAAAACTAAGCAAAATCTGCAAATGTCAAGTAGAAATGATATGGTTACAGCTCTGAAGTTGGTAGAAGGTGTCATTGCACATTTGGAAGGTATCACTTTTGACGAGATTTCAGAACGTGCTGAAAGAGTTGTAAGAAAGGCTGAACACAACTCTCAGGCTGCCAGAATGGAAGAAAACATGAAACCCCAAGAATTCAAGGCTCTTCTCTCCAGTTACAAATCAAAAATTATTAGCAACATGAAGGAAAGGCTTGGCGGTCCTCTCAAACAGCTGTCTCGCTTCTATGATGTGCTTAAAAGCACCCCCGACTCACCGGATATAACTGAAGTGGCCAGCATTTCTAATGTTAGTAAATCTAAACTCGAACTAGAGTATAACATTTACAAAAAAGTTCCTACAGGTCTTATCATCAGCATCCATCAAAAACTCTTGGATCTTGCCTGTGGAGAAGAAAGAAGAATTATGTTCCCAACTCTGTCCGAAGTAGCAAATGTTCTTCTATTACTTCCTGTGGGCACAGCAGAGGTAGAGCTTTCACTTTCTATAATCAACTAGTGTTATGTTCATGTACGATACATTTAAAATGTAGGAAATTTTCAACATTCTGATTAATTTGCAGGAAGTTTCCAAGTTCTGACATGAAGGAACTGGCTTGGACAAGACAACGGTTAGTTGATGAGGCAATCTTTTTTCTGGTTTTTGAGGTGTGGGGCTTTGACGTCAACAAATATTTCATGCCTTGTAAAATTTTGATGTTTGGTGCTTATCAGTCGCGCTTCTATTTTTTTCTAATTTTTCGAGTTCATGATAATTAAAAGTACATTGCGTAGTTCGAATACATGTTCACTTTTTCGTTCAATCCAACTCACACCGCTTCAGATACTATATAGTTGTATTTGTTTACTAAGAATTAATTGCGTATCAGAAATACACCCCAACCAAAAATTCTGTGTGCTTATCTGCTCAGTATTAAAGATTTGAGATGGCGTGGGTCCACTTATGTTTTTATTTCTTTTTTCATTACAGATAACTTATCCTACAAGAGGCTTACGTGATGGCTCCATTCAAAAAACGACAACTGTTGAAATATAGTGAGGAAGCATTGCAGAATGCTCTTCACGCTGTACGATCAAGGAACATGAGTGTGCGTAAAGCTTCAGAATCATACTGTGTGCCAAAAACAACGCAACTCGATAAGCTGAGTGGCCGATGTCCAGAAGGTCGACAAATGGGCCCCAAAACAGTCTTGTCCAAAGAAGAGGAGAATAAGCTCGCTGAGTGGTTAATATCCGCGGCGAAATTGGGCTTTCCAAGGAAGAAGGACGATTTATTAAATGCCGTTCAACTCATTGTTCAGCATAATAACAGAACGACGCCGTTCAGGAATGGAATACCTGGTCCTACCTGGTATCATTCATTTTTGAAAAGGCACCCAGAAGTGACTGAGAGGACAGCGGAAACAGTATCTAAAGCACGTGCGTGTGTTACAGAGACTGCAATCAGATCTTGGTTTCAGGAACTGAAGGAGTACCTAACTAGTGTTAATTGTCGTGATTTGCTGGAAGATCCAGAAAGAATTCTAAATGCTGATGAGAAAAACTTTCAACTGTGTCTTCGAACTGGGGTAATTTTGGGACCCAAAGGTTGGAAAAACTTATATGAAGTGGCTCCTGAAACAGAAAAGGATACAATCACAGTTCTAGCTGAATTTAATGCTGTAGGAAGCATTTTGCCAACTATGGTAGTGTTCCCCTATGTGAAGCCAGTCAAAGATTTGATAAATACTGTACCAAAAGAATGGGGATTAAGATTATCTGATAGTGGGTGAATGAAATCTGAAACATTCTATGAATATATTGCTAACGTTTTGCTCCCTTGGTTGAAAAGAAGAAATACAAAGTTTCCCGTGCTTTTCCTCGTTGACGGACATAGAATTCACTTAAACTTGAACACTAGTAACTTGTGCCCTGAAAATGGTATTATTCTGTATGCCTTGTACCCCAACGCGACCCACATATTACAACCGGCAAATGTAGGTGTATTTAGAAGCTTAATGGTTGCTTGGCGGAAAGCTGTCCACAAATGACAAGCCGAAAATTCGTATAAGATCCTAACAAAGTTAGATTTTTGTCCACTTCTAGTTAAAGTTATACAAAATCGTGCCAGCCCTGAAATCATAAAGAATGCCTTTCGAAAGTGTTGATTCTTTCCCTTTGACCCAAATGCCGCTGATTACACAAAATACATTGTCCCACCAAACGCCTCACAATCCAGTCACGCGGTAAGTGTGTGTGAAATCCCACCACCTCAATCTACGAGTGAAACCCCATCAGCTTGTGAGCCAACAGTTGCGGCATATAGAAATACTCTTAAAATGATGAAGTATGAACTAGAATTGGAAACATTGGACAAATTTGAGATGGTGAGAGAATCGCAGGGCGAATCAAGTGTACGTGATGAAGAAACAATGTTATTTCAGTTCTGGCTGAAAGTACAACAGAAAGCAAAGAAACAAACTGAACACAACAGTGAAACTTAGAATGAACAATGCTCCTTACTCTCAACTCCTGAGGCTTTAGCAGTTGATGTTAGGCATACAAGCACTAGTCCATTGACATTTAATGATTCTCCTCTCAGCAGCGGGCAAGATGTTCCTCCCGAATGTGGAAGTAATCAAGCTTCATTGGAAAATTTTGAGCAGCATCTGTGGTGGCCAACAAAGGTAGACTCTGAGAAAACACGTTACCGGGGAACTAGATTGAGATCTTCGAACAAAATTCCATTTGCCATATCTTCAACAGAATGGAAAAATTATTATGAGGGAAAGGAAGAAATGAAACGAAGGAAGGAAGAAGAAAAAGAAAATCGAAAAAAGGATCGCCTTGAGAAGTTTTCAGCGAAAGAAAACAACAAGCGTTCTGGCAATAGAAAGAAAGTACACAAAGGGATACCAGGTTCTGAGAACCGGAAAAGCATTCCTGATAGTGGCAATCAAGAGCAAGAAGCGTCCAACCCGTACGAAAACAGTGCTTTTGATATCCCTGAGATAAAATAGTAATAAATTGCGTTGAAAATGAAGGCAAGAGTAGCCCATTCACGCATCCTTGTAGTGTATTATGTTTGTTAAAGCAAAACTGCTTCTATAGCACCTTGCTAGCCAATAAATTAAAATGTGTTCCCTCTTACAAAACTTGTTCATTTTTTGTGTCTGTTACGGTTGTTGAAGTACGTCAAGAGCAGAGTAGTTTTTTTAAGCTGTGAGTTGAAAGTCAAAGAAATACAGATAAAACAAATGAGATGCGTTACTTTCTGCGTAGTTATTTGCACACAAATCGTGAATTTAGAAGATATTAAAAATGGCTTTATGCCTTGTAGGCCTTATGATAGTATCTACAACTCAGTAACGTTGGAAAAGAAATTAAAAACCTGTCAAGAACATTTTAGTAGGTTACAATATGTCGTTTGTCAAATTGTAAGGAAATATAATTTGCAAGTTCGTCGTAGCAAAAGGCACCGGCAACATAAAAAGAAAGTACATAAAGTCAGACGGAAATTAAAAAGAGTTAAACGTATGTTGTATCGTTTTTCTAAATTTTCTAAGTTTGCTCGTAAATGTTCTTTGAGAAATAAATGACATAGTCAATACAATGTATCAACAAGTAGCCGTAAACGTAAAGTTTTGTTGTCACACCATGATAACCAATATTCCACATGTATTCTTGAAACAGGTGATCAAAATTTTTAATCGAATCATACTAGAAGTTTAGCAGTTAATGATTTAGCAAAGAAGTCAGGTGCTGACCACGCATCACCTGCAGTCAAAAATCACAAACCTTTTCAGGGAGAATGTGGTAATTGGGTGAATAAACCTCTTACGTTTAAGCGATTTTAAAATGAATGTAATAGGAAGATTAAATGTCAATCACCAATTACTATTAGTGATGTTCCATCAGCTGATTGTGACGCCATAGCGAAGGTCAAGCACACAGGTAAACGAAAAAACCTAGTGAAACGAAAAAGGCAATCTAGTGTGAATACAGTGAAATTGGTGTGCATAGAAAAACATCACGAAAGAAAAGTAATTGCAACTTAAGCAGTAATAAGTTAGTCAATTTCTTGTGTAATGCAGTGGTCATATATGTTGAGAAACCAATTTTGTGTTCTGAGCTACTGCTTCCTCAAGCAATTACAATTGGTGAAAACCACATAGTAGTTTATACATTCATATTAGTTGTCTGTTGGCAAATGAAATCTTTCGAAATTGTTTTTGTGTTGAAAAAACCTAAAGTAGGTGTAGGGTAAACAAAAATCTCGTTTAGCCGGACTGCTGGTATCTTATGAAGTTGACACTTGCAATGATTTTGGTAATTCAAAAAAAAGGTTGCGTAAAAACACTTTGATATGTCCATCTATGGTGTTGGCGTTAGTAGGCGTCCGTGACACACTATGTGACTTCCGGACGGCCGAAGCCTTTTTATTAAAGAAGAAAACATATGCTAAATGGCTTACCAAGGCATGAGATGAGATTCACTCCCAGTTTTGGTTAACATTATATTTATGTAAAGCCCGGCGCAGGTAATTTTCGTATCATTCCCCTTTTTATTCTTTTAAATTTTAACCTTTTACTCTATAATTAACCCTCATCTCCGGGTTGGAAATAAATAACTTTAATGTGGGTGGTATCTTCTAAACTTAGGAGGGCAGGCACTATAAAAGTGTAATGGTCTGACAAACCATCCACTGCTCAGTCCATTCTTGGTCAATTCTTAGCCAGAATGTAATAAATGTAAAGTATCAGGATCAATTAGTGTTGTTGTAGATTTAACTAAATTTTTGATATCGAAACTAATATTTTGAAAATATGTACGTGTATTCTTACTTGAATTTAAATTGTGTGCCATATCCTTGTTTCATAGTAGTAATGAAAATTAAAATAATACTACTAATAATAAAAAATGAAAACAAGTATACATTTATTGTGTTAGTTTTCCAATGTGTTCGAAGTTGTTTTTAATGAAAGTAAATATTGAATATGAATGCTTTCTTATAACAGTAATAAAATTATTTCATGTCAAACTTAAGAGTACAAGGCACTACACTAGAAAATATTTTATGTTACAATAACTATTCAGTATACTTATAAGTATAATATTTTTGTGTTTAATGATAAACAACGATAGTAATTAGTTATTCAATTTATCAAATATACTATTTTGAAAGAAAATGATAATAATTTGGTTAATATTTTGATGTGTTTGAAATTGCGGCACTTAAGTATTTTAAAACGACAAATATTAATATAATAAAATACATTAATAAGCTTTATTAAAATTATGGCCCTACCGTAATCCGAAATTCATCTTGTATGGCCCACGTGTTCGTTACCGTACTTCCGAATGGACTTAAAAATTTTTTCGTCATACTACCACAAGAAGACTTAATTGATGTTAATCCTTTAAAGACTAGTGGAAGAAATTTGGTGACAATAGTAAAGTGATCAGTGTTGCAGGGTTCTGTTTGTTTTTCAGTCCCCTCAAAACAAACGTCTTGTCGAGCGCCTATGTAACCATATGGTCTAGCTCATCGAATATTGATGAAGAAAATTTTTAATTTTTAAATGAACCTCCTATAAAAGCACTCTTAAGAAATTTTTCTCTCAGCAAACAGACGAATATGCATATGTGTGTGTGCGTCGCGTCTGCGACGGAAATCTTGGGGATCCTTTCGTCTCCCCAAATAAGGTGCTAAAATTCGGCACAGAGAAAAAACTTCGTCTCTAAAAATTCCTGCCTATGGGTTGTCATAGCTATTTTTAGCTTTGACATCACCAGGCTGCATTGTGAGCCTGTCCACTGCGTAGAAATGCGAGGAGACGGGGAGAAAAATTCTGTAGTCTGACTGGTGCAACTAACATGACAACAACGTGTGACCACTTAGTGTCAAAATAATGTTTTATTTTAACTAGTGCAAAATGTGGCAAATGTAAATGGTGTGACGATGAACCAATGCAAATTATATGGTGCGTGGATGATAATGAAAATGTTGCCTCAAAGGGAAAGATTGAAATCTTAAAATCTTCGTTCGTAATAGATACTTTTAAAATCATCTCGACTGCAAGGAGCAGCACCATAATGAAGAAACTTCAAGTCTATCCAAAAAAAGACAAAATGGTAGAAAAGGGAATGCACCCCGCAACGTTCAGGACATCCCCCCTGGAACCACCAAAAATAATTTTCTTTCGGCATCAAAGTGAGTGAAAAGTGACAGTATGAAATTGTGGAAACCAACGATGTATCGAAACACAACCGGTAATCCGCGACTACCGCGCCTTCCGTTACTGTAATAATAGTAATTGGGCCGAGTATTAAATTCCTTTATCATATTCAATCATTCAAATTAAACTGCCAAAATATAATGTAATATGTGTTCGTGCAGTTTTAGTATTATTTATTAAAGCGAAAAGTAAAATTTTGCATATCCTTTACCAAAATAATGATTATGGTGTAAATTTATATTTTCTAGTTTTAAGAAATAACCTAATTTACTTTTTCTTTCCAGCATAAATAACTGATGCCTATACAACATAATAATTTCCGCGTTATTACATTGTATCTGCATTGAGAATACGATTAGAGTCAGCTTTTATGTCGATTTCCCAGAATGTCCTGACCCGAACTCTGAACCGTGTTGTCCAGTGGCTATATGGTCGGCTTTGGCAAAAAGTCCAAATTGTTATTAAAGTTTAAAGGAGACGCTTAAAACTTAGAGGATCGAATCTCGGACTGTTGTAAAAGCCCAAGCCCTCCTAGGGAACTGCTGGACACGAACCACATACTGTAATAATCCATTAAATAATTTTGTATTATTATTATTATAATTATTATACAATATTGCCGTCTTGTTTAATATACAGTAAAAGAAGGGAGCAGAAGTTTTGATTATTTCTGTCATTCTCTCCATTGTTTGTATCCCAATCGTTCGAGAAAATTAAGACACTGAATACTACTAACACCTACTATTTGCTACTGATATTGGTTCTCCTTCTCGATTATCTTCTGGTTTTGTCTCTAGTACTTCTAATTTCCTAACGCTCTCGGCCGTTGGCAACTCAATAGAAGCCTTCTGATGCGATGTTAACAAGCGATACTAGCGATCTCCAAGAAAAACGGAGTCAGCGACTTGTGGACCTATACTACTTAAGCCTGGGAAAATGAGGATAACAAAAAGCAGTGATGCTTTATAAATAAATCGTTCAAAAGTATTTTCTTTTAAACGATTTTAAACGATTAAAAAATTCATAAAATTGCTACTACTAGAGGAAATACGAAGTTTATCACAGAGCCAGTGCTACAATCTTCTGATTACTAACCATCAGGTAGATAGCGAGATGATATAACTTAGTCGCGACGGTAATGCTATTTTGTGTAAAAGTGGTAGTTACTCCCGTAACCAGATTGTGTCATCTCGTTATATGATGTTTAGTAATCAGAGATATATCAGAGTATATGGGACTAGTCCAGAGATATTCCATTCAGTAAGTTCAGTCAGTGAATACCCATTTTTATCACAGATTTATATTTGTTCTTCGTCAAAATATGCATTTCTGAGAAAATTATGCATTAAGAATTTCTGAGAAAGTTACAATGTAGGAATTATACAGAACAGTAAATCAGTGGTGTTTTTAATATTCAACAGGATATACTAATTAATGACCCTCCTTCAAATCTAATCTCAAAACTAACAATATTCATTTAGCATCGACTACAGGATAGTAGCGTTAAGTTATTTAAACTACTTCTGAATTTATTTTAAGGCACATCTGAGCCTCGTAGGATAGAAATGAGGGAACTGAGTAATTAGGGGCATAAAAAGTTTCCCAGTGATACCGAGGAAGAATCTTGGTAATCTCAGTCGAAATATTTATCCACGAGAGATCGATCACACCATCTTCCTAATCTTAAGCTGATGGTCTAACGCTGAGCTTTGGCCATTCAATGTGGGTGTGAAATGTTTATGTATTTGAATTCACGTCAAATTCTAAAAACTAGTGAAGGTAAACAAACGAGAAAAATATAAATGCCACGTATACTTCTTTTGCTGCAAGGAGTCCCGATTGAAATGTCTGTTCTAACACTGATATTAGGGAAAGAAAAACGCATTTCCTCTTTTTGCTTCAAAAAGTGTTCACTTTATCATTTTAATAAAGTAAAGGCACACTCATTACTCAGTTTTAGAGCTCAAGGGTAAAAGTAGTAAAAATAATTAAACTACGGCCAGATGCTACGGCAGTTGCTCCGGGCGCCAGCAAACTAATCTATGTGTTTATTGACGTAGATGAAGGGAATGCTTATCGCAAAATTTGCCCTGAGCACCAAATGTATAGTTTCCTCACTGATTAGCCTACCATTTTTTAGAGCTTGAAATCGGGACATTTTTCTGAAATATTAAGAATACATGATAATTATTGGCAGTTTACTTTAAAGTGAAACTTAACCTTAAAAAAAAAAAAAGGCTTAAAATTTAAAGTGGGCTGGGACGGCAAATCAGCGTCCTGTTAGAGTTCAGCTCCTGTTTCTGTGCGACGTTTGTCTCTTAAGAACATTTGTCCTTGTCCATTACTTTTTACTTTATTATTATTAGTATTAATACAGTTTATCTACCAAACAACTTTTTATTTAATTATGCAGTATTAAACCAAGTCTGGAACTTGTAATATTTATTTACTTCCATTATTCTATCAAGGAAATTAGTGTGATCTGTACGAAGAGGAATGTTTTCGAGCTGATAAAATTTGAGGTGACTGCTGCAATGCTATAACTTTGAACTTCGCTTTATCTGAAGTAGATGCAGACATGTCGGAACGTTTGATTCTTGTAGATTCACCAGTTCAAACCTGCGGAAGATGAGGCCCAGAGAATATGACTCTCAACAAACAACATTCGAACAAATTTATCATGAATGTTTGGAGATATTCAAAGAAAATGGTCTTGAAATTCCAGAGCCGGGAACTGATAAACTATAAGGGTTCCTCGTGGAAACATCAAAAATTTATTTTGAAGGTAGCTCTTCCTTCATTGGAGGCAGAAAATCAATTTTCTAAACATAATGTACTAAGAGACTTTTTCTGCCTAATATTGATAAGGCAATCAGTAAGACGGAAAAATGCTTTGGATCATGTAGCAAAATCATTAGGTCAATCACCACGCTACGTCCGAAAAGTGAAAACTTTCTAAATTACAACAGTGTGGAGCCTATGGCCCACTATTATGGAAGTGATCTGGAAATACTCAAACGTGAACTCAAAATCCTCCCAAACACAATTAAGTTGTATGAAAACGAGAGAAAACCAAAGTTGATTCCTTGATGAATTTTGTTGATGTTTGCGTCTACAAAAGCGCATTCCTAAAAACCAGCCTATCTCTATAACTGTATCAGTTTCTAGTGCTACATGTGAAAGGCCATTTTCATGTTTGAAAAGATTGAAGTCATTCGCAATTCAATGACTGATGATAGGTTGAAAAACTTAGGATTACTTTATATTGAAGAGAAAATTGCTAAATCCTTAGATCTGGGAGAAGTTGTTAATAAGTTTGCTGCTGCGCACAAAAATAGAAAGATCCTCTTATAAGTAGAGGCATGAACCTATATGTTATTTTCTTTGTCTGTAAAATTTATTTTCCGGCTCCCCACTTACATCAGCCAGTCACATATATTTTAAACGCAGTGATTAAATAACTACTTATATTAGAAATCAATTGTGTTAATGTATCCTAGTTCTTTGAGGTAGTAAATTCTTACATTTTCACTGTCTAAGAGTAAAATCATGAACAACAAAGATGAAAACATTCACCTTGAACACAAATATTATATATATATATATATATATATATATATATATATATATATATATATATATATATATATATATATATATATATATATATATATATATGTGTGTGTGTGTGTGTGTGTGTGTGTGTGTGTGTGTGTGTGTGTGTGTGTGTGTTTATGAGAATAGAATATTTCATTCATTGAGATGGCCCCCTCAGAATTTTCTTGGGCCCTTCATTGCCCCCCCCCCCCTGAAAAATATTCTAGTTACCCTACTGATAATGGAGCAAAGTTTCAGAATGTAAGTAATATTTTATTGTGTCTAGATTCCAGTTGTGGAATTCTTAAAGGGATGTGGTGGTTGCTATAGACATAGATTAATTGCATTAATTAATATATGCTACAGAGGGCTAACCTCTGAGGTTCCTGGTTCGATTTCAGGCCATGTGAGTTTGTGAAGACAACATCGTGGGGATTTCTGAAGATTCTCCTGTTTCCTCTCACATTGTTATTCCACCAGTTTTTTCCCTTTCATTATTCATCCATCTCCTTTAGCCTAAAGGGCATAAGTGTGGGACGTAAAACTAAAAAAAAAGCGATTCCCAAACAGTGAATTAATAAATCTAAAACTCCTTTTTTTTTAATGTTGGAGAACCTTTATTGTACTGAATAGTTAGTGGAAATGCCTGTACACATGGTCCCGAGTTCGATGTCTGATGGAGGAGCAAAATTTTCGTTGCACGTTCGGCATCTGGTTTGCCATACCCCTGCTTGCTGTATGACACTCAATTCATATCTGTACGCGTATGCAAAAGGTATGGTATCCCAAATTTAAGTACCAGTATAGATATAAATGGTTTTGTAGCCCAAGGTCAATGTTTCAAATGTCCCTGCGACGCACCATACAAAATTAATATATAATATATGAACAAGACTGACCCCTGATTTTACCTTATGTTTTAAAGAAATCTTACGTGGCACTTATATCCAGCCAGACGTGCAAACAATATATTTAATAGACCGATTGTTTTTTACCAGTGACGACGCTAGAGAGAAAGCAAGACTCCCCGATTGCCCTCCCCCACAGAAATGTTGTATTATCATGTAGCTAAAGTAATGTACAAATATTTTCGGTATAGAAAGAAGCAACTGCTCCTTCTAAAGAAAGTCTCTGCCCGTCCCTTTTTCCCCGAGAAAGGAAAGCTGGTGCCGTCACTGGTTTTTAATCTTTCTTTCTGGATAGAAATTAGAGATTAAACAAAGTTTATAAATTTAACAGTGTGTTATGCTTCATTATTTGAGAGACTAAAAATACTAGCCTAAATATTACGGGCCTTATGCAGAATCGTTCTGACAAGTGATTAGAGCAATACTAAAGAGTTCGACTAACATATGTTTCCTGCAGTAGTCTAACCTTTAGTATGACGCTAATCATAACTCGCTACATGTTTAATATTTTCAGAGGGGAAGTTGAGAGCCAGATGGAGAGGATAACGGGACACATTTAGGAAGGAATTAAAAAGAGAGAAGTCAGGTCGTTCGGGAGACGGAGCTAGTTTACAATTGGTATCATCCTGGCCTCATTTTAAATTTTTAATGTTTCTCTCTGAAACAATGATACCAAGAGTTTTCTTAGGGAATATTCCTTTGGAACATGTTAAAACGTTACCGCCTTCGGAGATACAGCAGGCAATTGCCACCACAGATGAGACTGTTGTAGACGAATTACTGTTACCGGGACCATCCCATGAAAATACTGATGTAGCCAATGGAACCAAGCGTTTTAAAAAGACAGTTTCTAAAAAACGGTCATCCGACTTCAGTGAAAAAATATTGGCGTTGGAAGACAAAAAAGATGTATCTCGAAAATAATGCTATACACAATGACAGTGATTACCAGTTCTTAATGAGTTTGCACCCATTTTAAAATCAGTCCCAAAACATAGGAAGCTCGCCGTACGCTCTAAGCTTCAACAAGTTTTTATTGATGAACAGGAATTGGAGGAAACAGTTTCCTCAATACCGCCATCACGTTTTACATCTGCATCGCCAAGCGAGTTATCTCATACACCAGAAGGATTGATCTATCAAATTGATGAGACAGGTTCAACATATTATGTAACATTGCGCTACTGGTTTCAGAATACAAAAATATCAAATATCATCACTGGGAATTATTCCTAATTACCATGTTTCTTTTTATTTAAATATAAATTTCACAAAAAGTGAAAAAATTACATTGTTATTCTATTGTTTACTACTTCATTTTATGCTGTTGATAAATTTGTATGCATTTTTTAAGGTGAATTGAATTCCAGGAGGCAAAGGTTTCAAAAGTACAAAGCAGCCAATATAATAATTGTATAAATTGATATAGACCCCTTGCATATATTATTATATATTATTATATTATATTATATTATATTATATTATATTATATTATATTATATTATATTATATTATATTATATTATATACAGAGTTAGCGCCTGAGGGAAGTCATATCGACAAAAATTAAAGTTTTATCGATTCAAACAAAAGGAAAGAAAATAGTTTCCCGTACTAACTGTATACGAATGACTGTATTAGCTGAGTTTTCTTCCATCTAGTTCGAAACAATAAAGCATTATTTTTTACCGACGTGACTTTCCTTACGAGCCGCTCTGATTACAGAATATTTTCATGTATACTTACAAATCGAGTGAATGAATAGTGTGTAGTTGGCAATTTATGAACATTCAAAAATTGCTGCAATTGTAACATCTACATAATTTGATTTAAATTGTGTTTCCATATATGAATTTGAATATATATCCAGAAGATCTAAATTAATTATATATGCATTTAACAAACAAAACTGATGGTATATTAATAGATAAAAGAAAAATATAATCGCTTCTTACCTTAATATCAAAACCAAACGATTCTTCGCAGAAACACATTCTCGAAAATTGGAATGTTTTTCAAGTGCAGGTGAGATTTTGAGAAGTATGTAACAGAATGTTGCAGGTGTCATTCTAAAATACTCGAAAAACTTCTCTTCTTGTTGCTCTAGCTGAGGCAATAAGTTAAATTTCTCCCTCTTCATTTCTTGACAAAAATATGTCATTTATCCACGTTCGTCTTCTTCGTGCTCTCAAGACTTTAAGGTACGAATTTTCATGCAAAAATATTTCAAATTGGAGCTTTGAAAGAGACATTGCAACTTGATCCGCATTTGTAAAACTTCGGATGTAGTAGAGGCACATGAATTTGCAGTTCGCATTCACATTCGCATTCGCATTCGCAAACGCATTCGGAAGCCTTGGAGGCGCGCCCTAAGTCCGCACTTCCATTGCTTCCGAATGCGATTGCGAATGCGAATGTGAACTGTGAATTCAGGTGCCTCTACTATATCCGAAGTTTTGCGAATGCGAATTAAGTTGGAATGTCTCTTTTAAATCTTCAATGTGAAATAGTTTTGCTTGAAAATTCGTAACTTAAAGCCTAAATAACAATAATATCTATTAATTTCCTTTGTGTGCAAAATAAAATGAATGTCGCTTCCGTCATTATTATGCTTCCGTAGTAACCGCTACTATTTTCACATAAAAATAAATTAACTAAATAAAATTGGAGAATACAGAATCAACCTACTTTCTAAGAAAACTTTCTCCATGAGTAAAGAAACCCGTTTTTTCTATTTCAAACATATTTGTCAATAATTACATGTATTCGTAATATCATTATTTGAGGAACAAAAACGATATATAAATTGAATAAAATGTTGCGGTTCGTGTATTAATTAAATCTTCATATTTTAAAAACAAAACAAAAGAACATTCACAAATCTTGCTTACATCTGCCTATAATTTGTTCACAACGTCTCGTTTGTAAAATCTGGATGAGCTTGGTTCCACAATGGAACTTTATCAAAAAAATAATTTATTAAAGCATCAACATCTAGTTCCATCTTTATTTTTATTTTTTATTTATTTATAACTCTGAACTTAGTGATGTAAAAAACGGGTTTCTTTCTGTGAAGTTTTTTTTTCAATAAAAAGGTTCTTTTTCTTGTTTTTTTTTTTATCAAATGCCTGTTTCTTTTCTGGCAACTATTATTTATTGATTTATGTTGCAGATTATTGAAATAATCAACAGAACTTGAGTCGAAGATCTCGTAAGTTACATATCGTTTGTTTCTTTGTAACTATACGAGCAAAATTGTGTGATTATTCTTCTCGGACCCAGGTCATTTTTGTCGTTTTCCTACATTTTCAGTTAGTGACTTATTGCCCAAAAACCATTTATTCAATTAACATGGTTAAGGCCTTGTTTTTCAGAAAAGAGATGTGGCTATTTTTTGGTGTAAGGTGCATTGCAGTGTTGTCAACGGATGGAAAATTATTGCGGGAAATGTAGGGGTGAAAATTTACGAAAAACAAATTACGTAATCGAATTTCAAAATTTTTTGTATTTAGCACCAATGCTGCCATATGGGTTCAAGTTACCAAAAAAAAAAAAAAAAAAAAAAATATTTCCTGTGTTGACAAGGTACATTGTAATCCTGAAGTCGCTGGCTTCCATTCAGAGAAGGAAAGAAAAATTTCTCTATCATCATACGCATGAAATTTTGACACTTTTTACGCCTCAGAAGCAAAAATCAACAGACATGCCGGGGCTACAGAATATCTAATTATCCTATTGAAACTTTTTATGGGGCCTTTTGTACGCCAAAGAGGAAGCTTTCAGGTAGTGGTACATTTGTTTGAATGTAGCTAGCAATAGGGAAATAATAGAGGGGAAAAGGGAAATTTTCCGAATTTTTCACCTAAAATCGGAAATTAATTGTTTTGGCTAGAAACGCTGCCATCAGACAGACGAAAACGTTCTGAAAATAAACCTTGGTATCCCAAGAATATATCCTACAAGTAACATGGCGATACGTAACAAAGTAAGCATGAAATTAAAACAAATCTCATTCTACCTCAGAAATTCCCCATTTTCTTACCATTTACAGAACATGGCTTATTATAAACCTCAACTGTACTTCCTCTAATTAGTCTAGTGAAACTTTTTATGGTGCGCTGTGTAGGCTAAGAACGAGGCTTTTAGACACTGGTACGTTTGTTCGAATGTGGCTAACAAGAGGGAAATAATAGAAAAGAAGGGATTTTTTCCAAAATTTCCCACTCAAATCTGGAATTAAAATTTTCTGTAGCTACCAACACTACTATCAGACACATACAAACTATCTTAAAATAAGCTTTGGTATCACTCTAATATATCGTACAAGTATTGTGACGATATCTAATAAAGTAAACATGTCAATAAAAATATCTCATTCTACCTAAAAAAAAAATACAGTTATCTTTCCAATTAGAGAATGAGGTCTACTGTAAATCTCAACTGTACTTACCCTAATTATCCTATTAAAATTTTCTGTAGTGCGTTGTCTAGAGCAAAGACGAGACTTTTAGATACTGGTAGGTTTGTTCCGATGTAGCCAACAAGAGGGAAATAATAGAGACAAAACAGGTAATTTTCCCAATGTTTCGCTCAAAAATTGGAATTAAAATTTTCTGTATCTAGCAATACTGTTACCAGACAGACGCAAACTTTCTTAAATTAAACATTGGTACACCACGAATATATCCTACAAGTATCATGGCGATATTTAAGGAACAAAGCTTCTAATTACCAAAATTATTTTTCGGTAAACAGAAAAGTAGGGAAAAACTAGAGAAATCAAGGGTTAGAACATAAATATGAAATTTTCGTGCGCCCCTAATTATCCTATTGTAACGATCTGTACCCGCGTTTGTTCAATAAGGACAAATGTTCGACTGGCGGAAGTTGACTTGCACTCGGACGTGGACGTATAGGTACGGATTTATAAACAAAAATTTCGATTTTTTCCCAAATTTAGGGAAATTTTAATTTCCCCAATTGGCAACACTGCTTGCAGGCCCGTCCAATTGTTGTCAACAATTAGGTATCCATCCGTGGTATCTACCTGGCAAGTCTTAAGGAGGTCTCTCTCTGCAACGAAGGAAGCTACACAGAAAAAAGAAGTAAAGGAAATTCGAAAATTCTCGAATTTTTTACTGGAGTGAAATTTGAGAACGAAATCCGACACGCAGAAGAAAAAGAAACTAATATGATTAAGTATGGTCCTATCATATTTAGCTAAAAAAAATATCCCGATATCTTAATTAGTGTCCATGCAGGAGCGGATTAAAAAAGTGACACACCCGTGTGTGCCACTTAGGCCACCTGGGTCTGAAAGGGTTATTGTACATTTGATTACAATTTTTTGAAGAGTAACTCGTGTTGTTGTAGTAGTAGTCTCTACTAATAATAATATCGTTGTTGTAAACAATCACTTTATAAGGAAACTTTTCTCTCCTATTTATATCTTAGTTCCAATACTGTTGGTGAGAAATGCAGGGTGTTTCAAAATGAATATCGAGGTTTTATGTCTTCGTAGTACTTATTACATTTTACGTACAGTTATAAACAATACATAAAGTAAAAGAGCACCTCAAACAGTCTTTGCTACAAGTGTTCGATATGAGATTAATTCGTCACATGGCACACATCGAAACGATAGGCGAGAAAGGCCCATAAACTTTCCGTCATATGGTACAAGACACATTCAATTTAGGGAAGTCTCGTTTCAACTGTACTATCTCCCGAGGATTTGCTGACCGCCAGATGCGAACATTATGAGTGTTCACATTAGAGTGTGACACGATCCAGAAAATCTTCATTGTTATGCAGCAATATTTCACTTGCGAAATTGGCACGTAAACCGTAGTCTGTAGGCTTTAGACCTGTAGCAACTGCAAACGATAAGGACGTAGTTGCAAGCGTCTCCTTAACATTCTTCACACCGACGGTTGCACTGTAATTACAGATTCAGTCCTTATTAAAACACAAAAAGCTTTCTGATCTCTAGTCTCGCTACTTGCTCTTTCTAACAGCAGACAAAAGAAACAATGCATGTGCATGCGTGCTTACAAAACTCTTTAAGTTGCTCTTTCATTTGATATAATATTTATAATTGTAAGTTAATTATAATAAATTCTACAAAGTTTCAAAACCCTAATATTAATTTTGAAACACCCTGCATTACTTCAAACTGTGTCATCCTATATTCATGTCTTGTATATACACATCATCAGGGCCGCCCCTAGACAATTTGACGCCCCGTGTAATGGTATAATTTGCCGCCTCCCCTTTCTCCAGAAAAAAATATCTTAAAATCCATGATTCTAAGTATGCTACTCCAGCATGAATACGAAGGGGAATGTAAGTGCAGTTGAACTCAGAAAGGCTTAAATAATTACTGAAAATGCAATCCCGTTGTGTCTGTTTTTTTTTTCTTTAAGTATTAATCTATCATGTTAGTGAAAGATAAAGCAAACACACCTGCAGAGGAAAGATGGTAATCCTTTTTATAGAATTCAATATCGACCTTCCGTCTCAATGTATCACTTGGCAATTCTAGTACAACTAGCTCTATTATCTGCATTTCTTGATTTTTGTTCTACATCTGTTAACATTTTTTGAAAAACTTATTTCTATCTTCAATGATAAGGAACTTGTCTGTGACAAAAACAAGACTAATTTTCAAATCAAAACTGTGATAACTAACTAAATGGAACAGATATTCGCTACTATTCGAGAATTCTTGAATCTGACAAAAATCAAGCAATTTGTGCTCGGATTTATTTTCTTTTTGCTTTAGCATTTCCATGTAACCTTAAACTAATGCGACCTAAACATAATTGATGAATGCAGTATTCAAATAGAAGGTCAGCTTGGTAAATGTAACTACATCATCATGAAGTCTTACAACAAGAAATATTTAATTTAAATAATATACTTATGACAAATTTTGCCGGACCCTCCATACTTCCCACTCCATGCAAACGCACGTGTCACATATGATAGATCCGGCTCTGCATATCATATATATCTAGTCGACAAATTATTTATATATGATATTTAGAAAAACACTAGTAGGCAAACTAGTATTAGTTTTTACCTTTAGACAAGTTATTTGAATTTTATACTGTTCGTGACGTTATTTTCGTACTTATTAAAGACCTGGTTTCACAAAAAAGCAAGATTTCATTTCTACTTTTATATCTTAGTTGATATTGATGAAAACTGCTGAAACCTGAATTGTTAGGCTAGCTTTAGACGGAAGCATTTATCTAGCATTTTTCGTAGCAAAAATCATATCATCGATATCCTACTGTGTAAAGTACCAAATGCTATAGCATTTCTCATGCCATGGCATATCCTATGGCATTTCTTGTCGAAATAACCTGCTTTATTTCGTAGCATTTTACCCAGCATTTCTGGTCCCATTGCAGCGCCGTGGTGTGTTAAAAAGAAGCGAAAGATTTTGGGCCAAATATCCAGTGGAGATCTTAAGTTGACCAAACCAGAGCACCACACAATATGACGTCACTAAATGTGATAGTAAATTGAGCAGTGTTTGCAACTGATTTGGGGTCAACTTATTAATTTTATACTAGAGTAACAGACCGGTAAAGAAAATATGTTTAAAAATGATTATCTGTTAATAAGGTAATATACTTAAAGAGATATTTGTATATTTATATGAAAACAGCATTTCCACACGCGATATTTGATGATGTGCTCCGCGAAAGATTTGTTGCCACAAAAAATTTGGAGATCCACAATATATAATTGACATAAAAATTAATGATAGGTCTACATCATATTAATATGTGACAAGCCCTTATCCATGGGGTCTAAGGGGGCGGGCCCCTCAAAATTTTAGGGGACGGTACTGGTCCCCTAAAATTTTCACAGTACGCTTGCAGTCAGACGCACTCGCCAATCAAAAAATAATGGTCGCCAGTATCTCTCACGTTCAAATTGAGATGCCCCCCCCCAAACGGCCTTTGGTTTGACAAAGAAAGATTTAACACTCCGTGTTTTCTCTCACTCAGTGAAAATTATTTTCTTACGAAACAGAAAATGCGCTGCCCTGTGAGTTCAGACAGAAACCATTCCTACTGAACACTGGTCGCCAGCTCTAAATTTCTAGTCGCCAATTTTTTAGTCTAAAATTTGTACGCTTAGCTATAATATGATGATTAACTATAATACGTTTGGATCGGGACTCCCTCCCAAACTTCTATCGGGCTTCCCCTAGATTTTTGGGCTGGCTACAAGCCTAGTATGTGATAAGTGACAGAGCCGTAACTTGAGGAGGGAGGGGCAAATGCTTCCCCAAGGAAGCTCCCCGCCGTTCGAGGGGACCCATTTTAAGACAACATTTTCTTACTCCGTATACGATGCGAACATGAAATTATAAATGAAGCATCGAGTATGTCCACTATATTACATAAACAAAACAACACATAAAAGGTAAATAAAACAAAAAATGAGTCTTGGGCCCATTTCAATAAAAAAGTTTCTATTAGTGGCCCTAGAAGTAATGTTTATTCGTATGGCTTTGATATTTGTCAATATTGCCCCCTTAATTCATTTGTCATGTGTGGAGCGGGATCAAAGGTGTAACTAACGACCCGGGCCCATAAAGAGTAAGAGAAAGATGGAAAGAGGGAGCCTAAGAATTAGAGAAACAACTTTTTTCTAGGAGCACCAAATACGGGCATTAATGCTTACCCCCCTCCCAAGAAAACAATTTAAGTTACGGCGCTGGATAAATGGATGCAGGTGTAGAATACATAAACATAAAAACAGTAATTTATGTTTTAAAATGAATGACTTGGTGTGAAAGAGGACTGTACTACTAATTTTTAAAAATTATATAACGTTTACTGTATGTAGAAAACAATGGTGCTGTTCTATTATATGAGTTTGAATTTGCAAAATTTACGAAAGAAGTATGTAATATATTTCTCGGGTTCTGTAGGATTACGGGTCAAAAACTGCGTAAAAACACAATGTTTATAAGTGGAATGATTTTATGTTGTGGAAAGATAATTGATATTGATTAATTTGTGAACTGAGTAGACTGGAAATGCCGTGTGCTGAATAGAAAATTTTGCAATTACTATTTGCTAGTAATTAGAATGGACTAATGTAACGTGCATTGCGGCGTTCTAACAGACTTCGCTTGCTAGCGCTCGATCCTCAATTTTTATTTATTCATTTATTGATACAAGTCATGGCCATTATCGGCATCTATGGCTTTAAGCACGTCAGGTTGGAGGGATGACATCCTCGGCGAGCACACAATCACGGTACGGGGGAGGGATATAAGGAACGGATAAGGAAAGAAGCGGCCTGAGGCCTGTAAATTAAATACCATCCCGGCAGTTACCTGATGTGAATGAGGAAATCCCAGGAAAACCCTCATTTAGGATAGCTAGCCTGAAAAAGCTGTTACACCTTTTCGACCGACTGACCCTGCCGAAAATCGAGCCCAGGACCAAAAGCGAGAGCATTAGCGACTACTCATGCTCAGCAATACTGTCTGAAACTCTTTAGTTAGTGGTATGTTTGGCTTTAGGTAGATTAACCTCAAAAACATTTAAGAAAACATCAATGATTTTCAACAAAACATGCTTTCTCCCAGTAATCCGGCATATGGCTAGTTTTCAAAGCACATACTGAGAAAAAAAATGTAGGTAGCGTACTCAAAACGGTAAGTTACGTGCGTAATTCCTGTAGTTTTTGACTTAACGTACAGCAAACTTATAACTGAAAACACTTTATAATACTTTACTTAATGTTTTATAATACTTACTTTCCGTATAAGTGTTCCATCTATACTTACTTTCCGTATGAAACAATATAGGCGGCAGGATCTCACATACAAATCGACGCAGAATGTCCATAGTAGAATAGAATATAGCTACATAATGTAACATAGGTGATATACGGAAAACTGTTAGATGTCAGACATCCTGCAATGGCATGATGTAACATTTAAGGGCAGTGCGTATGTAGCACATGCTCCATACTGATTTCTGTAATAAGCAAGAGGTTTTTGTATATTTGTAGAATATACCACTGTCCGGAGAACGGATTTTTCTTAGTATTCAGTTCATAAGCAAGAGCGCCCATGTTGTGGTTTCCAATGGGAGCAAGTATAAGCGACGTTTCAAATATAGTTTCGAATTTTGCTGTAAGTAATGTAAAAATTCTGTTGGGTGTTCAATATTCCCAAGTACAATTTCCTCTTAGGGGCAAGCGCCCGACCATGCCCCCCTTAATGGGCGCCCTTGTTCATAAGTAATGCAGTTATGTGGGTGCTGAACTTGTGGGTTCAGTATTTCTTGATAAATCCATTAGGGGAGAAGTGCCGATTATCACACCCCTTCCTAATTCCGTACCCCATTGGATTTCGGCCGGGGAGTGCTGCACTCTGGTGTTAACACGTGTACTATAATCGGCTGAGGTATCTGCTCCAGTAGACGGAGTTTCGCCGCGCTGTATGCACGTATAAGAAAAGCACGAGCTGTTGTAATTTTGGTGAAGGCCAAAATATTTTGCAAGATTGTCGTCAACGATATATTCTGCAGTCAAAGGTATGATATAATCATATAATTAGTGCATAAACGGTATGTGTAACTACCTAGTTATAGTGTAAAGTGTATATTGCGAAGTGGATACCAAATGTGTTGGTAGAAGTAGGCGCCATGTTAGCATGAACAATTGTGCCGAATATCGCACCCTGCATATGTTCCAAATACCGCACGGGTGCGATATTACGAATAGCACTTTTCACCTTGGAATGATGTCACATAAAGCTGTACAGGGTATGTTCCGTGTGAGTTGTCCCGAACAGGATATAGTTAAGCTAATTTCCATTAGGTTAGGGCAAAAACCAACTCTTGGGTACAATCTGGAAAGTGAATTAGTGAGGTATTGTGTAGATATGGAATCTGTGTTTTCTGATTTAACGGCCAAGCATATCAAACTTTTAGCTTTTCAACTCGCTGAAACCAATTCCGCATCCATTTCCGAAGAACGATTAGTCAGCTGGTGCTAAATGGTTTCGTGGTTTTATGACTAGCAATCCAAAGCTCACTCTAGGAAAACATCAACCGACAAGTATTGCTAGACTTAAGGGGTTCATTAAAGAAAAGGTTAATGCATTTTTTTGATATATACGAACCACTGGTTGACATTGTGCATTATGACCCAACAAAAATTTACAACGTTGACGAAACAGGCCTTACCACCGTCCAGCACAAAACAACAAAGGTGATTGCTCTTAAAAGGAAAAGGCAAGTTGGTTCAGTTTCGTCCGGGCAACGTGGTTCCCTAGCTACAATGGTTTCATGCATGAGTGTGTCAGGGTATTTTTAGCCACCCCTAATTGTATATCCTAGAAAGAATATGAAGCAGGAACTTCTGGATGGTGCCCCTTATGGTACCATCGCTCATTGCCACAGCTCAGGATGGATACAAATTGATAGTTTCCTTAAATGATTCAAGAAGCAGTTCTTAACGAACGTCAGACCCTCCAAAGATAATCCAGTTATTCTTATTCTGGATGGCCATTACTCACATACGAGCAATGTTAGGTTGCTTCAATTGACACGCGAGAATGGTGTTCACATTTGTTCTTTGCCACCAGACACGACACATAAATTGCTACCTCTCGACAGAGCTTTTATGCAACCACTGAAGACATATTATGCGCAAGCAATAGAAACATGGCTCAAACATAACAAACACAGAGCAGTTACCCACTACGAAGTTGCAGCATTGTTTGGAGAAGCTTACAAAAGGCTGCCACAATTGAAGTAGCTGCCAATGGATATCGAGTGACTGGTCTGTATCCCTGCGATCGCAATATATTTCCTGAGCATGAATACATTGCTGAAGCAAACGAAGAAGTCAGCAAGGAAGCAGCAAACGGAGGGACTGTGGCTTCCACACACGTGAGAACACTTTAGCCTACATCACCAACAGAAGACCCCCAAGACATCTACAGCATTAGGCCTGCATGAGTCACCTGCTGCTCACTCTTCAACGACTTTTGAAGGCAGTTATTTAGGAAACACCGATACGTTCAACCAGTCTTCGCATTCTTCAAATGGATGCACCTCCAGTGAATCGTCGCTCGTCTTACCATCGGTTGTAAGTCCAGTGCCTCATCATGTGCCTAATCCTGGTATGTCTAGAGGAAGACGAGGTGGCTCTGCTAATCTTCTAACAAGCTCACCACACAAAAATAAACTCACTGAAGATTTGCAACGCGCATCTCAAAAAGGAACAGTCAAACAAAATGAAAAGAAAGCAGCAAAGCGAATTGGAAAGGACACATGTTCGTACAGAGAATAAACAAACGTTAAAGAAGGGGAAGAAAAGAACACGGGAAAGAAGCCCTGGCATAACCAGTGATGAAGATTTGGATATGTCTTTTCATTTAGTGTCAACTGATGAAGACAGTGAAAATGGAGACTGAGAATGTCCTTATTGGAACGGAACATTTTCACGTGACAAATTAGGCGAAAAATGGATCCGTTGTATTCAGTGTAGCTCTTGGTGGCATGAGCTATGCACGAGTACTGACGACTACAAGCAGTTTGTGTGTGATTTGTGTTTGGAACATTAGAATAATCATTTTCACATTGAATTTGACGTGAACACTGAACCGCATTAGCGCCATTGCTTTTTTTATTTCGCCTCTTCTATAACTACATATTTCCTAATGTTTTCTCAAAGCATCCATTCCATATTTCATTGAATATTTCTAGCTGTGTAGCCCTATGCAATTTCGATGTTTCATTTGTAATTTGTAGCACACATGTATGCTATTCTGCAATGTCCATGTTCCAGTTCAGGATAATTTGTACAAGAATGTGTTGTATGCTTTAGAATGTAGACCAAGCTTTTTTTCCTATTGTAGCATGTACGAGGCCTTAATAGTTGTAGCATATTAATATGTAAGAGGCGTCTGTTTAATTACATGACTCATTATAACTTCTTGTCCTTGTTTTTGGCAACAAAGTCCTGCACATTATGCCCTTACAGAATGTGTTCATAATATCGCACCGGGGTACGATATTATGCACACTTCTTTTCAACTCGGAAAATCGTAGACTTTTGTTTAAAACGTTATGTACAAGTATGTAATATATTGAAATCCATTCTAGGCATCACACGAGTTGGCAAACACTCCATCCTTTGCCTTGTCCTCGTTCTGTTTTCATTTTCAACTATTTCTGCTTCGCTACGTACGAAAAATAAAATGGGTGCGATATTCGGCACCTCTCCCCTAATTGTTGTGCGTGTACTCCACAACGTACACAGATATAGACGGGAATTCATGTCACTTAAGGACCTCCCCATTTTAAGGCAGTAATAAATTCGAAAATTGTCGATACGTGATTCACCTACTTCATTTTGCGAATAGTTCGTACTATGTGCGACTTTGTCCATGCGGCGTCTAGGGTATGGTCGACGTCGATAAGCTAATAAAACGAAATACTTCAAAAGTTGAAACGCTGGGTGCGTAAACGTAAACCTCGTGTAGCTTAGGTATAGGCTGCATAATTACTTTATTACATCAGTGTTAATGTACATCCCTAAATTGGGATAGAGCAGTTCCCGCTGTTCAGATCAATAATACGTGGACAAATTCATATTAGTTTGAAACCCACATTTCTCGATGAAAATAGTGTCATCACGCCTTCTAGACTGTACACGTGTTGGCGCATGCCAGTGATCCACCAGGAACAGGTAAAATTCAAGGGCGCTACAAGAGATAATTGTTCAAAAATTACATTTTAAAAAATATATATATGGGTGCACACTGAGTAGTAGTAATAGTAATAATGATAGTATAGTAGTAGTAAGGCAGTAGTAGTAGAGTAGTAGTTTAGTAGTAGCCTGGCCCGCAACCAGAGGGGGGCCAGGTCCCTCTAAACTTTCTGTGGCCTCTCCAGACTTCAGAAATTATTAATACAAAATACAAAAGTTAGATATTTATAAGATAATTTTAAAGACTTTTCCCCCCGTAACATATTTACGGTCCTCCCAAACCTTTGTAGCTGGTTTCGGCCCTGGTAGTAGCAATGATAGTATAATAATAGGCTAGTAGCAGTAGTAGTAGTAGTATAGTAAGGCAGTAATGGTAGTAGTTCAGTAGTAGTAGTAATAATAGTATACTAGTAGTAGTAGAGTAGCAGTAGTTCGGGTTAGGTTAGGGTAGGTTCAACCAGCGAAATAGTCATATTTCAAGTCCCTTGTACATTAGTTTGCAGCCGTGGAATAACGTCCTTATGGAGAGTTTCATAGAATTAAAGCAAGATCTTATTGCTGTACCTATGTTCACAGATGACTTACATATTCTGCGCCTTCATAAATAATTTCCCTAAACATTTGTCTTTTGTTCTGAATTAACACCTTTTATCTGTAAATTGTAATTTTAAAAATGTCCACGTATTCTTAATCCCGTTTCTGCCCCTCCAAAATACTTACTAAACCTACAAGAGTTCATTTCGTGCTAAAATAAATTGATATAACATGAATGCCAGTACACTTATAAAATAGAACATAACTGAGGAAACCTGAAATTTCAATCTTGATACACGTATCAGTGCGCAGCACGAAATGAGATTTAAAAAAAAACGGCTTTCTTCCCGCCTTTGATGGGACAGCCGCAATTATTTAAGCATTATTCAGTGCATTGTTTGTGTATAATCTTGTTCGTTTGTTGAATGTAAAACGCAACTCACACAACCGCTGTAACAACATAATGTGTTTTTTATTGTTCACCAGTACACGAACAAATTCCAGGTGTCTTAAATTATAATCCACTTTGGCATATTATTTTAGCAGTAATACTGTCAACAGAGCTGCCTTGCTTATGGATAGAATTTTTACATTACTTACAGCATAATTCGAAACTATATTTGAAACGTCGCTTATACTTCCCCCCTTGAAAACCGCAACATGGGCGCCCTTGCTTAGAAACTGCACACTAAGAAAAATCCGTTCTCCGGACAGCGGTATATTCTACAAATATACAAAATCCTCTTGCTTATTACAGAAATCAGTATGGAGCATATGCTACATAAGCACTGCCCTTAGATGTTACATCATGCCATTGCAGGATGTCTGACATCTAACAGTTTTCCGTACCTATGTTACATTCTTCAGTTACACTTATATACGTCCATTTATATGTGAGATCCTGGCCGGCTATATTGTTTTATACAGAAAGTACGTATAGATGTAACACTTATTCGGAAAGTATTATAAAACATGCGTTTTCAGTTATACGTCTGTTGTACGCTAAGTCCGAAAACTACAGGAATTACGCATATAACTTACCGTTTTGAGTATGCTAACTACAATTTCTTTTTCTCAGTATGTGCTTTGAAAACTAGCCATATGCCGGATTACTGGGAGAAAGCATGTTTTGTTGAAAATCATTGATGTTTCCTTAAATGTTTTTGAGGTTAATCTACCTAAAGCCAAACATACTACTAACTAAAGAGTTTCAGACAGTATTGCTGAGCATGAGTAGTCGCTAATGCTCTCGCCTTTGGTCCTGGGCTCGATTTCCGGCAGGGTCAGTCGGTCGAAAAGGTGTAACAGCTTTTTCAGGCTAGCTATCCTAAATGAGGGTTTTCCTGGGATTTCCTCATTCACACCAGGTAAATACCGGATTGGTATCTAATTTACAGGCCTCAGGCCGCTTCTTTCCTTATCCGTTCCTTATATCCCTCCTCCGTACCGTGATTGTGTGCTCGCTTAGGATGTCATCCCTCCAACCTGACGTGCTTAAGGCCATAGATCTCGGTAATGGCCATGACTTGTATCAATAAATAAATAAATAAATATTGACGATCGAGCGCTAGCAAGCGAAGTCGGGCTAGAACGCCGCAATGCACGTTATATTTGTCCATTCTAATTACTAGCAAATAGTAATTGCACAATTTTCCATTCAGCACATGGCATTTCCAGTCTACTCAGTTCAACAATTACTCACATATCAATATCAATTATCTTTCCACAACACGAACTCATTCCACCTATAAACATTGTGTTTTTATGGAGTTTTGGTCCCCCATCTTTCTTTAGTAAATTTTGCAAATTCAAACTCATAAAATAGGACAGCACCATCGTTTTCTACGTACAGCAAACGTTATATAATTTTTAAAAATTAGTAGTACAGTCCTCTTTTACACGCAGTCATTCATTTTAATCATAAATTACTGTTTTTATGTTTATGTATTCTACACCTGCATCCATTTATCCAGCGCCGTAACTTAGATTGTTTTCTTGGGAGGGGGGTAAGCATTAATTCCCGTATTTGGTGCTCCTAGAAAAAAGTTGTTTATCTAATTCTTGGGCTTCCTCTTTCCATCTTTCTCTTACTCTTTGTGGGCCCGGGTCGTTAGTTACACCTTTGATCCCGTTCCACACATGACAAATGAATTAAGGGGGCAATATTGACAAATATCAAAGCCATACGAATAAACATTACTTCTAGGGCCCCTAATAGCAACTTTTTTATTGAAATGGGCTCACGACTCATTTTTGTTTTATTTACTTTTTATGTGTTGCTTTGTTTATGTAATACTAGCAGCGTTCACCCCGCTTCGCTGCGGTCACCCCGGAACGCAATAAACTTTGTTACTTAGATAATTTTTACTTTTTCGCTTTCAAATTGCAGTAAATGTTAACATTATAGCGCCTGTCATTTATGTTAACCCGCCGAGTGACACGGTCATGCGGGTTGCATATAAATACGTTTATTTTTACCTATGATGAACTAACAAAGGATTTGTACGTTATGGACACTTGAATGGTCAATTATCTCAAGACACTGGTAATTAAAAATTAAAGTGATATGATAAAAACCATCTAGGGTCCAAATCCTAATAACCCCCCAAAAATAAAAGAAATTGGTTCAGCCGTATTAGCGTGATGAGGGAACAAAGGATTTGTACGTTCTCTTTTATAATATAGATAGTGAACATATTCGATGCTTCATTTATAATTTCATGTTCGCATCGTATACGGAGTAAGAAAATGTCTTAAAATGGGTCCCCCCGAACGGCGGGGAGCTTCCTTGGGGAAGCATTTGCCCCCTCCCTCCTCAAGTTACGGCCCTGTCACTTTTCACTAGGCTGGTAGCCAGCCCAAAAATCTAGGGGAAGCCCGGTAGAAGTTTGGGAGGGAGTCCCGATCCAAACGTATTATAGTTAATCATCATATTATAGCGAAGCGTACAAATTTTAGACTATAAATTGGCAACTGGAAATTTAGAGCTGGCAACCAGTGTCCAGTAGGAATGGTTTCTGCCTGAACTCACAGTGCGGCGCATTTTCTGTTTCGTAAGAAAATAATCGTCACCGAGTGAGAGAAAACACGGAATGTGATGTCTTTCTATGTCAAACCAAAGGGCGTTTGGGGAGAGGACATCTCAATTTGTACGTGAGAGATACTGGCGACCATTATTTTTGGATTGGCGAATGCGTCTGACTTCGAAATTTTGCACCCTGTTTATAGTTCATTTGCAAGCGTTCTGTGAAAATTTTAGGGGACCAGTACCGTAAAAATTTAGAGGAGCCCGACCCCTAGACCCCATGGATAAGGGCCTGTCACATATTAATATGATGTAGACCTATCATTAACTTTTATGTCAATTATATATTGTAGATCTCCAAATTTTTTGTGGCAACAAATCTTTCGCGGAGCACATCATCAAATATCGCGTGTGGAAATGCTATGTTTTCATACAAATATACAAATATATCTTTAAGTATATTACTTCATTAACAGATAATTATTTTTAAACATTTTTTTTTACCGGTCTGTTATTCTAGTATAAAAATAATAAGTTGACACCAAATCAGTTGGAAACACTGCTCAACCTACTATCACATTTAGTGACGTCATATTGTGCGGTGCTCTGGTTTTGTCAATTTAAGATCTCCCAAATATCCATGCTCTTTGTTTTGTGTGAGAAATTGAATTGTATTAAAGAAAAGTGAGTTGTAGCAGGGATGCTCTTTGCCCACATACTTCTTTGTGATTTTCGTTTTTCAATATGACCGGCGAGTCCTGTTGTTACAATTACTATAGCTTTAGCTGCTTCTCGCTTAATTTCGGAGCCCTAATTGCGCTCTTCTCCAGTGATTTGTTTGCTACGTCATGATAGATGCTTATCACAATGCTACCATTTAAAAGCACCATATACTTTTGATGCCATAGAATATTATATGAAATTTTTGGCAGCACATCTGCTACGATAAATGCTTCCTTCTAAAACTAGCCTTAGTAGGTATGCTATTCATATAAATTGTAAAATATTTGTAGCGTATCAGTATCTAACGTTTAACTTATGTTGCATTTTACTGTGTTTACATGTACATAAAAATATTTCATACTTAAATAGACGTGAGATGCATTACAAATGACTATTTGAAAAAAAACGAAATTTAGAAATAAACGACAGGTAATTTTTTGTTTTTCTAAAAAAAACGTACATTTTTTTAAAAAAGGAGGTATTTTTTCTATTTGCAACACTAACTGCACCTCACAACGTCGTCTACTTTCCTGCAAAACAAAGTTTTTTCTCTCACGTAGCGCTCAATTCCTCTGCAGACGACTCTACAATCGCACGAATTGGGACGAACAATCACATCATGTTGGGAACGTACGCATTCGCATCTTTTCGTCGATTTTCGCAATTCGCAGATCGGAACTAGTCGAGGTACCCTAATTTATTTATATGTGCTGGGAATTTCGGGAGTAATGAAGGTGCGGCCTAAATATTCATCTCATTACATCATCTGTTTCTTTTATTAACACCGTCTATAGTTTCCGGTAAACGTTATTCGATAGTGCACAAAGCGACCGCAGAAGAAGAAGAAAAAAGTACACCTGTTATAACTAGAAAACGATGATATGGCGAAGATGAAAAAGTGTTAAGTAATGACCCAGTTAAAGGGAACCGTTAGCACATGGACAATTTACATTTAATTTGAAAAATCCTCCTTGTGAAATACACATAAAACAATTTTACATATTTGCTTATAGGATATATGCCTGAGGTTATTTCGTTAACGATTAGTGGTTTCGGAAAAGAAGAAAAGTAAATATATAGACGTGAATTTAAATATATTTACATATCAGGTTAGTGACTTACTCAAAGATTTCTTCCTCTTAACGGCCATTCTCATTGTTATTTAGAATATTTTTCGCTGAGCCACACGCTGGAATTCTACTTAGCATAAATTAAATTCATGGTATACACCAGAAGTAATCGTTGAAAAATAATTTCCTTCGCAATTTTTACATGATAATACTGGGTTCAATAATAATAATAATAGTAAGAATAGCTTTCAATTTCTCTCCACAATCTTGCACGTATAAGATATCCAGTGTTCCTTACTTTACAAAATATTGCTGAGCGAGTGAAAGCGGTTAGAAGTTCCCCAGGACTCGTTGTTTTCTACCTTTATCAGAATTTATACAAAAACAAGATACTCAATTATGAAGTCGGCGTAGGAAACCCAGGTTTGATTCCCAGCAATAGGTCATGTGGTTCGGATACCAGGTTAATCAGTTGGTCCCGTCTTAAATACCCTCGCTACTGAAATGGACGTTACACTGAAAATCAACTCCATTCTTAAGTCATGAAACGAGTTTGTGGAGATTCTAAATGCCACCCAATAATAGTAAACTTTAGTGCAAAACACAAATGAATTTGTGCTCAGTTATAACGTGTGCGTGGTTAGTGTCTGTTTCCTTTGAAGTACCAAAATTCTGTAAGTGAACGATATCATGTACCGAAGACATCTTTTTCAAAGTTCCGGGCATCCAAAAGCAAAGTGAAACCATTTATTCCCTTAGCGAAAGGTTTAGCTAGCATTAATTTGTCACATTCTGTGAAGGAAGACGAAAGAAATATTTTCGATAAGTTCTGGGTTCGAATTTTGATAATCTCCCAGATAGGGAAGTCAGGAACTTAAGAACCACATTTAACCCACAAAGTTAGGCAGTAATGTTCCGTCAAAAAGATGATTTACTGCACTGCGCTGAGCGAGATAACATTAAAAAAAATATATATATTGTTTACCTAACATGCGAATAAAGGTTTCAAAAAAAATATTTTGTGACTCACTCAACAAAACAAATCAAAAATATTCAATGAGACGTGCAATTTAATGGCATCTAACCTTTATTCCATCTGATGTTAAAATAAACCAAAATTTATTCCATACTTATTAAAATTTTATTTTAAATTAATGAGCACCACAGAAATACTACACTACTTCAAATATATTTTAATTATTATAATCAACTTTTGCCCTTTTAAAGTTTAGGAACGCGAGAACCGGTGGAAAAACGGAAGTAGAGTATTCGGAAGTTTCATGTGTGATGCAAATTCCTTTGCAGTCAAACACTGTGCTGCGCATAAATAATCATCATTGTGTCTTAAAAACGTTGTTGATAGAGAGTTTTGCTCAGCGTACCGTGCACTTAGTAACACTACCGAATCTTGAAGACAAATAGAACCCTTAACACAACAAGATTAAAATCGTAGTGGAAAGCAGTTTTACATTATTCAACTACTTGTGGGTTATTATTTTGAGAATTTGTGTACATTTTAGAAATGGTCGTCTGTTCCTTAAGATAAAAGTCGAGAGATTTCTTTACTTCATGCAACAAGATGTTCCCATTTTGAATCCTTCCCGATAAATAAATGTCACTACGTAGCGTATTCCTGCTTTGAGCAAAGGATGGCGGACGGTTGGATTGTTTCTGCCGAAGTTCGTTCTATTGGAATTTAAATATTCTTCTGGTTAATAATGCTATCTTTAACAGACTATAAATATAATATTATCACTTATTCAGGTGAATACTTTGAAATATCACAGAATCAAATACTAATTATTTTTCTAAAACAAGAACATTAAATGCAAGCTTCATTACAGCAGTTGGTATATTTCGTAGGTGGGTAGATGGGAATTCGTCGTTGACGCAAAACTTTATCAAACTTGCAGTAAAACTAGGAATTCTCTGAAGAATCAGCCCACCTAAAAGTAGTACAAAAACGAGAAATAAAATTGCATGCACACTGAAATTGAAAACCATTGTGCAAAATGTCTTTTCATAATTCAGTCCTTCACATGTGGTTACCAAACAGCACGAATGCTATATAACAGAGCCAGGCTGTTCGAATCTTGTATAACTGTGCAACAGCTGGAGTGTGCATCCGTAGGAGGAAGGAAATAAGCCACTTTGCATTTGCTAATAAGCGATAAAAGTCGAAACTTGAGACAAAGGCATTTTGAAGAATGCTCTACAATTTCCTAGGTTGATCCTAGAATAATGATGAGTTGATGGAGGCCAGCCTTTTTTAGAATCGAAACAAAATTTACAACTTCGCTAATTTATGTAAATATTAAGTTAAACAATTAGATCTCGTAACATAGGATTGCAAAATTATGTATCATACATCACTGGAAAGTTTCAGATTTCCTCTTCGTTTTGGTTTGTCATGTTATACATTGGTAGAATATGGCAATATTAGAAAGTGCTCTATGTGTTATACAAAGTTAACAAAGAAAGGCTAGTGAGACATACTTGCAAAAAGGAAGACTAAGACTGTATTTCACCTACTGTATTTTATTTAATGATAGTAGTTTTTATTTTAAAAAACGTCTTTTTCATTCCACTACACTGTATTGATTCATGATATAAATTTTTTTGTAGATGAAAAAATGGAAGCAAGGCTCTTTACATAGTTCGAATTGTTGTGGTGGAATTTTGCTTAAAATATGTTTTCCTAAAGGTGTCTAATAGGTATTTTTGCAGTACAATATACAAATATTGATCCAAGCCATTCAAATAAAAAAGATACCTCTGCTAGGAAAAGACTCGTATCACTTTCGCCTAATTTCTGTTCCAAACTTGTGAGTAAGACATCAGCAGAGATATTTTCTCGAAATTTTTGCCGTAAAGAAACACCCACATGACTACCTGATACACCCAGAGAATGGTAACGAGTATTTCCGGATCACCTAGCATCTAAATTACATTCTTTGAAATCTATGTATAATCCAACATGGATAACTTTGTACGAGTGTGAAAGAAAACATAAAATACATTTTGATTTCTCCATATGTTGGGTCACTCCGAGTGTATGCTTATTTAGTAAATACGGTGCTAATATGTAATTCGAGTAATTTATTGTAGCAAGGATAAATCCAGAATACATACAGATCTCCCTGAAATTGAAAGAGATCCTGAGAAAACACTAGTAACCCTGATTAGGTCGTATCGGGAAATAAATCGTCTTTGGGATGGCATTAATTGTGGTACGAAAATAAACTTTGACGGTTTTGGGAGGAGCTTGGATAACAGCTATTGTATAAGGGACCGAAACTTACGTTTGATTCAAACTAATATTTATAAAACAGAAGTAAAAGATTGTTGTTCATTTGTAAGTTAGTAAACCTAACCATTTCGACCGTTAAAAAAAAAAAAAAAAAAAACTGAATAGACCTTTATATATGTTAAACAAATTTATTTTGAGAATTTCATTAAGTAGTACTGAAATAGTTCTAAACTTTTCTTTTATTTAGTTTTAAAAAGAAATGGATATTTTCGCTACCATATATTCCGATTGGACAGTTCAGTGTTAAGATATTGATATTTGGTGATATTGATATTGGTTATTTAAATATCGAAAAACATCAGTACATCGCAAAATAAAAAAAATTGTGAGAGCGGATATCGTTTTATGAAATAATTCAGTAAAGTATATCGTATACCTACGCTCGAAATATTCTTGTTCGTTCGGTAAAGGTAGGTATGCTCTGTACTGTAAAAGCTTTAATTGGGTATGTGCCCCATTACATCCAATACAAGAGCTCTCTAAATGCACCTTGGTTCGGGTGAGCGTCTTCTCTGCGAAAGATCCGATCATTTCTTGTAAGCACTCATGTTGTTAAGATCCAACATGAAAAAGTAAATACATGTTTAACATAACATTGGTACTAGAATGGACGCTGTACACCAATACAACCAAGAAATACCATAAGTTACTAGAAAGAATATCCGGTGACAATTAAATACTATATAACTAAAATTACCATAAAAGAGTGAGACCTGGAAACAAACATATAAGAAAGTCGACAAAGTGTATTTAGCTGGAAATTTCTAGCGTTGACGTACCAGGTTATCATACAATAAGTATCGCTGTTCAGAAAACTCTGGAGACGTAACTATTTGACGCAATGCAACCAAACTTGAAAGGGCTACATTTGGAAACGTGCACAAGTGATAGGTGTAGAAAACAGAATTAGTTCCAATTTTCGCCACCAGAGGCAGTTGTGGTGATGTACAACTAAGTAAGTGCAGCGTGGAAGAAAAACGACACTAGTGATGCTAAATGTTTAAAAGGCTGTAGTTACCCTTCGTGTGGGTCTCGTGGCATTGATTACCAATGGTATTAATACCCCGGTCCGTAGCAGATTTACGGAGGAGAGACCTTTCGAACTGAATCGTACTTCTAAAATTCTTGGATATCTTACAAAAGCAAAGTTAAATGTTAGTCTTTCGTGTGCTCCCTAAAATGCAAGCTCCATCCAAAATTCCAGGAAAAATTAATGTCAAATCTTGCCTCCAGAGACTATTGTGTTTCTGTTCAGTATTAAGTACGGTGAGTGTGTAATGCTCCATCTTGCAATAGTATTTTCTTAAAACAGTTGTTCTTATGCATACCGTAAAATTTACCCTGCATTAGTATAATCCAGATGGGCAAATTTTTACTTTGAGCCAAACAGTGACTTCAACCGGATCAGATAAATCGCTTACAGTTACTAACAGAGTGAAAGTAATGTACGATGTTAAGAATTATACTATAAGTATAAGGGCCAAAATGTTACTAAACATCAATTTAGGTGAATATCAATATTGAGATCTAAATGGGGGGCAACCGCCCCCCAATCCCCCCGCTCAAGTACCATAAAAACATCCAAAACAACAATAAATAATCAAACCACTACTATAAACCTAATTTAGAAGCGGGAAACAAATCAAGAATAAAAATAATATAAATTTAAAAAATGAAAACACTCACCGCTAATGATAGACATATCCAGCATGCCGTAAAAATTGAAAATACCGTTCTCCAAGTGACAATGAAAAATCTTCCTTTCCGCACAGACGTCGATTTATTAAACCGAGCACATTTCCTATTATTACAAACAAGGAAAACCAATAAACGCCCACTTCTCCCATACTTCGGAACTAACTTCAGCCTTCGACCACAACCATCACATGTTTTCTCTAACTCAATTAAACCACATAGTGCCGCAAAGCGATATGAGTTAATATCCGAGTTAGCAAATTTATTTAAAAACGACAAGTTCAAATTCTTTGTATTAAATTCATGAAACGGTTTCTCAATTAAATTTGCTAACTCGATTGTCGCCATGAAACGAAAATTCAATTACGCGCTTCCCGCATGTCACTAGCAATAGCACACACATACAAGCAGACAGAACATGTGACATCACACTTACAAACTACTGTACACAGACACCTAGTGGGAAAAATATGAACTAAGACGTCACACCAAAGGCACGAACAGTTCCAACAAGTGACTCACGCAGAAACAGTTCTAGGAAGTGACTGAACCTATAAGAACCGATTAAAGTCACAATTTGAGTCGAAGTAAAGACTTGCCTCCAGATGTTATTGTATCAATCTCGTACAATGTTGTTGAAGTTCTTTGGTGCAGTCCTCCAGTTTCCAGCATCCTTAAAACCACGAAGAACAACTTCTGGCCCAGTCAAACGTCGCCATCTCTACTTGTGGAATCGAGTAATTTTAGGTTAGGTCGGTTCGTGACAAAACATGTAAGATCACAAAACAAAACATTTACAATGCCATGCAAAAATGCTGGGAAATACATGACATAATGAATTTATTAACCCAGAAGAGGCGGAAATATTTTTTAAGTCTTTTTTGTTAAAAACTGTTTTATTTTATCGATTTAGCATAAATAAGTACATTCCTGAATGAATTTTTAACTAACTTGATTCGATATGTTAGATAACAGCTGTCCTGTATATAGGACACCAGGCTCATATACAGCCACGTTACGTATCTAGTGACACTTATACTAGATTTATTTCGTATATTGGAATACCTTGTCGCCAGGTTTTCTAAACATAAATGATTTAGTATTCTACATCAATAATATATGTTTAATCTATCTTTAATTATAGCCTAAGTATTCATAGGAAAATAGTTATAGTACATAAAAAAACATGTATACGTAGCATTTTTATTTGAATTTCACTTTTTGTGCGTCCTGTTCTGTGGTTAACTACAATTTTGTTGCTACATCACAGAAACCTTAATAAAAACATTAAATGTTATCTGACTAATTATGTTCTAAAGGAATAACTAAAGTTTTTGGGTAATTATATTTCATGATAGGAATCACAAACTATTTTTTGTTCCTTTTCTCATAGTGTTCTGCTTTTGATTTTGCATGATACTAAAGGTTGCATTTTGCAAGGGAACGTACATCACACTTCACGCAGCGAATTGTTGCCTTCTTGTGACAAAGACCACACCTTGTCTAACTTTTTACCTCTTGATCTAGTACCCAGTGATTTTTATGATCACAACGGATTTCTTCGTCAAGATCTTTTGAAGGTTTGCCTTTGGGTTTCGGTACAGGGGTATTTCATTTTCCACAAGCAATTTTTCGCCAAAAATCGAGTTCATCAAGCTTGCCGTGATCAAATCTGTGTAAGTGTCAAATTCTAAACACATGCATCAATAAAATGGCACAATAATCTGAAATACCACTTTTTATCTCTAATTGGTATCCTATATAGCCGAACATTTTGATCAGAATGGTCTGCACTTCCCATACTTTTGTTATATACATAAAGTAGATGTGGCTTTTCGACCCAATTCGTTTCTTCTTCTGTGAAAATCTCTGTACGTTACGCATAGAATTCACTGGCAGGGTGATTGCCGCCATTGTCACCACGTCTGCTAATAGTTGACTTCCCGGCAAATTGTCAATACCTTTCGCTTCTTCATCTCTGGAAATCTTCCTTTGTGTCGTTATCACATGCATTAGTAGGAAGCAGCAGTGTTGTGTGGATGGCATCCGCATTAGATATCAAACCATCCTCTTCATTTAGAATATCTAAGACCTCGTTGTGCGTCAGGCCTCTTGAAAAATATTCCGGGTTGTATAGCAAAAACAACAATACCTTATGCATCCATATTAGCCTAGCGACCTACATATAGGATAGTGCTATGTTCTACGTTCTTATTTAATAGTGATTACTCATAATACATTCAAAACAAATTTCCGCATAAATTTAAGCAGTTTTTAGCTAATTTCCATACATTAGTTTACAAATAAATAACTAATTAGTACAGTAACTTACCTTCCTAGTTTCAAGCTGCAGGAATCCGTGACAGTTGTTTGATAACTACAAAAAAAAAAAAAAAAAAAAAAAAAAGCAGCGTCGTGTAACATAACCTGAAACACGAAAAGCGGGCACAATGTTTCAGCACAAAGACTGAGGCCTATTCGAAAACTGAACAGGCCTGCAATTTATTATCAACTAATAACAACAACTGTACACACCATTTTGTGGTACCCTACGTAGTGTCCTACATATAGGACGCCAGACTTATCTGGGTTAACAAAGTCGGTAATAATAATATCAACAGAATTACATACAAATAGTTCTTTCACCAAAAAAAAAAATATTATCAAATTCCATCACAAACATGCAGGAGAATGAATTATTTTACAAAATTTTGTACAATAATACTTCAATATTCAAATGAACTTTCAAATTTGCATATTTTACATCTCAATAAATGAATTTTGCCAAATTTAATTATGCTTATGGTGACAGTTTATAGTTAGAGTTTCAGGTAAGTATTAATCACTCTAATAGTAGTAATGTTTTGTTTTGTTAGGTTACAGTTTATAACGGTAGGTATAAACAGAAAGTAATGGTAGTTCCAGACGAATTCCAGGTAAGGTTCATTTTTAAAAGGCATGTATTTGGTAGGGATCCAGATAAATAAATCCTAACCGGTAAGTAGTAATTAGGTTTGCCAGTAGGTATAGATATCTTGGAAAACGTATGTATATTTAATTGTCTGAGAAATTGCTGTAGCCATTTTTATTTGTCTTTTATCAGGTACGTTGTAGAGCTAGCTTTTTATTTATTAGTTTTATATAATAATTAATCTAATGCAGAGAAAACATCAACATGGAAAGAATAATCACGGTAAGTATTATATTAATTCTTCTTCCCCACATCCAACAGAAATTTCATTGTTAATTATGTATAATTATGTAGGCTTAAATCACATTATTATATATTTTCCTTTATTCTCCTTATTATTTTACTACCTTTTCTATACGGATCTTCTTATTTTCATTTTATTTTCACCTACATTATTATCTTTACAGAAAACCGAAATCATGAATTACGTACCGATCCTCTCTTCGAATTAATGACATTTTTAACATTTGAATGAAGTTGTTGCTGCATAGCTCTACATAAATACCGTACCAGATTAATATACTATCTTTGAGGTGTTGGAAACGAGTAGAATATATAGGGCCAAACAATTAATACATTTACAAACACATCACTGTATTATATGAATGTACTTCTCTCGGAATTAGTTATTAGAGTAGTTTATGTGAAATCAGTTTAATTTTTATTCAGTAAAACCATCAATTTTGAATTGTCTCCAAATCGTTAGTTACTTAAATTTATTAATAATATCTCTAGAAGGCATATTCTTAGGTGGAAGAGGAACTTTCGGGAAGATTAGCTTCCCGAACAAATACCTTTTAGCTCGTAACCATGGTCATTATGTTTTCGGCCTTGTAACAAACAATAAATTAATTTTACAATAATTGCAATGTTACCTGTTGCAATTTTCTTTCGCAGAATCCAATATGGATGATGATTTTCAGATGTATAAGGAAATAAACAAAATTCTTAACTGGACTTTTCAGAAATGAAAGTAAACAAAAATATAAATATAAAACACGAATTAAAATATATGTAATGCACGCTATAGATTGAGAATGCCGGGACATTACTAGTGTGGTATGGAAGGCAAATGATATTATAGGTATTCAATGAAAGAAAGGCCGTAATTATGTCCACGTGCGATGCGTGGCATTGTTTTGCCCTCTTATTAATAAGCCCGTGCTGTAGTGATGTGTTATGAACGATGGTGGTGATGTGGAGTCGTGCCCAAAGGCAAGTCTTTGACGTGAAGGTCCCTGAGCATGGAAAATGCTTAGTGATTAGTACCGTATGAGATAATGGCGTTCTAATGACGGACCTACCGAGTAACATGGGATAAAGCTCAAGTGTGTCTTCATCGGAAATCGAACCCGGGACCCCTTGAACACAAGGCAAAGAGTGTGGTAGAGAAAAAAAGAAACCATCGGATCACCTTCAATTCATTTCTGGCACATAGTGGCCCTCAAACACGTATCACTGAAACACTGCAGTCGTAAGTAAGCGCCTAGGGGGATAATTTGCAGTCTTCCTTATCGTTTAGCATCAATGCTGTACTTACATGCCGTTGTACAGCGAAACAATTACCTTTGGTGGCGAAGATTGGAACTGATTTTCCTTTCTACGCCAATCGTTTGTTCATGTTCCCAAATATGCTTCAACCAAATTTGGTTGCATTCTGTTGAGTGATTACGTCTCCAGTTTTCTGAAAAGCGATACTTATTTTATGATAACCTGGTGTCTGAGCAAAGACGAAAGGGTGCAGAGAACAAGTAAATCTGTCTAGAAAATATTACAGTAGTTGTTGAAAATCTTATCCATTTTTAAGTAGAAAGTGTATATGATTGCTTTTCATATCTTATTGTATTTAAGATATGTAATCTAGTAATGTAGCAGAGAAAATTTTAGTGTTGGCGATTTCTGTCCTTATGCAACAGTGATCGTACAATGTAAATTCGTAAGTTTATTGAAAATTAAATTTTAGAAAAAGGAAAAATCGACCTTTCATGACATTTACATATGTTTAGCAAACACAGCATGAACATAACATAGACTTATAATGTTTTTGTATGTATAGTAGAAGAAAACTGTATTAGGTTTTGCTTAAACAAGAAAGAAAAGAAAGAAAACAACGTATGTTGGTCAGTATTTCGATATTTTGGTATGTTATTGTATGTTTGGTATTTAGGTATATCGACGTTTTCGTACGAGTTGCAGCAAAATTTCAGTTAATTAAAAATAGTAGTTCTCGTAGATTTTACATGACTAGTCTGATCATAAACAATTGTCCCCGCAAACTTAATTTCATCTGAAATGGAACTTACGGAAAGATTCTAGAACACAACTCCATCCATAAAAGTTTGGAGTTAGGTTGCTTTCTTTCTGTACCAAAGTCTAATATTTAATTCACTTAGTATTGCCAAGCGAACGATAGTGATTGAAGGAGCGTTAGAGACCCGTGAGCACGTCTTTTCCGTCTTTATTATTGCTAATGGGAAGGGGGACCTTTGTTCTGGAACCTTGCCAGAACTTATCGATATTTTCTTCCGGCTAGGGCTGTTCCTAATTCCGGAATTTTTCGGAACGGAAATTCCATTTCCGGAATCGGAACACAGTTTCAAGACGTTCCGGAATTTCAAAACATTCCGAAACTTCTTATTGAAAAAATAATTTTTGCTGTTACCCCGAACTGAAGGGTGTGCGCAAAGCTTAGCTTTGAAACTGGATATTGATTCCGCTGTGCTGAAGGAAGGAGTTTTGGTCCACGGCAACTGGTTTGTTTCATTCTCTAGATCCGTTCACTGTGAACGATTGCGCATAAGATTTGGAACTTTGTCTGGTAATCCATAAAGTCTCAATCATAAGTGATTCAGTGTAAATTCCGTGATTTTGTTGCAGAAGTCGGAACATGGAAATTCGAGCTAGTTCTTCCCTTTAGTTTGGTTTATCTTCCAAGAAACACCCTTTTTTATAAACCACTTTGTATATTCTTTTTAAAATGAATACCGACTGTACCTTTTCCATTTATACAAGGTAACCCTAACAAGAAATTGAACTGCATATCTTTTGATGTATGGCCATTGTTAAGTATAAGTACCTGAAGGAGGGGCAGGGAATCATTTAAAAGAAAATACGATTTTCAGTAATTAAAGGGATAGGATAGTCTGAAATATTTGAAAAAATTTTGACCAGTATTTCCGGTGGCCCCACACCCCTGCTTACTGGGAGGGAAGTAGAAATTATTTGTCAATAATCTAAAGAGGAACATGATTCCCAACCCACCGACGTCCGTGCTTTGTTGCTAGATTTTTTTTCTTGATAGTTGGTTAATGGCTTGGCATTTCAATTTGTGATAATCTGCAAAAGTGCACAGAATATTATTTTGCTAAGTCAGGTGTTTCCGTTTTGTGAACAAATAGATCATTTCGTTGACTAAAGCTTGATGTGCATATGTAACATGACGTGAACACTAGAGTATAGTTTTCGTGGCATTTCAGTATGCCATAGCATAGCATACGCTATGAAGCAGTGTCCTTTTGGAAATAAGACGCTTTTGTATTAAACAATCTGAAATAATACCCTACAAGGGGTAAAAGCGAATTTACATGACGTACCCAAAGCACCGAATTTATCGCGCCAAAATCAAAGCTTGACTTGTGAGCTTGTTTTTAATGTTTGCTAGGTCTATGTGAATCGGTACTTTCCCGAATTGTAGACGCTTACAAGCGTATGTGTTCACCACATGAGTATGGAATTGGCAGACCGTCATTGGATTGGACCACACCTAGCGTAAGTTATACCCCTATCAACGCTTAGCCACAGGCACGTGAATGCTTTAGTGATACACAGGAGAGGAACTCCTCTGAGTCACCGGTGTCCAATCTACTTCCAATTTCAACGTTCTTGTAATGAATGCTTTTCATATGGACACGTGCGCTCTAGTACACTACTTCTGAAGTACTCACCCGATCTCTTCCGTTGTTCGGGACTTACCGGAATTCGCAAACTCTTTTCATTGTTTTGTACTGTCCCGAATTTTTAGACTCTGTCGCAGTCTCTCCAGCAGTAATAGACTTTTTACAACGAGTTGGAGGTTTCGTAGTACAGTCAACGAAACAGAAGCACAATGAAATCTTATACGTGGAAGTATTTTAAACGAATAGAAGGAAAGGCTGAAGTA
Source organism: Thermobia domestica (assembly GCF_964235325.1). Classification (NCBI taxonomy): domain Eukaryota; kingdom Metazoa; phylum Arthropoda; class Insecta; order Zygentoma; family Lepismatidae; genus Thermobia; species Thermobia domestica. Next base: position 129,556,211 of record NC_137469.1, on the reverse strand, counting down.
CGGTGTACAGTTATTAATTGCTCGGCTGTTGTTCCTATAAAAGGTGGCAGTACAACCTGCATGATTGCGCACTTAAAAAGGCGTCATCCAATAATATGAAGCAAAGAAAGACTGAAGACTGCAGAAGATGATCCACGGGACGAGGGAGAAGCAGAAACAGCGGAACTTTCAATTGTCCACAGGTAAAATTTCATATGTTTTACATAAGGTGACCAGATTACTCTTTTGAAGGTTCATATTATTATTATTATTATTTCTTCAAACTGCATAAAGCGGTCGTTTCTAAAAGAGCCATTACTGTTTCACGTTATTTTTACTGATCAATTTATATTTCCAAACAACAGACTGCAAATTTTTATTTCACACATTGTCAATTAAGAGTCAATAATCAACTTACAGGCTCTCGTGAAAATAGATAAAAGTCAAGAAAGATACTAGAAAATAATTGAAGTGGAACTCCTGCACTTTACTAAGTTTACCTACATTTGGGCACCTATGTTTACATGAAGAATGCATTTGTTCAACTTTCAGACAATCGTCATTCAAGAGTCATAAATTTATAATAATAATAATAATAATAATGAAAAAAGGAACGTAAACACCTAGGTGTGTGAGGAAAAAGCTCATTTTCAATATAAAGTAGCATGTCACAGCTGAGACACACTAGGACAGAGAGAGATGGTTTTATAGTGGTACGCACCAGTTTGCATGGGTCAATGAAAACTTGAATCACCGCCCACCATGACCCACTGTGACCCACGACCCACCGTGACCCACCACCCACCGTGACCCACTCTGACCCACCACCCACCGTGACCCATTCTGACCCACCACCCACCATGAACCATTCTCATATAGTGTAACCTACTCTCACCAAAATCAATTATCAACTCTGACACGTAATTCATGGCCTCTTTACTGACTAAAGAGTTTACATTTGTAAAAAAAAAAAAAAAAAAAAAAAAAAAACGAAATTGTCACTAATCGGAGTTCAAATTTCTAGAGTCAATCGCTCAAGCACCACTCTGTTACAATAACGGTTGATCTGACCTTTACGATATAAAATGGTAGTGTTTGTCAGTGTGAAAATTGAAGAAAATCGAAGTGAGAGGAAATTAGTATGTGCCTAAAACATTATATTAGGAGAGTATTCTTGCAAGTCTTAATTTCTCAACTATTTCCAAAAGAAATTTCTATTCGCAGGAAAATACCCCTGTACAATATGGAAAAGGTTGTGATTCCTCAGTTCACAGTATTTTTCTCACAAAAGACTTGAAAAATTAGTTTTTCATAGCTATTAAAGGATCTCGGGTACACTCTGTGAGAACATCTCCATAAAATATACTCGTAATTTCACCAGAACACCAAGTTAAAGTAAGTTACAAAATGCATAATTGCAATTGTTATGAATATTTATTCAAAGTAGTTTATGGGGGCGCGGTGTCAGTGGTATCGCGTTCACCTCCGGTGCTTGAGGTTCCTGGTTCGATCTTAGCTCGCATCGTGTGGAATTTGTGGTGGACAAACACCGTGCTCGTGAGTTTTCTCAGGGTTCTCCCGGTTCCTCCCACTTTCTTCATTCCACCATTTCATTCATTTCTCATCATCACCATCTCCTTTAGCCTGACCGGCTTAACTGTCAGACGTAAAACTTAAAGATTTCATTTCATTTTCAAAGTAGATTACCTTCTAGTTTATAAAACGCAAAGAATGGACTTATTAAAAATGAGGTACAAAGTTGAATAACACAAATAAGCCATTAGTAATATAAGTATACATTTTCCATAACTCGTAATTTGCCACCTTAAAACAAATCCGAAATCGGGTTTCTTTCCTGTTGCCCTCCAGAATTTTTTCGTGGTAAATCATCCGCAGCGGAATGAAGGCTATCCTTCAGCCAAACAATAATTAGCTCGTCTACTTTGAGCTTATCTAACAGTGGGCCATTAATATTGGTGAACAACAAGTTAGACAATGTTTGAGCACTTAGTCTATTTCTAATATCAATCATCTGTAAATTCATAACAGGAAATCCCCGTTCGCACTCTGTCGTGGAAATTGATAATACTTCTATTTCTGCAACTCCTCATCGACAATTTGCTTGTCGGTCAGTTCTGAAATATTCAGCAAGTAATATCATCTCTCTATCGCCATACAGCATCTTTTCCATATTGACCATGTCAGTTGGCAATGTCGAGTCATGGAGAACAGAAACATCATCTACCACACCTTCGATAGGGAATCATGTGCATAAATTATCAATTAAAGCCTGATAAACTGGTGATTTCTTATTTGTTTATAAATTTAATTTTTGTAATTACACATGAAGTTTTGATGACATTACCAAGTTCCCTGCTCCTAGAAAGCAAAAGGGAAAGAGGATCCTGGGAAGTGTTCAGAGGTGCCTGGGAATTTCCCCCTTCTTCCCTTCAATTACCACACTGCTGCTTGTCATGGGCCAAATTACGATTAATTTCAATTAAATGATCATAGTATAATTATTTCCTTATTGAATTATCGATACTTTTCAGTGGAAAAAAGGATGAAATTTGAAAGTCCCAAATCAAGGTAAGCAGACCAACGTAAAGGAAAAAAAAATGTACAATTTTACAAATGCGTACAATCCAAACTTAAAATTTCCGTGTAATTAAGCTTACAGTACAAATTTCATGTATATTTTTCTCACAACTTTTATGAGTTGATTGCCACATGCTGTTAACGCTCCATATAGTAAACATAAGCTTCAGCAATTATTATAGTAGAAAGCATGGATGTATGAAGCGAAGCACTGTATTTTTTGTTTCTGAATATTATCTCAACTAATATCGATCGTTTTCGATCATTTTTACAAACCAACTATCAATTTTCCATATATAGAAAGTCCCCCTCCCATAAAGGAGAATTTATAAAAAATGCTAGGACACATTCTTTTTTTTATTAGAGAGCTAATACACTGAATTTCAGTTCCGTAATTTTAACGGCTTGCGAGATACTTAATTTTTTTTCGAAAAAATTCGGATCCCCACTACCTTCTTATGATATGTATTATATTCAAAGGAATATAACATCCCAGTTTGGATTAAGGCCTAACTATATACCAAAAGTCATTTAGTTTGACTTTGCAATTTGCCGTGATGATCAGGCACACATATTTAGATTCATTTTTTTATATAATAATTTATATATAGCAGTGATTTAAAAATGTATTTTTTTCCAGTAGTTAGCTCGTCTAAAAACTCAGAGGCCTCGAAAGCCAAGTAGTAGTATAAGTCCTATTTGTATTATTACAATTACGAATATCAATATCCGAAAGTGCCTGAAGTTCTTTTTTCACTTAGTTATACTCACCTCAGGTAAGTAGACAGAAACAAATGGAAAAAGAAGGGAAATGGAAGTCTTGAAAGTAAAACGCAGACAAATTTACCAGTTTTCAGAAGATACTGTCTACAATGCAGTGAGCAGAGTGAGTCGGTAGATCAGACTGAGTCGGTAGGTCGCAGTGGGTCATGGTGTGTGGTGGGTCGCAGTGGGTCACGGTTGGTGGTACGTCGCAGTGGATCATAGTGGTTGGTTGGTCGCAGTGGGTCACGGTGGATCGCCGTGGGTTACACGCTGTTGACCCACTGACTCACTCCATTTCTGGTACGCACATATGCACAGCAAAATCACTGAATTTGTTATTTGGTAACTTCGTAAATTTTGGAAAACCTGTTCAAGTCCGTTTCATGAAAACTGAGTATCACTGAATTTTCACATCCACACAGCAAGAAACGATAGATTTCTTACTTCAGCCGTGCTGATTTCTTTGTGAGGCTACTTAAGAGCCCTTCGTACCGCGGAATTAAACTACCGCTAATTTTACCGTTTTTCTGTATTATCTTCAAAACAGAATAAAATAACTGAAAAGTGAAAAGCGGGCCTCCTAGGCAATATTATTTTGCATATGATATCATTACCAAGAGTCACTTAGTTTCTTTCATTTTGAACTCATTTGTAGGCCTGCCATATGCTTGGGGGTTTCTAAGTGGCTGCGAAACAAGAGAAACTAAGTGACTCGTGGTAACGATATCGCATGCAAAATAATATTATCTAGGCGACCCGCTTTTCACTTTTCGACTATTTTCATCAAATTTGAAGATATTACAGAAAAATGGTAAAAATTAGTGTTAGTTTAATTTCTCTGTACGAATAGCTCTTAAACGCCCACTCGGTGCCAAAAGTCAAGTAAATTTTAAATAGATTTCTCTCTTTTACGCCTAGCAAGTTTTCCTGCCAGTTGGACACCAGTATCTTGCGACTCTTTGCGCAAGAGGGGGGCGGGGAAGTGGGAGAGTGGTAACGTTGTGTTCCCTTTTAGCTAAAATGAAAATTTTGATAGATCTTTTATGCATGTATTATGGCATCTTACCTTCTTCAATTGCATTAATTTTGTTAGATGATCTGTCGTAAAGAAGCTATCTCCACAAAGATGGCACGAGATATGCTAGTGGTCACTGGATTCGGTTACGAATATTTGTCATTGTTCAACTATTTAGCAATATAATGTAAGCACATATGCCAATTATTGCTACCAGCGATGTATATTTTTCCATGTAACATTGGAATCTTGTAACTAAAAAAAGGATTTTAATCTCTGATCCTGTAACTCAGCATCCCTTAATACCCGTGGTCCTATTTTGCTACAACACAAAACTTCACCTTCGTCTAAGTTTAATCCAGATTGCACTGGCCTGGCTTTGATCAGCCTTGTGTAGTACTACAATAAAATTAACACGAATTTAGGGATAGCCTATAATAATAAGCGAGTTGTAATTGAAAGAATAAACGTTTCTGTTCCCCACGCTATGCTACTTACAGTCCATTAAGTTTTCCACAAAGATGTAAAGATTACGTTACAATTTAATACTAAAATGGAACGGCTTGGTGACACAGGTGACTACGCGTCGCAGAGGGACATTTTGAGTTATGCAGTGAAATGGATTTTGAATTATATATTCTGTGGGCAAGAACCCACTATTTGCAACACGGCGAAACTGACATGAAAGTCTGCATGGCATATATAAACTTTAACTCTCATTTATTCAAACTTCTTTGATGGCGCTAAGTCACCTCTAGCTCTGGGCCATCCAAATATCCAAGAACTGGTTACTGTGTGTGTAAAGATACAAATTGGAGCGTTATGATTCTGTGAGTTTTCAGCTCTGTCATGCTGGAAGGAAACATTTCACTCCATGTCCTCTCTTTCTCTGTTACAGTGACATAGTACTTCCCTCAACTTCCAGCGCTCAGCCGGAGAACGTTTCCCGTTCAATGGAACCAATTAGCATTTCCGGGAAGACATAGACACAGCTCACTCATTTTCGCCTTCCGGATAGTAAAACAAATGAAAAGTATCGGAATGCTGTTGCATATTGGCTTGCAATTGATATGATGCCTTATTCAGCAGTTGAGAAAGACGGTTTCAAGCATCTAATGTCAGTGTTATGTCCTAATTTTCACGTACTTGGCAGGAAGTGTTTTGCTGAATCCAAAATACTTGCTTTGTACAATGCAACGTCAGAATTACTAAAAGTTGAATTGACAGACGCTAATAACGTTGCGCTAACAACAGACTGTTGGACGTCGGCCTCCGAACATCCGTTTATGGCTGTTACCGCGCACTTTATTAACAGCAGCTTTGAAATGAAGAGTTATTATCTCAACTGTACTTCTCTGGATGTTGATCACACTGCAGCAAATCTTCTGAGTGCCTTGAATTACAACCTGGAGTTGTGGGGAATACCGCAGGAAAAGGTTTCTTGTGTAACAACGGACAACGGATCTAACATTGTTAAAGCCATTGGTGAATTAAGTGCTTACCGCCATTTGAATTGTTTCGGTCACACATTAAATATTGGAGTAACTAACGCTTTTAAAGAACAACCCACAGGTGGAGTTATCGAGAAGATAAAAAAAATCAGGGGAATCATCAGTCATAGTCATAAAATGAAACGTGCTTTACAAAAGGAACAAGAAGCTTTAGGACTACAATATAAAATGATACCATCAGTGACACCGAGAAGGTGGTGGTCTCTTATTCCATTGATTCAGTTTGTTATAGAACAACAGGCTGCACTCGCCAAGTTCCTTTCCCAGACAAAACATAGGTCTCTTATTCTGCAACAGAAAGAAGTTAAGCTTCTAGAGACGATTTTATCGCTAATTTTACCCCTACAGATGCTGAGTGACAATATGTCTGCTGAAAAATCAGTGACAGCTTCAGCAATCCGTCCTCTTTATGAGCAAGTAAATAGTGAATTTCAAGCAGATGATGATGATGATGATGAACAAATGCTTACGTCCAGCGAGACTTACTTGTCGTGTTATGATTCTCTTCAAGAAGAAGAAGAAGGTAGTGAAGTGGTACTGAAACTGGCTTTGAAAGATGTTCAAGTTCATATGAAAAAGTTAATTTTAGAACCCTTGCATGATAGGTGTGACACCAAGGAAGAAACCAGAATCCTTCACTTCTTAAGATTTGTTCCTTTTTCGACCCAAGATTTAAAATTGAACCAGCAGGTAACGATGTCGATGTAGTGAAGGCAGCTGTTTTAGCAGAATTAAAAGATATTGCCATAAAAGATAACTCTGGTACTGTTCAAAGAAACGTTCCGAAGAAGCTACTTGAAACGCAAAAAAGTTGAACAAGGTACTGTTGAACAAAGTGAAATCGTTGAAATGAATAGATACTTAAATCTTGGAAATGCTGAATTGGAAGAAGATCCATTTACTTGGTGGAAAAATCATTCTTCTCTACTCCCCAGGTTAGCACAGTTGGCAAAAAAATATTTGAGCACTCCTGCCACAAGTGTACCTAGTGAAAGAGTATTTAGTTGTGGAGGTAATGTAGTGACAGACCACAGACACTCTCCTACACCTGAACATGCCGAGCAGTTGATATTTTTGTCCATGAACAAATCCATTGTTCCAAAAGTTCTTTAAGTATGTTAAGTTAAAACGCATTCTTTAATTAACATTTGAGAATCTTCATAGGATGTAGTAATTCTGTGGTGTTATGGGAAAGCTTGGTACGCCCATGTTACTTTTAACAACGATTCATGAAATTAACTTTCCACTCCAGTAAAGGATTTGAATTATCGTAATAGTTGGTTTTTTATATGCCTTAAGGGAATATTTGCCACCATTGTGATTTTTTCTTTTCCCGTAATTAAAACATTTTCTAGCGTTTATAATTGTAAGAAAGTACAAATTTTGCAAATATATATATATAATATATTAAGCAATTACAACAGGGACGTACGCAGGAATTTATTTCGGGAGGGATCTAAAGCGTTTCCGAGGGTCCAAATAAAATTTGAGGCTAGAATTTATAAACATTTCTAAAATTGTCCCTAAAAGTAGATTACATTTACAAAAAAGTCGGGATTTCGGGGGGGGGGGGGTACGGACCCCATTACCCACCCCCTGTGTACGCCTCTGAATTACAAGATGATTGCTAACTAATTGTAAATTTAACTTATTACTTTTCAGCTCAGCAAAGGAAATTAAAACAACCAACCCTATAGAAATTAAGTCTACCTTCCTCTATGACTTAAAGTAATTTGGAAAGCTGTGTGTACAAACACTCGTCTAATATTTAATTGAATTAATCAAGGATCACGTAATTTAAAAAAAATAATATTAGACGAGTGTTTGTAAATGAGGCTTTGCATTTTTTAAGCCATAGAGGAAGAATTACTTTTGAATTTCCGTCGTTGAGCTGAAAAGTAAAAAAATAAATTAGTAATTAATTAGCATTTTTTTTTAATTACAAAATGCATAATATTACTACCTTCTTACTTGCAAATATAGATAGTAAAAATATATTTTAATTGCGGAAAAAGAAAAATCAAAATGGCATGGCGAAAAATCAAAATAAGAGAAAAATCTTAACTTTTATTAATTAATAAAGTAGAGATAATATGGGAAAAGAAAGCACTGAGGTCATGGATCGTCTCATCAGGACTAACTATTACGAACTATTCAAAAGTTACATATAAAGCTGTACGGCCAGGACTCTGCCTTTCTACATCTTTACACCTACGCCTCTCGCGCGAGAGTTTTATTTTTATTTTTAGCCTTAGTTGCCTAAAAATAAAACTAAATTCAAATTTAGTCATTCAAGTTTAAACTCAACCAGTCAAAATTCAATAAAGTTGTTTCATAACACCACAAAATTCTAGTAATTTGTAATGACAGTTTAATACTATGATGTTATAGCTGGTAGGCAGATATTATTGTGGTACCGTTTAGTATCTTACATAATTTGTTACAAAATAGTGTTTAATATTCTTTTATCTTCAGATATATAAATGTACAGTCATTATGCTGCTGCCCGTGTTATGTAAAAATATGCATTATTGATGTTACATGAACTTTTTGGAAACTAGAATCAGTATTTCATATTTCAGGTTCAAATCACGCAAAGCTAAAATTAATAATGCATCTCTTGTATTGTATTTAGTATACTGCATGCTGTAAGCAGCAAAAAATTTCTTAGAACAAGGGATTACTGTTTAATGTTTTTTGTAACTTCTATAATCATGATGCTACTGCTGTTTTTTTTAATGAAAGCTTTATCAAGCATTATTTGCATAACTTGTCAAAATGTACAACGAGAGTAAATCGAATAGAGGTGCAAACTTTACATAATATCTTATAATTATTCACATGTACGCGCTACTCTTTTCTTGTCCTGCGACACTTATTTGAATAACTAACTAAATAAAGGTGTCTATCAGTTAAATACTAAGCATTGGAACCTACGTATGAAGATTAGTTCTAACTCTACTAATCAAAATTTTATTTAAGGTGATAAATGAATTCTGTGAGTGAAAAACATTTAAAATTGGTTTGTTGAGAAATTGTATTAATCACCAATATATTATCAATGTTGTGAAATTCTGATGTAAAAGCATGTTACTTTCTTTAAACAATTACATTGATACAAGCCAACAGAATATGTACATTTTCATACAAAGCTGCAATATGAAGGGTAGTTATGCATTCAGATGAAAGGGTCTGCACCAATGACTAACAACAAGAAAGGTAAATGTTCAATTAGTATACCCGAAATTGTAAGTAGCGATGGTAAAAGTTAAAAATGAAAGAAATCATTTCGTAAATGTTAATATTCACATTAAAAGTATTAACCTAATGTTCATATTTCGCTCTTACGAAATAATTAATTTGTATCAAAAACTATTTGTATTTCACGTAAATTGATCTTTACAAAAATTGTCTTACTTTCCTTGAGTAGAAAAGTTGGCGAAAACTTTCTTTCTCCTGATTTTTCAAATAAATCAGATAAAAAAGATTAGTGAGATAAAAGAAGTTTGTTAAGCTAAAAGTCCCTAAAGCCCATTTTATGCGATGCAATTTTCTATGCAATCTTGCATGCTAAGAGTCATGCGTTCGAATTATTTCGTGTAATAATAATTAACATTCAACTTTCCATAGTAAATTGCACGTATTTCACCTTGTTTGCAGATAGAACATGTGCAATCTACCATGGAAAGTTGAATTCTAATTTTTATTACAGGAAATAATTTGAATGCATGCCTCCTAATTTTGCATACATAATTGCCTTGTCTAATATCGTCTAAAGTCTACTTTCCCCTAATTTAAAAAAAAAAAAATCATCTGGGCATTTATATGAAAATTAGACATTTAATACATGCTATTATAATATTTTATCCACATCATTGTTCTCTAACAGTATTATTTTGTAGCACAGAAATTTTGCTTTTTCTTTCAATAGTAATTTACTTTTACATTTTTGTTGCATTATTTGATGACGTCTCAGGTAGCATCAGTTATACCATTTCAGGGTTTCAGTTGTCAAAATTTTCACAATTATGTATTACTCATGTGCACTCCTTGTACTTCAGATTAAAAGTTCATTAATATAATTCCAAATGACATGACTACAAATGTTTCGTGTGCTCTTGTATTGTTTGCTTAATAGTAAAACAAATATTTTGGAACTAAATGCCAAACATGTAAGTTGTTTCCTTGTTGGTACTTCAAAATACAAAATGGCAATGATTGAAAAAAAAATGTAAAAGATAAAGATAAAATGCTGTACCTTATTCCAATAATTGTAAATACGAGAATGCATAACTGTTTAAGACATGTTACTACTATATTCCATAGATACCAAAGTGAAAACGAGAAAGTATTTGCGAGTAAATTTGTGGGATTAAACCTTTGTAACAATGTTTGAGAACCATTGCCTCAGGAGTGTTTCGAACTTTTATATTCAAACTTCGAACTAATATTAATATTACGACTCAAGAATCAACAGTGAGCTTCAAAATTTCAGTCTTGAAAACAGTTCCGAAATTCATACTTTTGAGCATTCCACAATTCCAAACTTTTGGAATGTTACGGAATTTGCGGAACATTTCGGAGTTTCGAAACATTCCGGAATTTCGGAACGTTCCGGAATTCCGAAATTCCGGAACATTCCGGAATTAGATGAATTCCGGAATACAGAATCGAATTCCGAACCCCCTACTCCCGGCACATTCATAAATTTGGTTAAAATAAATAATATTTTTCTTGTTGTTTTCAGATTTGTTTGTTTTCCTTTAACATTTAGTACTGAAGTTTCTAATGTCCAGCGTGAACCGTCTCTAGCTAGCAATTTTTTTTTCAGTATTTGAACTTCACTCGTAAAAATTGAAATGAAAACAAAAAACGTTCCTATTAAAGTTGAAGTAAAAACGGAAAACGAGGCATTTGAGGAATGTAATTATAAACTATATACTAGTAACACAAATGATGATAAAGATCCTCTTGCAATACTTTTGGATTGTAAGGAACCAGAAGGTGCAATGGAAGGAAAAAACATCGCTTCAGAAGGTAATCAGGATGAAACAATGTCAGATTGGAAACTAAATTCGAAAGATATATGTGTGGACAAATGTTTATCAACAGCTGAAGTACTTGTAATAACCAAACGTTTTCAGAGTGACATCAAGCCGAAGTCTTCCGATTTTATACGCAATACAAACCAGTTAAGCAGTGACAATTCTGTCCGTATTGAAGGTGAAATCTATCACAGAGAGGACGTTGAAGAGAATGGTGATCGAGAGACAGATAACAATCCTCAGGCCCTCAGGTAAGTTTAATCCGTTTATTTCCTCAGTCATGTCTATATAAATATTTCTTTTGAACCCTTGCAATACTTATTTAAATATTCGTTTCGTATAATTTCAACAGAGTTAATGGGGTTGCAAACATTTGAATACATAAAACAACGCAAGCTAATGCTTAGGTAGGTTTGAGGTGAGACAGTTCGGCAGTGAAATAAGTTTCCAAACGTAACGATAAATCACTAAAAACTTCCTCCTTACAGCAAGCTTTGAGTGTTATAATTGAATAGTGATAAGCAACTCAGTAATGCCAAGAGCAATTCTACTCATAAAAAAAGCGCTTTTAAATAAAACAATCAATGAGTAATACTTTAAAGTGCTGTCAAATCTCAATATTATTTAATAGGACTCTTGTGAAACACTAACTGCAATAGGAAGTATGTGTGTTTTATTGGTTGATAATTCAGTAGTATGTTTTCTATTCCAATAACATAACCAATTATTTCCTCCAAGGTCAAGATCTAAGTGTTTACTTGTTCCTAGTGATGTGAGGTGGAAAATATTCCATTCCGGAAAATTACCCACTATATTTCTCTGGAAAATTTTCCGTTCAAAAAAAATAGTAATCAAGTTACAATTCCTCAGCAATCATAAAATTGGTTAAATTCATGTATAGAAATGTTAAAAAGTGAAAGATCGTTTAAAGAAGCTGAAAGTTTTCATGACTCAGACAATTTTCAGTAGTATGTACGAACAAGTTAAACAATTTTTCATGAATCGAAATATTTTCTCTCTCATATGGAAAAATTGAAGAACTTTTTATGAGTCGGAAAATTTTCATCATTTTGAAGCAAAAAGTAAAACAACTTTTTCTGAATCGGAAAGTTTTATTGATCTGTAGAAATAAATGAAACGAATTTTCATAAGCCGGAAAATTTTGGATACTATGTATAGTGATGTTAGTTGGAAAATTTTCTACTATATTTAGCTGCATATTCAGCTACAAAATTGAATTTCTGTAGGGGAAAGTTAGCAACAAATTATAATTTTCCAATTCGCTTTCGGGAACCGAAAAATTTTCTAATATTCAAGTTGGGAAGTAAAATTTTACACAGTGTTTCTCTCTCTCTTTTCATCTGCGAGCTCCTTCGTTGCTAAGCGGTTAGCATATGCGCCTTTGGCATGGAAGAGCTGGCTTCGATTCCCAGCGGGAGCTCATGTAGTTCGGATTTCATGTTAATAAGTTGGTCACGTCTTATATAGTCTCGCTGCTGAAAGGGACGTTTAACTCAAAATCAACTTAATTCAACTCCTCTCTCTCTTCCCCATTCTCTCTGTGTGTGTGTGTGTATACAAAGTGCAGAGAACATACATTGAGTTCGTAGGGTACAAATATCCCATTGTATTATTTAAAATTTCAGTTAATTAAAAGTCATGAATATTTTCCGATTCATAAAAACATACTCCACTTATTCCTACATCGTTGTTTAGCCGTAAAATGTATTGGTAATAAATATTGTCTTAAAAGTTTCATGAAGTGAAAATCATACAATTCTTCATTTGTTTCGAAAACTTCAATGCGTTCTTCCCTCAGACTCCACTTTTGATCTTACAATATTAGATTTCGTCAATTTAATACGCATAAGACGGTTTTCTCATAGCTTTACTACTTTTATAGATTTACATACTGTAACATTTATAAATAAGTAGATATAATATGAAGTGCCTACTGTAAATTTTCGACTACCCAAAATTCGAGTTTAAGTAACTCATGAAAGCAAATACTGACCATTTTATGGAAATAAACATTTATTTATTCATATATTCAAGCAGAAGAGAAAGTGAAATATAACTAATAAGGACGCTGATTTCTGTAGTTGTTCTTCCAATAAAATAATAAAAGAAACATAAAAAGCACCACTATTAGCGCTGCGTTCTAAAAGCAAGTAATTTCATTTTAATTTACAAAATAAATCAGATATTTCTTATATACTTGTTCTATCGATTCGTCATTATTTCTAATATATTTTTATACATAATAATGGTAGTTTTACAATACAAATATCTGCTCTAAGGTGTTGATTATACAAAATTCCTATACTGAAGTTTTGACTTACGAGTGTTAAACACAATAAAATCATTTTCTGAATATTATGAAGATTATTTTCTGTTACAAACATAATCTTCATAAGGAATTTTTATGTAGTTATTTCATTACATAGGCAGGCCTACATGTGAAAAAGTAGTGGAATTTTCTGTTTCTGAAATTGATAAATTCACAAAGGTTTCTTTTCAATTTCTTGTTACATTTTAAATATTGGAATGGGATACTTGTTCTCTACGAACTCGATGTATGTTCCCTGCACTTTACACGCACACACAAACACACACACACAGAGAGAGAGAGAAAGAAACACTGTATATTTTTACTTCCCAACTTGAAATATTAGAAAATTTTCTGGTTCCCGAAAGCTAATTGGAAAATGATAATTTGTTGCTGTCTAACTTTCCTCTACAGGAATTGAATTTTATAGCTGAATGTGCTGTTAAATATAATGGAAAATTTTCCACCAAACATCACTATACATAATATCCAAAATTGTCTGGATTATGAAAAGTGTTTTCATTTGTTTCTACATCGTGATGGGAATTTTCCGATTCATGAAAATGCCTTTCATTTGTTTTTACAGAGCAATAAAACTTTCCCATTCACAAAAAGTTGTTTTACTTTTTGCTTCAAAATGATGAAAATTTTCCAAACTCATAAAAAGTTCTTCAAGTTTTCCATACAAGACACAAAATCTTTCGATTCATAAAACATAGTTTAATTTGTTCCTACATAGTACTGACAATTGTCTGAGCCATGAAAATTTTCAGATTCTTTAAACGATCTTTCACTTTTTAACATTTCTATACACGATTTCAATCAATTTTATGAATACTGAAGAACTGTTACTTGATCACTGATATTTGTTAAGAACGGAAAACTTCCCGGAAAAATATAGAAGAAAATTTTCCACCTTACTTCACGGCTAAACAACGATGTATTAATAAGTAGAATATGTTTTTATGAATAGGAAAGTTTTCCGTTTCAAACTTTTACTGAAAATTTTCATCACTGTACAGGACAGACAATTCTTCGATTCATGAGAAATTGTTTCAGTTGTTCCTACATAGTACTGAAAATTGTCTGAGCCATGAAAATTTTCAGACTCTTTAAACGATCTTTCACTTTTTAACATTTCTATACAAAATTTAAATCAACTTTATGAATACTGAGGAATTGGAACTTGATCACTGATATTTGTTTAGAACGGAAAATTTTCCGGAAAAATGTAGAAGAAAATTTTGCACTTCACATCACAGCTAAACAACGAAGTAGGAATAAGTGAAGTATATTTTTATGAATCGGAAAATTTTCATCACTGCTTGTCCCTATCATAAATCCTTTGTAACTAGATTCCGGCGTTCCCGCTAAAACTCAGATAGAACGGTATTCAGCCCTCAATATGGCTAATCCTATTACGATTACAATAGTAGCTTCGTACAGCGTTTGTTCCGTCTAGCATCCGTAGCTTTTACATTAGTATAGGCTAGTACTAGCGTGATTGAATTACGTACATTTCTGTAGGTACGCTTTGCTATGCTCATGTCATGTGACAAGATATTTTATTTTATAAATTAACCAACAAATTTCTGCCGCTTGTTGTTTAGGTCTGTGTTCAATTAGCCCTTACGCCGTGAGTTGAATGCAAATAGAGTTAAGGCGAAGGTCAGTTTTTGGTGTGGTTATATTTAACATACTACCTGGTTGTGGCAGTTCAGTTACACCGTGAACTTGCGTAAGGATAGAGCGAACATTGCACTTCCACATAACGTCATAAGGGCGTGTATGCTCTACGAGTTCAAACTGGGGTCAAATACCGCTGCAGTGCAGCGAAAGATATGCCAAACTTTGGTGAGGGTGTCTTGACTATGCGGACAGTGCAGCTGTAGTTTAACAAGCTTAAGGACTGTGACGAAACACTCAAAGACTCACCACGTGCGAGAAAACCAGCACACGTACAAAATAAAAAACTGCAGCAGCGATTAACGCGACCAGTAGCCAGACATGTGAGAAACTGGGACTACAAATCCGTGTGAGTGGAAGAACCATTCGGCAGCATCTCCATCAAATTGGGAAGCGCTAAAAGTTGGGTTGATGTATCCTACATGATTTGACTCTGTGCCAGAAGGCAACGCGAGCAGAAACCTGTGTTTCTTTGCTCTCTCGTTGGAGGAAGAAGCAGTTTCTGGACATGGTGTTGACATGTGGTGAGAAGTGTGTTCTTTACGAAGCCCCACGGTGCCGTTATAATTGGTTAACATCTCTTGATCCGGTTCCAAAACAGTCGAAACCAGCAGTGCACCAGAAGGTCTTTCTCTGTTTGATGTACTGCTCGCAACACCGTGCATCGGGAACTGCTACCAGCTGGTCTGAGCATCAGTGTAACCTTGTACTGACAGCAGTTGAGCCGTGTTCAAGAAAAACTCAAGACTCTGGAGCCAGCAATACTAAACCGCAAAGGGTCCTCCTGTTACAGGACGACATTAAAGTAGAGTGGTTAGGATGACCCGGGATACAATTCTACCCCTTGGATGGGAAACACTATTGCCCCCACCATACTCCCCGGATATTACACCGTCTGGTTTCCACCTGTTCTGTTTCTTGGACATTCATTTTAGGGGACCCCAGGGCAAATCCGTAGTAGAGTTTCAAAATACACTTGATTCGCTCTTCACTTTATGGCCCACCAACTTCTACCAAGATGGAATCAGTGATCATCCACAACATTGGCAGCAGGTCGTCGATGAAATGGGGACTATTTGATCTTTCAGGGGCGTCATAGGTGACATATTGATGTTCGAAGGTGCTGAGTAAAAAAAGCTACAGAACGTTGTTTGTTAGCTTGATATTTTGTTCAGCTTAAAACACAAATTACTTTGATGTA
This sequence comes from Thermobia domestica, assembly GCF_964235325.1. Taxonomy (NCBI): domain Eukaryota; kingdom Metazoa; phylum Arthropoda; class Insecta; order Zygentoma; family Lepismatidae; genus Thermobia; species Thermobia domestica. Next base: position 129,540,082 of record NC_137469.1, on the reverse strand, counting down.
AATTATGTCGGGAAGTATGTAAATATTATCGAATAGAGCAAAACCTCTGTATTCCATATCCAAGCCTTTGCATTATGTTTTCTCCATAAGTGTCGTAAAGGCAATGCTCTAGATAGCAGAGGGGGAGTATGCGTTGTATACTCCCTTAAATGTTCCACTTCGAGCACTGTGTAAAGGAATAGCAACACCGTTTTAAAATCGAAATCTTCCTGTTCCGAATATTTAGCTGCGTAGCTGATGGTTGTATTGTGCCATTGTTCAGGCACAGCCCCTCATGGACCGTAGCTCCAGGGAGTATATTTAATACTTCTCTATATTTCCTAGCTAATTTTTTCTTATTATTTTATTACCAACTCCCTAGCTACACTGGAATGCGAAATGAAGCAGTGCCGGGTGTCGTGGGAAGAAAGATACGTATGACCATTCGTACTCACGAGACGGCGTCCATTTAGCGTCGTGAGAACAATTGGAAAGCTACTTGAAAGAAAAAAAGTATTAAACTCCAGTCTAAGAAGACAGAATCAACGACGAGTGTATCCGATTTGCTGGCAACATATCACCCCACAGGAATGAGTGCCATAATTCCAGACCTTCTAACTGCTGTTGCGGCATTAATTTAGTTATTATTATTATTGGTAATAATAATGATATTAGCCGTAGGCTTAATAAAGATTCTGCCTGTTTGCTCTGCTCGTAAGTATATTATCCCACTTTATGATATATTTAGGCAGGTCAATAATTGGTCAGTTTTTTTCTAATGTGATTTTAAGGTATAAAATCTGGACAAACTGCAAATTAGAATACCACACACAGGAAACTAATAATGGTAGCTTTATTACTCAGATATTATCCTGCATACATTAATAAATGTAAGGATCTTTTTACTTAATAGAATGCTTTTTAACCATTACCTTTTCTAAAAAATCTTTTTAAATTGTCATTATAGACAAATGGCCTATAGAATAATAATAAAAATAATACCAAGAAAAGGAATACTATTTATAAAACACTAACATTAGTGCATGATGCTAAATCCTAACATAAATCACGTTCATGTTCATTGCAATGATTTAAATTTACATTTGTATTTATGTATCCGCAAGTTCATTGGTCGGCTAACTACAAAAAAAGTGAATGCAAACAATTAGAGCTCTTAATTATGATTTTAACCTATAATTAATGCTTGAAATTTTCGGGTAACCAGGTACCCGCCCAATACCCGTTGCACTTGGTTTACTCGACCGTTAGACCTGATAAACCCGTTTGACCTGTTTGGACCGTTTGACCGGTATGGAACGTTTGACCTGATAGACTCTTTACGAGTTTTTACGTGATAAGCGAAACAATTTGTATTACGATAATAAAGTGAAACAACACACCATTTACAATAATGTCTGACTTACTTTATTTTCATAAATATAGGGTTATCAGGCCAACCATATTCATACTATTCAATCGGACAAACCCGATTCATACGGGTAAAAGTACAATATGTGTCCAACAGGCGGTCCAGGGTCTATTCTATCTTCTGACCATTACCGAAAATGCACAGTAGGCCGAAACTGCTCGGACGTGAAAACTATAATATTGTTATAATTATATAATTAGAAAAAAATAGTTCGTTTGAATGACCTGTGGTTATTCTTGTTTTATTTATTGGCTTATTGGTCTGCAGCGCCGAGTACGGAGAGTAGTTCGTCTTCAGTGTTTATTCTGGAGACAAGCAAAGCGGCTAAGTTTTCATAATACCGGCAACATCCAGCTGGTTGACTAACCGCACATGTGCGCTAATAACCTTTTGATACTTTTACTGCTGATAAGAAAACTTGGTTTAGCTTTGGAAACAACTATGTTTTTGTATTTATTTATTTATTTCCCGCTTTTGAACCTGTAGCATTTTATATAAAAATCACGCTACTAAATAAGTATCTCAATTACAGATCACACTAGGAAATTACCGATTTTCTTTTTAAGGTGTTATCGCTACGGAGCCTTATCAGTTATTGTGACTATTTTTATTTTGATGAATGTCGCAACACCAACGAATTCCTAATTGACCAACAAGGAATTCAGCTTTTGTAAACAGTTTATTTTAATATATGGCTTAATCAGGCCGGTAGCCAGCCCAAAAATGTAGGGGGTGGTGACGATCCAACCATATTATAGTTTATCACTATATTGTAGTTCATTTGCAAGCCTACCGTGAAAATTGTAGGGGGGCCAGCAAAATTTTTGGTGTGCCCCGCCCTGCAGACCCCCGTTGTTACGTGCCTGGGCTTAATTTTCACACATAAAGGTTCGTCTCTTAGAATTTTATACCTAATGATTGCGAATCTCATCACATCTTCGTTTGTGGTAACTTGTATGTCCAATATGTTAATTGTTCAGGAGACGAAAAGAACTTCACGACATCTATTCACAATATAAATAGTTCAGATCTCCCTGTAAGTGCGTTATCTGTCAAAAAAGATTCTGGTATAGATACTCTCCTGATAACACGGATAGCTATCTTACATCGAACTCGCTGCCATACGAGATATCATTTTAAATTGCCAAGAATCGACATGCAAGCTACACAATAATAGATTGTTTCTCAGCAATCGGTTTCTTATGACGTACGAGGGTTGCTAGAACATAGGTTATTGTTTTCTCATCAGATTCGTGCCAAAACTCAAATCGCAAAAATTCGGACATACGACGTATTACATCTTAAACGACGATATGACCTTGTACCGCGGGGCAAAGCTTTTAAATAAAAGAGCATTTCTTGCTACTTTGTATTACATTTGCCGCCATACAAACGAGCACCGTTTGTTTGTGTTTCTTGGACTTCTGCTTTGACTCCCATTCCACCATTTCCATGCATCTAATTCTCGTCCTCTCTCTTAGCCTTGGGTGCATAAACGTGTGACGTTAAACTTAAAAATACAGAACAATATGTTCAAGAGAATTGAAATACAATTAGGAACGATAAGATCTGATAGTATTATAAAAAATAGAAATGTGTGAATCATTTATTTAATTCTGCTGCTTCGATTTCTTCAAACGAATATGTACATTTTTCGATACTTCGTTTTACCTTGATCAAGACAGCAATGTTTGGTCTGCAACGAAATGTTATCAAATTATAACTTTAGAGCTTTTTGTTTCATGTTTAACGATTATTCGTTACATTATCGTTTAACCCTTTATTTACGACATTTTGAAACAATGCAGATAGACATGAACTTGTGATGTGTTTTTTCTTGAATCGGGCCAAAATAAAATATTTTTGCGTTACAATTGCAAAAAAAAGTCATTTCTGAATTTTTGACTAACTTTGACTCAAAAATACCGTCAGGTCAGAAATGTCAATTTTTCCAAACTGTAAAGCATACCAGAAAATTGTTATAAACGTTTTTCTGTATTTCTTTAATAAATTATGACATTGTAAATGAACTTTTGACCGTTATTAGCACTTAGAAATAAATTCGCGCATTACTAACAAGTCAAAGTAGCTTAAGTACCAACATCAATAATGTCGAACTTAGTGTGTACATCAGTATTAATTTCGAACCTTCAAGAATTACATAAATATCGTACAAGTAAATTTATTTAGCAACTAAACATTCCCACTTGCCCCCCCCCCTGGTGCTTGCTCCCCAACGTCATTTTGACTCCAAACAAAGAATATCACATGTAATCAATGCCATTGTTAACAATTGACTGGAATATTTTATACTGAGTAGCGCTTGGTATTTGTTTCTCTGCTTTTTCAGTATTAGGAATGAGGGATTTTCTGAAAAAAATTGCTACGTACCCCTACTGATACGCTTTTCTTACGCCTAAGTTATTCTTGTTCTACCACTCTTCGCAAGAAGTTTTTAATGCATGGTGCACCGCAACACTTCTTCAGCTTAAATTTATTTCCGAATGTATTAATTCTGACAATTCATCAGATGGATCCAGAGATACAAACGTGTCGCAAAAGTAATGTCAAATTTCATTCATACTGCTGGATCCATCTGAAGACTAGAAAAACTGGCTAGAATAGAATATGAGACAAGAATACATCATTCCAGCCACTATCACATGCACCAATTTACGACTAATTAATATGAATATTTACTTTCATTTATCTGAAATCTCACGTTATGTTTGGTATCCATTTTTGAGATCGAAATATATATATTGTATGTGCTAAAAAAAAAGTTTGTGCGGAGAAATAACACCTGCATGTGCCACTGCTTACATCTGAGTCAGACATGTGTCCGCTTCAAAAAATTTTCAAATACAGTTCGTGGGGAAGGATACTTGAAATTATTCTTAAAAAGTCAAAAAAGAAAGTAATAAAAGTCATAAATAATAATTTTCCAGCCCGGACGGTACTTGTAAGTAAAAGAAAGAGTAACTGGCTCTCTCTTGTACACAACACTCAAAGGATTCCTAAACGTTACAATGAGTAAATGACAACCAAGCGTGTTGACTAGAAAAAAAAATATCCGAGCACCTAACTTTGTTAGATGTAGGTAGCGGGTATCTTGAAAACTGGATTGTGAAAACAGCGACTCAGCTCTTTTGATTATCTGAAACAAAGTGGCGTTAGCGGGAAATATCTTTCTTCTACAACATGTTGACGGCCATAGATTTTGCAAAACAGAAAACATTTTTTCCAAGAAGTACCGTTCGAACACAACGTACGAGTTCCTTTCTATAATGATTTCTTTCCGGAGACAATTTAAAGTACTCTGTAAATAAAGAGTTAAACAGACACATTGGGAACGGTGCTTAATAATTGTTTAATGCAATGGCAGGCATAAACTCTATTAGGGTTCATCTGATTCGTTTAGTAAATAATTAAGTATGAAATTCTTTGAGTTGTTGCCAGTAAGCAATTGAATAACTAATTTAAGATCTTCAATGAGTTGTATTTTAAGGAATATTTGTTGGATATATTTTCATTAAGAGACATTTATACTGTTATTTACTAGAACTAGATTGTGTGTTTAGATAATATTTGTCAGTATTTTATTACACGGAAAGAATGCCAGTTCTATGTAGCTCAAGAATACAAGAGGTATATGTGAATTATGTAGAGATATTTTTCGTCTCAAAGGTTACAAGTGACAAGGGTACTTGAGATCTATGCTTAGCTTGAGAAAACATTACTTTTGATAGAAGCTGGGAGAGCATTTTCTTCGTTGAGGTAGCTCTCTTTTCGTTTATTTTTATCCCTAAGTGAATTTTTTTTAGTTAACTTCTCTATATTATTATTATTAAATGTAGTGATATTCGTTATGATGCTAATCTTGACTGGTTAGCATGTACTTGTTCTACACATATAAGATCATTTGTTTACTTGCCGCCACAAGAAAGATTTTTCTGTGGTGACACCTTTATACTCCGAGCTACCACGAAGCTTCTCCCAACATAAGTATAAAAATTCTAACTTAATAATCAGCAAGCGAACAAACAAATTAAGAAAAAAGTTTTGTCCTATCGGTCAAAAAAGAATATTAATACAACGGCTTGTGTCCTTTCACCTTGGCTAAGTTTCAGGCATTGCATGCAAAATTGTTTTTGTCCTCTACAGTAACAAGTAAGACAAAATCATAGGAAGCATCTTTCAATAAGACACGCACCGTCTTCTTCCTATTAGACTAGAATTTACCTTACACATTGTGGCGGGCCGGCGGTATGCTTTTGCGTACACCGGCAACCACACAGGAGAGTTTAGTAATTAACCAAAATACTCCTAATTGGTCAACAAAGTTTCTACAAAATCACCAATTATAACTCGAGCGGCAAAGTTATACTGGAACAGGAACTCAGCTAACAACTACTCTGAAGATTCTAGTTTTACAAGGTAGCATTGGCCTCGGCCAAGATTTGACTTCTAATAGAGAACGGTGGAATTCGTTATCTCGACGAAAACTTGATAGTTACCAACCCCTTGGGACATCATTTGAAAGTAAAACTCAAAAGTAAAGTTCCTTGCAGGAAGCCTACAGTATTGGTCCAAATGATATTACAAGTCCATGAGCTGGGGGCGATAAGTGTGACTATATATGTATAGAAAGAGTTTATAAAACTTACGTGACTTGTTCCAATCGATAAATACTGGCATAGAGAAACACTCACAAGATAAAACAAAACTTCACTAGACTGGGAGGGCACGAGTCAGTCCTAGTAGAAGGGTAGGTGCAAAGGAGTAGCTATTTGATCGTACTGGTGTGCTTTAGGCCAGCTAGGCAATGAACCTATAGTCTGTCAAAACACACATCAAATAGGGGAGAGAGAACTTCGACCGTGGACTTTCTAAGCTCTCCAGCAGTTTCTGGGCGCAGAGGTCCCGGCTGGAGCTAAGCTTGCAGAAGTAGATTGCCAAGTTCGAAGGAGGTAACTTTGACCGTCAGTTTCCTAAGTCGACCAGCAATTATGGGTAGACCCTTGGCTGTCACCAAGCTTTCAGAAACAGAGTGCCAAGTTAGCCACTAGGATCAGGTATGGAAGGTATCCAAGAGAGTAGGGAGGCCTCCGGAGAAGCCGAGAGAGTGAGAGGCATGGTGACGGTGAGGACAACTAGGAGCTTACTCGAAGATCCTGGGCTAAGTCGTGCCTAAGACATTGCGGACTCCGTCTAGATAGCTCGACTTTGAGGGGTCAGGATAGAGACGTCCGACGATCGAGTCAAGAACACAAGTTTTTAAGGAGCTCGATCGGTTTGGCTGACGGCACCAATTTACGTGTCGGGTGCATGATTGTGTCGTGTGCAGACATTGCACTCGGACCGTGAGGTCAGAGGTTGGACATGCGTTGTAGTCCAAAAGTTCCCTGGGGAGGAACCAAAGAGTAGTAAGCAGCCTGAAAAAAACGCTGATTGGTGTGCGCACGACACTAAGTGCAAAGTCAGCTGAGAAAAGTGCTTCTCCGTGGGACGGAGAAAATAACGTATGGAACATATCATGCTCTTAACACCAAGATTGGTTTACAACGGGGTGTCTGGGCGGCGCTATATGAGAAGAGAAGATGGTGTTTGTGCGCATGCGTGTATATGTACTCCGTGTACGTGGTTGAATTGTCCCCAAACTCTGGAAGAGTGATATACATCGAAATATACAATAATCATACACAATTTCACTTAAAAATATAGAACGTAAAAGGTTTTAAGTATTAAAGAACAAAGATTTTATGTATGTCCGAACCAAGGATCTTCCTATAATTTATCATTAGACCCTTGTAAGATAACATATATAAATATCTGCAGTTTGAGGACAGAAATAGAATTTTCTTTTTACAAGCAAAAACGAAAAGATTTTAAACACAGATTATATGGACTTCGTTAAAATTCTTCTACCACTAATAATAATAATAATAACTAATACACGGACTGCATATATACTAGACACAGACGCAGACATCTCTCTGTTACAGAAAGGATGTTATAATCTAGCAGAGTTGAACTTTAAGGTCAAGAGAGGGAGATTGGAAGCGAGACACGGGAAGACGAGAATTCTTTCGTTCCAGCCAAGAGAAAACAAAAACACTCAACACGAATTCGTATTTTAAATGAAGTAAATGAAATACTAATTTTGTTGCAGTAAGAAAAATGCAAAAAATGAAAAAATAAAGCAAAAAATAATTTGCTAATTTGAGTGCACTACAACTTGTACGAACCAAACCAACGCTAAATTGAATAATTTTTCATCAGTAATTTCCGTACTGTTAGCAACAAGGCTAAAGGGTGATTTTATCATGGAATACATTCTAATCGACGTCTTGTAAATTTTTCATCTATTCCTGTTTCGCTTGTAATTATCTACCTGGATTCTATGCTTTTACTGGAAGTAACTAACCAGCGTCCTTTACACGAAAGGGAAAATCACATCACTTTAAAATGCTACTAATGGACACTAAATTTGGGAAGCAGTTGCATCTTTAAAGAATTCCTCACCTGTTGTCGTGGAGGTTAAAAAGGTTTTCCAGATATTCGTATGTTTTATATATGGATAAATCGTATCTGATAATGTTAGCAAAACACGTTTGAACGTTGGTGCATATACAACAAAATTTGTGTAAACCATTCGAGAATATAAAATCAGCTGAACTATTGTTATTTTCTTTTTTGTATACACCGAGAAAATTTCGTTACTTTTAGAGCGGTATACAATTTTCTCTGCATAACACCTCTTGAAATCATCAGTAGTTCAAATCATTCATAAAAATACAAAATAACGAATCTAATATCGAAATGTGATCCTAGTTGTTGCTAACTTCTTTCCACGTCTTGGTAATGCGATGCTTCACCAGAGTTTGAATCCGTGATTACGAGTATTTGGAGTACGTGTTAATCCTTCTCTTTTAAATAGGGAACCTACATCCTTAAATAACAAGTTTTAAAACGTGTATAAAACGAAACAGTCTTTTACATATTCCAAAATACAATATTCTTTATGTTGATATATATAAACAGGGTGTTAGTGAACTATACCGACAAACTGTAACAGGTGATTCCTCACATTAAAATAAGAGAGAAGTTCATATTAAACTATTGCAAAAAGTAAATAGTTTCACACCTGCGGCTGTCCAAAATCGCGAAAAAGCTAAATTTTAGCAGGCCCTATTTCGAATTCCAGAAACTGTGACTGGTGGTCCGTATCAGCGTAAAGGAAATCACGCATACACAATCCAGAAATGCATATTACATATATTTTCATTCTGTGTGGAGAGAATAATTCACAAATATGCTCTCAATAGAGTTTTCAGATATATCCTAATTTTAAGGAGAATCCATGGTAGACAGGAGGTAAGCCTTGAAAACTATCGACATTCAATAGTTTGGAAGGAGGTCAGTTGTGTTAGGAACCGGCAACTCCATGTTTCTTGCGTTCGAAATAACATGTGATGCGATGTATTTCGTCACGGTATATTTCACGTTTTCATTACTTAGAAGCGAGAAAGAAAACATGGCAGCATCTTTTTCCCCGAGCAGAAGATACCAAGCTGTGGACGATCTTTAACACTTCCGACATCGCGCTAAACGATTCCGTGTTCACTGCTGTCAAGGCTTATCGGTTGCCTACTTTGAATCAATCATATTGTCATAGCATATCTCAAAATTTGGTTGATACATGCCTCGGAATTACACCCTGCAGGGAATACTCTGCACACCCATTTTACATTAATGAAATATGCATTTTTGGATTGCATATGCGTGATTTCCTTTACGCTGGTAAAGACCACCACTCTATGGTTTCTCGAATTCGAAATATAGCCCCTTAAAATTTTGTTTTATCGTAATTTTAGACATAGCTCTAAAATTATGCATTTTTCTCTACAGGTCCATGGGAAATTTTTTACTTATTTTGATATGACGAATCACCTCTTACAGTTTGTCAGTGTAACTCATTAGCACCTTGGATATCTATATCTATATATCTATCTATCTATATATATATATATATATATATATATATATATATATATATATATATATATATATGTGTGTGTGTGTGAATGTGTGGATATATGTGTGTGCTAATGTGATATCCTCTTATTGAACAGTGCATAATTATATAGGCTGTCTCATTTTTTCTATAATATTGCGATCAGTGGATATGTTAGTCTTAATAAAACTGATTTCTCTTTTATTGTTATTCGCAAAACGAGACCACTGAATGAAAAAAAGCAATGTGACGTTAATAGCTTACCCATGTGGCAATCTCTTATAAGGCAGTGTATTAAAAGTAATCTTATATTTGGTGCCACCATATTTTAGAACAGAAGACAGTCTGGACAGAGGCTGAATTAATGATTTTTCCGTTTCAGATGAGACTACTTTAATATTGTCAACATAATTCTATGGCAGAGAAAAGAAGCTCTTTTGAAAAGTTATACATTCTGTTTTTTTTAAAGTTATGCTTTTACTGGAAGATTGTCGTTATATTCAGTGATTTTGATTTGGTAACCCTAGGTAACGGACTACTATTCAATATACACCTTGCAGTCGCACTTACGTAGATCGGAATACTGTTCGTAAATCACACTTGGAGTTGTAGGCGTTTACCTGAACATTGTCATTGATAAGAAACACATTCTTTTCCTAATTTTTCGTCAGTTGTTTGTTGAATGGCGATATTTTCTTGGTCCCGAAGGGTTCTTAAATAGAACTGACCTTTTACAAAAAGTCATCTGCGAACCAGAAAGGAATTCCACATGTGTCTGTGATCCTTGCGTCTCCTTCAATAGACTATTCATATGTGTGTCACAAAAATTTATTAGGCTGGAGAACTTCAAAGCTTAATATCAAGGATGTCGCATTGTAAGAAAACTTTGCTTTGGTAGTATAATAATTTACGTCAGTGATAATTGTTGCTGTAATCATGGTAATAAATGTAGATATGGGACTAGGCCTAGTACGCAGCAAGATTTCTATTTTTAGCGTATGGCCTGCGATCTACTTGGAATCGAGTAGGAAGAAGAATCTGTGTGTTGAGCAGGTTCACAACGTATCTTGTCAAACAATCAATTCACAAGCAACACCACGTTGCGAGAAGGGTGATCTCTCTTATTTCGCCCTCAGTTAAGATGAATTAGAATGGATTAGAAAACATAGTAACCAGCCCATAATATTGTATTATTTAGTTGGTTATTAATACGCAGGGAAGAAGACTGATGGATATTGAGGACAACATTTTGGGTAAGTTACTTAGCGTATACTGAATTAAAACAAAATTTATATCGCAATAGATATAGTTCATCCTTACAATAGGAAGAGATCATACCATTACACAAGTATCGAAATCAAAATGGGAGGCGCGGTGGCTCAGTGGTAGAGCGTTCACCTCCGGTGCTTGGGGTCCCTGGTTCGATCCCAGCTCGCGCCGTGTGGACTTTGTGGTGGACAAACACCGTGCTCGTGGGTTTTCTCGGGGGTTCTCCCGTTTCCTCCCACTTTCTTCATTCCACCATTTCACTCACTTCTCATAATCACCGTCTCCTTTAGCCTAACCGGCATAACCGTGGGACGTAAAACTCAAAGATTTCATTTCATTTCGAAATCAAAATGTATAAGTGGGGAATGTCGCTTGCGTCGGTATTACGCATAGAGTTCGTAGAGTTCTTGTTAGAAGAGCTATGTACCTGGTTTCCTAGGGCAAAAAATAATTAGATAATATTATACAACAGGATCGTATAAAATGAGTGATAGGAATCCAGATTACTTGATACCCAGTAGAAAAGTTTTATTTCTTAGGCTTTGAATAGAGTTTTGATAATCAGAGTGTGAATTAGTTACCTATATTACCGATCTGTACTAATGTTTAAGCATTAAATGTACATTCTGCTTTCTTCAGTGTTTAAAATTTGCTGCTAAAATTACACAATGTAAATTGCTATGAAAATTTCAGATCAAATTTATGTCTGTTGAGTTATTTAACTATTTTCGGTCTGCGTGCATACTTTCGTAAATTTATTCACAAGAAGTTCTTTATCTGTTCTTAGTCAGCGAAACACAAGGCAGCGTCTGATCACGCATATGCGATCCCTGCAACAAAATGTTCAGAAAACCAATGCATAACTTCAAATTTTGAATTTCACGAATTGTTCGGTAAATAGTACCGGGAATATGCTTATGCTTATTGTCAGCCTGGTTGGGGATATGTGCAGGTTATCGATCTTACTGGAGTGAAAAGTTGAGAAGTTTCAGCTCACATTTTTATATAGAAATATACGTTAGCTGTGATAATATAAATGAAACCTCTACTCTTTTCAGAATGTGTTGTTAAAGCCGCGGATACAAGGTATTTCGTAATTCTTACTTCCTGTAGCGTTTGTTTAAAAAAAGTCATATGCATAAATCACTTAAAATACCTAGATATACTTACAAGGCAGAATACCCCGCTGTAACACACCGATTGCAATAGGATTGAACAAACATAGATATCATCGAGAAAAAAGCGACACGTATTTTATTACATAGGTGGACAAGCGCTTCGAAATGGTCAAATAGGGGATAAAAATGAGGTCAAAAGTAGATTATGTGCAATATAGCGAGAACGAGAAGAGATATCGGAAAACGTTAAATGCAGGAAATATTACCCATAGTCGACGCAATGCAATGAGGTAGAAGGCTTCCATGCGAATTACGCAAATCTTTCGGAAATGGACAAGTCACCTTTACATTGTCATAATGTTGTATGGGAATGAGCGAAGAGGGTGGCAAGGAGAAGGAAGAAAGAAGAAACGAAAACAGAAAATAAGTGTTTCTTTTTTTGGGGTGCATACGTCGCTAGTATGCGGAGACTGAGACTCATCGCAAGGTACGAAGATGAGGGGATACGCAGGCATCCAGCGAAACAGTACTGCAATGTGGATTGCATATATATCATGACTTCAAATTGAGTGGTGGAAACGTTTAATAGATGAAGAAGTGCAAGGTGATATGACGTTGCGCATCATGATATATGCAAATACTGTGAAGAAAGGAAGAGCGCGTTGACTTTGAACACATATATAAATTTACAAATAAGAAAAAAATGTGCCAAGTATCTGTTAATGAAGAATAAATATACTAAGAGAAGTAAATAAACATGTCTGGCAAAGCAAATAATAAAATCTCTCTAGCTAATTTGGACAGGACTCAAAAATTTCCGTTAAAGTTTTTAGAGTTAACGAACGTAGATCTTTGAAAAAAAAAAGAAATAATATCCATATATAATGGACATAGTGAAACTAAATAAATTGTTGTACATAGGCCTATTGTATTCAATTGCAGTATTTATTTATGCTACGAATTAATACACATAAAACTTGTGTACAAAAACAAAAGCCTACATACGGTTTCAAAGGCCAAAACGAAAAGTAGTTGCTATACACTTATCAGCGCTTCTCCCTCTACTTTTGGCTCCCTTTTGATCTATTGTGTATATTATGTTCCTTGTTCCATGTCTCTAGACCAGATAGAGAACGATTTATTGGAATTTTTAAATTACTATGTAAATTGCACTTCGTTCAAAACGTCGCACGGTATCTAGGGCCTTATATGGTGGTGGACTAAAGGTTAAATGTGTAGGGTAACAAGTAAACGAAGACCTTTACAGACAACGTAATTCATATAGCTAACCTCGCACAGAATGTCTAAAATCTTTCTAAACGCTGCATCTCGGAACTTGAAAATTTCCGTACGTTCCGCCTAATCAAGGGAATTTAACCATTTTGTTACCTTTAAATTCATGGGACAGGAAAAAAAAATTCTGTTTAATAAGAGGCCTGGTTGTAGGCTGTTTCTGCTGTATTAAAAGTTTTTATTAAAGAAACCTTATGTTCTTGTTTTAAAAAAAATAAGTCCACTTGAAATTACTTTTTGTGTCCAATTATGTGTAAATCCCAGAATATTTTCTTCTACCGTAACATTGCCTGTTTAAAACAGTAAGAATTTGCAATGTATAAAATTGGTACTTTAAGTTGAATAAGGCAATTTGAGCGAGGCATTGCGCATGAATAGGAAAAAGGTAAAGTTATCGAAAACAGAAGACTTAGTACGAAAGCTACGTTTCGAGAGACCGAAGTGCGTATCAGAGCAACACAAGCTTATATTTAAATACTCTCATAAGCTCCTTAAAGGTAAACTTAGGAACTTATCTCCTTATCTCAGAAAGTAACTGCTGTGACAAAGTTTTAGATTTTCTAAAGCATATATTTTAATTAATTTAGAGCTCATTTTCAAAAGGATTTATCATTTCTTTCCGAAATACATTCTTAAACTTTTTGGGGGGGGGGGATGATCTCTGTCTAGTATGCAAAAAGGGTCACATCTAGATTGTTTCGTAGTTGTATAAACTCTTTATTAGGCTTGAAACTGCTATGAAATATAAGAAAGCCATAACTGAGCTCTGCTGAAGATTGAGCTTTCGCTGTCGAACAAAGTGGAAATGTCCTTTCTGAAAACAAGCTTACTCACTTTAAAATATTACTTGTTTAGCATATACTTTGTAAAATATATTTTCTTCTTGAATTGTTAATGTCTCTGAACTTCAGTCCATTTTTTCAGAAGTTAACTTCTAGATTTTTCGGGCCCATTTAGTTGTAGTGTGACATCTTTGTCCAAATTTTATCCATTTTTGTCCACTCAAGAGGAACCTTTATACCATTCAAATTAACAAACGAGGGCTATTTCAAAATTCGGTCACTTCGATCACATGTAGTGTGACATCTACAAATTTGAATTTTAACTATCTCAGAATTTTGTCCAATTCTTGTCCGTTTTTGTCCAATCAAGAATCACTTTTATACCATTCAAATAAACAACGGAGGGCCTTTTCAAAATTTAACCATATCTATCACCTGTTGTATGACATCTTTAAATTTGAATTTTAACAACCTTAAAATTTTGTTCAATTTTTGTGCATTCGAGTACCTCCAACAAAATATTTTGTGCGATTAAAATAAACAAGGGAAGGTCGTTTCAAACATTGGGGACTTCGATTACCAGTAGTGCGACATTTTCAAATTCGAATTTTAATTACCTCATAATTATGTAAAAATTTCCTTACATTTTTGTACCATCAAAATTAACAAATTAGGGCCATTTCAACATTTTGGCCATTTCGATCACCAGTAACGCGATATCTCTAATTCGAATTCTAACTAAGGATTTTTCCTATTTATTGTAATTTTTGTACCACCTAGATAGTTGAAATTCGAATTTGAAAATGCCTCACTAAATGTGATCCAAGATGTCAAGTTCTGTGCCATTGAAATAAACCAATGACCGTCCCTGGTTTATTTTAATGGTACATAATTTATTCTTGGTGATACAAAAATGTTAAAAAATTCTACACAATTCTGAGCTAATTAAAATTTGAATTTGAGTATGTCACTATAAGTGATCGAAGTGGCCGAAATTTTGAAATGGCCCTCCCTCATTTAAATGGTACAAATTACTTTGTTGGGTGGACCAAAATGTACAAAATTCTGAAGTAGTTGAAATTCGAATTTGAAGATATCGCACTACAACTAGATGGACGCAAATTTTTGTTTTGGTATTCTTATACTGCCACAGTACCACACAATTTGAAATCCAAACACACACAACAGTATCAACTTTAACTTTCGAGATGGGCGACGTCGAATTTTTTTGTAGGTGATTTGACACTGTTATTTTTTTTCAAAAAGGTGACCGTTATGCATCATTGCCGGGAGTATGAATCATTCACCCTTTTCCTATTCTTCTTTCACAAAACCTTGGAAGATATTCTAAACCGACTACAATAAATCATTTAAGATCTTGAGTATTTATATTAGAAACTTGAAATTCCATTTATGAGGAAAGTTGTTGGACGTTTAAAGTTATCAGTTTTGTCGTTCCTTTAAATATGCATTTATATAACAACCATAACGGAATAAACATGCAATAACCTATGAAATATGCAAATGTATGCGCTATAAAACTGCTGTTTTACCCCAACATACCTGAAACGAATTTTTGTTTAAAGAGCATATTAATATCACACCAGGAAAAGAAAACATGAAAATATGCAAAAATCCGAAGTCTACTTATTACTGATCATGCCAAGGATAACAATAAACGCAAATCAGAGCAACTTTAGTTTGGAATTTCACTCTGGACGCTATCTGGTTCTGCGAGGCGAGAAGCATATCACAGGAACAATGGAAACCCTACGTGTGTTATACATTGATACACAATACAGGCGGCTATATCTGCAAGTGCAAAGTTGCTGTCGGCCCTGCTCATAGTATTGAAAGAGCTTTAGGGTACACTTGGGCCACGGATTCAACAGAATATTCCGCCTACAAAACTTATACATTTGTACATCATCATCTGCGAAAGCGACAAACTGATCAATAAGAAGTGGTTCGAATCGGTGATCCTTCCATTGGTCAATGAGCAAACGGTACTATAAGTCGACTTGTGTACACGTTAAGATCGAGCCGACTTGGCAACAATATAGCCGCTGGACAGCAGTGCAACATTATGAAGTACACAACTGGGTAATACAGCCTCTAGACTTGTATAGTGTGAGAATCGGAAAGAATTTCGTACTCAAGGTATCTGATGCGCTGCGCCGTCAGCAACTCAACACCAAACTAAACAGCAGAAACAATGTCCTGACACTTAAATGCCTTGTGGATATACTGCCGTCTCCACAGTATACGAGGGTCACTACGAAAGTTTTGAGATACTCATTGTTGTGACACAGTGGTATCCAGAGCGAAGGAGCGAAGCAAGTTTCAACTCGCCTCGCTTATCGGCGTGGCCGTATCCCCTTCACTTGTTTGTTGATGTGAGCAGTATCGGGCTGTCTAGAATGGAACTCGAAAGGGATCATTTTCGGGCAATGATTCTTTACGATTTCAAAAGTGGTTTGAACGAGACACAGAGCCTTGACCGTTTGTATGGGGCATTTGGAGACGTTGCTCCTTCCTGTGCTACAATTTTGCGGTGGTTTGGTAAATTCAGATAAGGTCGGAGATCGCTTAAAGATGAAGAGACAGCTGGACGTCCGGCAATAGCTGTGTCAGATGAAAACATTGCCGCTGTGGAACAAATGATTCGAGAAAATCCTCGAACAACTTTCAAGGACATTGAATCTACAGTGAACATTGGATCGCCAGCAGTAACAAAAGTTCCTCATGATCATCTTCGGCTCAGGAAGGTTTCATCTCGTTGGGTGCCTCACACTTTGAGTAAACAGCAGAAGCGCATGCGTGTGGAATGGTGTGAAGAAATGCTTGCAAGATTTGATGGAGGCTATTCTCGCCGCGTCTCTGACATTGTTACTGGTGATGAGACTTGGATCTATGAATTTGACCCCGAAAATAAACACCAGTCTACAGTTTGGATCTTTGCAGACGAAAATCCACCCACGAAAGTGAAGCGACCGCGAAGTGTGGGAAAGAAAATGGTCGCAACTTTCTTCTCCAAATCTGGCCATGTTGCAACTGTTCCACTTGAAGAACAAAGGACTGTTACTGCTCAGTGGTACACCACTGTTTGCGTAACAAAAGTGTTCCAAAATCTTCGGGAACGGCGTCCAAGAACTGGATTGCGTGGGATCCTGCTTCATCATGACAACGCGTCCGCACACACGGTTAACATCACAATTCAGTTTTTAGAATCTACGGAGGTCAAACTTATGACTCATCCGCCGTATAGCCTTGACCTGGTCCCGTGTGATTTTTTCTGTTCCCCAGGATCCAAGATCGCATGGGTGGGAAGAGATTTGCAGCCCTAAAGAAGCTGTAGTGGCTTATGAGAATAAGCTTTCAAAACTTGAAGAAAAAGACTTGCAACACTGCCTCCAAAAGTGGTTTTCGGAGATGCAAAAGTGTGTACAGTGTAATGGTGAATACTTCGAGAAAATGTAAGTGTTAAATTGATTTTAATTATGTAAGTTATCTCAGAACTTTCGTAGTGACCCTCGTATACGTATATTCCAATACGTGTAGTTCCGTTCTGAATATCTTTCTACACGACCAAATTACTTTCCAAATCCAGTGGAGTTATGTTTTCTTCAGTTAACGTCATTGACCTGTAAAATAGAGTGCCATAACATATCCATCATCAGGTGTTCGTCACGCCAAC